>NC_057811.1:297219679-297257104 GCF_018294505.1 Triticum aestivum
GCCTCCGCCGCCCCGCCGGCCTCGCCCGCCGGCCGTCGCCCCGCCGGTCCCCTCTCCCTCTCCGGCTGGCGAGCGCCCGAGCGACACGAACCCCGATCCGATCTGGTAACTCCTCCCCGTTGACTTCCCTCGCTCTGTTTTTTTCTAAGTCTGAGAATTCTATCCACAAGTGCTCCTGTTCTCGATGCGATAACTTTGTGCATGTAGCTCCGATTCGCGCGTATAATATGTCAAATTGTTCGTCTAGGGATGCTCTTCATTTTGTTCAATTGCACCATTTTCATTAAAGGTCATCTTGATGCCCAAATCTTCGTTGGAAGAGGGCTAGTTGCTGTTAACCTCTGGTTCTTATCAGAACTTGGAGATTTGTCATTTTTGTATCATTTATTCTGTGCATCTTTTGAGCATGAGATCTACATGTGTTTTGAAGTATGCCATGCCATCTTTCTAGTGGTATAGTCCACGTATTTTTGTGATCTCTGTGGTGACTAGCACAAGCATGCAAAGTAGGCCCCGTAATATTTCTGATTTCAGGGACTTAGTGATTTCTCTAAGTCCTCGTCTGCTGTAACTTTGTTGCCATATAAACTTGATGCTACAGAGAGATGCATGCATATTTTGGAGATGTTCAGTAAGGATGTTTTGTAGATATAGTTGTAATTGATCCATTCCTGGAATTGTTTGCAATTATAGAGTGCCATAGCATGACTCAATCTTGCTCTACTTTTGCTATAAAATATTTCTGGCAGATTCTTAACATGATATGCATTTTTGCCTAGCTTATTGTAGTTGATCCATACATGCTATGTAATTGTTCTTGCCATGGATAGCTTCATAAACATGCCATCTTGCTGTAGGTATTCTTGGTTTGTCATGCATTGCTCTGTAGTGAGTGCATCAAGCTCACAAAGAGGCCTACATATTTATATTTCTGCCATGCTCTGTTTTCTGCTAAGTCTGAAACCTGATAACGAAACTTGCTATGTTTACATGCTTGCCATCATTTCTTATGGTCCTTTTTGGCTTATGGTTAGTAAGGGACTTTTGTCATGTGAATTTAGTAGAACACTCTCATGCCTTGTTTTGCTATGTTAAGTTTCTGTAGCATGTTGATTTCATGCTCTGAACATTGCTACCTGATGATGATTTCTGCCATGTCCAGTTTTTCACCAAGTCTGTGAACCTGTAATCTTTTGCACTTGTGCCATGCTTGTTTGAGCTTGATATGTTGTGAACTAGCGGTAGCTCAGTGTTCATCTTTTGTCAAGCATCTCCTGTAGATTACTTCCATGTGCTTTGTTGCTATGTTGGGGTGCTGTAGCATTTCTACTTGTTGTATTTTAAGTGCTATCTTGCTGTTTATCGCAGATTAGTGTCATTCTTGTTTTGCTTGCCATTTGCAAACCGTGCATCCGATTCCGGTGATCTTTATATCGATTTCGACCGAAATCATCTCATCTTTCTAGTGGCATGCTTGGTATGCTAAGTTACTTCCATGTTCATCATTTTCCTTCCGGAGTACGCATATGCATCGCATACCACATCTTGCATATCATACATGTTTTGCATCATGTTGCTTGCGCATTTCTCGTTGTTGATTGTGGTTCCATTTGTTTGTGTTCTTGTCTTGGGTAGAGCCGGGAGACAAGTTCGTGAACGAGGAACCTGTCGAGTACGCTTACGAGGATCAAGCTTTCGACAACTCTGAGAATCTTGCAGGCAAGATGACCACCCCTCGAAATCACTTCTATCTTTGCTATGCTAGTTGTTTGCTCTATTGCCATGCTCGCTACCTATCACTTGCTATATCATGTCTCCTATTTTCAGCCATGTTAGCCCCTAACCATCCTTTCCTAGCAAACCGTTGTTTGGCTATGTTACCGCTTTTGCTCAGCCCCTCTTATAGCGTTGCTAGCTGCAGGTGAAGTTGAAGTTTGTTCCATGTCGGAACATGGTTATGTTGGGATATCACAATATCTCTTATTTAATAATGCACCTATATATTTGGTAAAGGGTGGAAGGCTCGGCCTTATGCCTGGTGTTTTGTTCCACTCTTGCCGCCCTAGTTACCGTGATACCGGGATTATGTTCCTTGAGTTTGCGTTCCTTACGCGGTCGGGTGATTTATGGGACCCCCTTGACAGTTCGCCTTAAATAAAACTCCTCCAGCAAGGCCCAACCTTGGTTTTACCATTTGCGACCTATACCTTTTCCCCCGGGTTTTCGCGAGCCCGAGGGTCATCTTATTTAACCCCCCCGGGCCAGTGCTCCTTCGAGTGTTGGTCCGAACTGAGCAGACTGCGGGGCCCCCTCCTGGAAACTCGAGGTCTGGTTTTACTCGTAGGATGTCTCATCTGGTGTGCCCTGAGAACGAGATATGTGCAGCTCCTATCGGGATTTGTCGGCACATTCGGGCGGCTTTGCTGGTCTTGTTTTACCATTGTCGAGATGTCTTGTAAACCGGGATTCCGAGACTGATCGGGTCTTTCCGGGAGAAGGTTTATCCTTCGTTGACCGTGAGAGCTTATGATGGGCTAAGTTGGGACATCCCTGCAGGGTATTATCTTTCGAAAGCCGTGCCCGCGGTTATGAGGCAGATGGGAATTTGTTAATGTCCGGTTGTAGATAACTTGTCACTTGACCCAATTAAAATACACCAAGTGCGTGTGTAGCCGTGATGGTCTCTTCTCGGTGGAGTCCGGGAAGTGAACACGGTCCGTGTTATGTTTGACGTAAGTAGGTGTTCAGGACCTCTTCTTGGTCATTGCTAGATGACGTCCGCTCCTTTGCTTCTCTTCTCGCTCTCTTTTGCGCAAGTTAGCCACCATATATGCTTTTGCCGCTGCAGCTCCACCTCTTTGCACCATTCCCCCCTTTAAGCTTAAATAGTCTTGATCTCGCGGGTGTGAGATTGCTGAGTCCCCGTGACTCACAGATACTTCCAACACCAGTTGCAGGTGCCGACGATGCCAGTGCAGATGATGGCGTCGATCTCAAGTGGGAGTTCAACGAGGAACGTGGTCGTTACTATGTGTCTTTTCCTGATGATCAGTAGTGGAGCCCAGTTGGGACGATCGAGGATCTAGCATTTGGGGTTGTCTTATTTTCATCTGGATTTTGACCGTAGTCGGTCTATATAATTGTATTTTGGATGATGTTTGAATGATATTTATGTATTGCGTGAAGTGGCGATTGTTAGCCAACTCTTTATCCCATTCTTGTTCATTATATGGGATTGTGTGAAGATGACCCTTCTTGCGACAAAACCACTATGCGGTTATGCCTCTAAGTCGTGCCTCGACACGTGGGAGATATAGCCGCATCGTGGGCGTTACAAGTTGGTATCAGAGCCGACCCTCGCGGTTACACGGATGTTTGCGGACAGGTGCGCGGTCATGTTGTTCATGACGTTTGTGACCTGTCGTGGCACACGGCATGGCACATGTACCGGACTGAATGCACAGACGTATGTGCCAAGAGGGAACGTTCCTGTGGCCCGACGAGGACGTCGGTTCCTCTAAGTGGGGGTGTATGTGATAGCCTGGCTTAATAGGGATGATAGACTACTCATATCAATAAGGAATTCCTTCTTTTCCGGAAGCCCATTCGGACAGAACTCCAAAGTTAAGCGTGCTCAGCTTGGAGTAATTTCAGGATGGGTGACCGACCGGGAAGTTGCTCCCGGGTGCACACGAGTGAGGACAAAGTGCACAGAAAAGACTAGTATTGATCTGTGGGGCTAGTCTAGATCCCACCAAGAGTAACGACCACCGGCGGGTGTGTCCGGGGCGTTACATGCACTTAGCATGCCCCCACTGGTCCAGTTTCCACTCGACATGGTCTGTCCAGGCCGAGTGTAAAAAAACAGCAGGAAGAAGATTGTTCTCAGACCATAGTCGACTGCCCGCAGTCGACCACGGTCTCGGGGACTACACCCAGTGGGTGCACTTAGCGTGCCGCCATTGGTTCAGGTTCCACTCGACATGGTCCGTCCAGGCCGAGTGACAAAATTCCGATTCTCAGACCACAGTCGACTGCCCGCAGTCAACTATGGTCTCGGGGACTACACCCAGTGGGTGCACTCAGCATGCCCCCACGAGATCAAAGACTCAATCGACACAATGTAGTCGACTCAAGATACAAATTTACTCAGTGGCAAGTCAACACACCCAGTGGGTGTACAAATGCAAAACGCAGACTGATGGAAAGATTCCTCAAGGAAAGTTTTCAAGTAGCATATCCTAACAGAACAAGCGACATGCTAAAGGGTTAGTCAGTGATCAACCAACCTGGACGTTACTCTGGAGAGCTGAGCAGGCGTCGTAAGCAGCTTGGCTGGCTTCCCGGACCACCTTCATCTGGTCCATCATGATGCCCGCTTGGCGTATAGCCTCCTTGGCAGCACCCACTTGGTCCTCTGGACGTGATGTGCAGTAAAGAGTGAAGATGGATCGGCTGGAGTCTGCGCAGTCGACGCTGAGGGTTGGGCACTCGACAACGGTATGGCAAAAGTCATAGAAGTCCGATTGGCGTCGCCAGCTTCTTGGATTACCGGTTCCGTTACCGGCATCGACTGAGCCACCTTGTCAGTTGACGTCTTCCTGTTTCTTCTTCCCATGGGCCTCAGCGGCACATCCTCGTCGTCGTCTGGAAGATCAATGACATTGGGAGGAGTTGCGAAAAGGATCAATCGCCAGAATTCAGTCGACCAACAAAACGATCGAGAAAGTAAAGACAAGATTACGAGAGTCGTACCCGGGTTAGAGGTGACTGCATCTTCCATTTCCTCGTCTTCATTCCTGTAAGCAGAAGTCCCAGAGGTAGCAGCACTGCAAATCTCAAGATTCAGTCGGTCATGTCTGCTGAAATGAGTCGACCAAAGCTCAATTCATGCGAAACCTAGAAATCAAGTCCAACTATTACCCAGAAGCAATGGGAATGGCCACTTTGATCTTGGGCAAAGCCTTCCGTGGTTTTGACGGCGTAGCTTTTGGTTGCTTCGGGGCCTTCTCAGTCGGAGCTGGAGAAGACGTCCGAGGACGCTTTGAGGTCTGCCTAGTCTACGCAGTCGCTTTGCCATGGACACTCGCTGGGTCGTGGACTTGTTTGGATCGCCTTTCGGTACGAGGGGGCGAGTCGACTTCTTCGCCGTCGTCAGAGTCGTCGCTTTCGTCGTCTTCTCCTCCATCAGAGTACCACTCGCCGCTCTCGCCTCCGCTCGCCTCCCCTTCCGGATCCTGCTCTTGCTCTCCATTGGGCATTGAGTACATCTCAGTGAGGGCCTGGAAGGCAACAAGCAGAGCAAATGTCAGTCGGTTGGCAAAAAGCAATTACACGATAGATCAAGAAAACACTCGGAAATTTAGAGTTGGACCTTGTCTGGTTCATATGAGTTGTCGAGTGGAGGGATCCTCCTGGACCTTCTGGGGTTATCCTTGTTACCAGTGATGCCCCTCAGCCACTGCTCCACTGTATCCCCGTCGACTTCCTCTGGGTGGATCCGAGTGGTATCATCAATGCCCGAATATAGCCACATCGGATGGTCGCGAGCTTGAAGCGGCTTAATGCGTCGTCTGAGGAAGACCTCCAAAAGATCCATGCCAGTCACGCCGTCACGAACAAGCTGGACCACTCGCTCGACCAACACCTTCACCTCTGCTTTCTCCACCGGAGTCACTTTCAAGGCAGAAGGTTTCTCGACTCAAGCCATGGAAAAAGGGGGAAGTCCAGTCGACTGGCCTGGAGTCGGCTGGTCTTTGCAGTAGAACCAGGTCGACTGCCACCCTCTGACTGACTCGGGAAGAATCATAGCTGGGAAAGTACTCTTGCCTCTCATTTGGATCCCAAGACCCCCGCACATCTGGATCACATGCGTCCTCTCGTCACTCGGATTGGCCTTTTTGACCGACTGAGAACGACAAGTGAAAATGTGTTTGAAGAGACCCCAGTGCGGTCGACAACCCAGAAAATTCTCGCATATGGACACGAATGCGGTGAGGTACGTGATGGTGTTGGGGGAAAAGTGATGAAGTTGTGCTCCAAAGAAGTTCAAAAAGCCTCGGAAGAAAAGGTGGGGAGGCAAAGAAAAACCGCGGTCGACATGAGTGGCGAGGAGGACACACTCACCCTCTTGCGGCCTCGGCTCGGTCTCGTCCTCCGGGAGCCGCCAAGATCCGTGGGGAATCAGTCCCCCCTCGACCAAATCATCCATGTCGTCCTTCCGGATCATCGACTGAGTCCAATCGCCCTGGATCCAGCCGGGCAGCAAACCAGATCTCGACGAGGCCCCTCCCCGGCTCGTATTCTTCCCTTTCGCCTTTGCCGTCGCCTTCTTCGCGCGCTCCAGAGCCACCGTCTTCTCCTTCCCCATTGTGAAGTGCGGAGTTTAGGCGGAGCGGTGGCGCCGAGGGAGGAGGCGGATGCGATGGAAAAAAGAGGAGGAAGAGAGGAAATGGGGCGAACTATGCAGAAAACCCCAGCCACGACGCCCATATAAGGTCTTCTCCCGAGTGGCTGACTTGTGGGCCCAAGCAATCCCGTCAAATCCCGCAACAGTCGCGCGCGCAGTACGTGGCGAAAAAGGTGGCACGGAGATTGAGGCGTCCTTGCCTAATCGGTTCCGATTACTACGGCCTCCTCCGTCCCGCGCGCTTCCCGAAAATTCGAATCCCGCAAGATCTGCGAGCAACAGAGCAACCTGTCAGACTGAAGATTTTTTCCATATCAACACTCGAGGCTTTGCAGTAAAAGTTCACTCGACAAACTAAGAATGGATCAAGGCGACTGAAAAAGAAGTTGAAGTCACCATGTCGTTCATTGATCCCCGCGAGACACTTCCGAAGCGCAAAAATTGAGTTGGAAGAATTTTCAACTCCTTCTCCACTCGAACCCCGAACCATTTGGGGGCTAATGATGAAGCTATGTACCTAGGGTAGGGTCATAGGCCTGACCTAGACACCCTCCTCTAGGACATTACCCTAAAATCAGAAGCATTCAAGGGATACCATCATCCACTCGACTAGAAGCATTCCACTTGGAAGATTCAAGTTCACTCGACCGTAACAGGAATCACTCGACGAACGGAAGACCTAAAGTCACTCTGTATGACAACGGTCGGACACTTACTCTATAGACTTAATGGACATTTATGTCGCTTTATTATAGGCGTTACCAGAAACGCCCCATCTTTATGTACCTTAAACCATGTGTAACTGAGGGCAGGAGGGGCCTGGCGAACTCTATATAAGCCACCCCCTCCTCAGGCACAAGGGTTTGCACCCCCTGTAACTCCACACGCATATAATCCAGCCGACCGCCTCCGGGCACCGAGACGTAGGGCTTTTACTTCCACCGTGAAGGGCCTGAACTCGTAAATCCTGCGTGTACAACTTCGCCATAGCTGGGATCTTGCCTCCTCATACCTACCCCCCATTCTAGTGTCAGTCTTAGAACCACGACAGGTCTCCCGAATGATGCAAATGGTATCCTCGGGCCGGACCGCGGTGAACATTAATGGCGAGGTAGACCCTTTCTCCCCCACATTTTGTGGGGTGCGCCAGGCGACCCCTTCTCACCGTTCCTATTCAACATGGTTGTCGATCCGCTGGCGGCCGTCTTGGACAAAGCCAAGGCGGCTGGCCACATTAAGGGCATTGTCCTGCATCTAGTTGTAGGGAATGTGATCTCCCTCCTACAATATGCGGATGACACCATTATCATGGTGGAAGGCTCGGAGACCGACATCATGAACTTGAAGTTCCTCCTGCTGTGCTTCCAGCAGATGTTTGGCCTCAGGATCAACTTCGATAAGGGTGCGGTTATGATCTTGGGATATTCCCAAGACGAACGTGAGAGCATAGCTGATTGGCTCAATTGCTAGCTTGGGTGTTTCCCCATGACGTATTTGGGAAGCTTCAACACCGCATTGAGCCTTGGCAGGGCCGGTGGCTCTCGAAGGCGGTCCAGACAGTGCTTATTAACCCGTCCCTCTCCAGCCTACTCTTGTTCATCATGAGCTTCTACAGCCTCCCGGAGACTTTACACCACGAGATTGCCACCGTTCAGGGACGCTTGTTCTGGGCAGGCGAGGGAGACAAGTAGAAATACCACATGGTGCGTTGGTCGGAGATATGTAAACCACGTGACCAAGGTGGTCTCGGGATCATGTCCTCCAAACGCATGAACATAGACCTACTAACGAGATGGTTGTGGCGAATAGCCCACGGAGAAGGTGGCTTGTGGCTACGCCTCATTCAGCAGAAATACCTCCGTGGCCAGCCCCTAGCCTTCTGCCAGCGATCTGGAGGATCAATTCTGGCAATCCATCATCCAACTTCTGCCGATCCTCCGCATCGGCACCTTGATCGTGGTTGGCTCGGGCACCTCCACGTTGTTCTGGTTCGATAGATGGGCTGGGGATGCCCCCTCGCAGCCCGGTTTCCCGACCTATTCTCCATCGCGGTTGATCCACGGATCTCTGTCGCGACGGCCCTTATTGACTTAGGGCAACTCGCATTTCAAAGAGCGTTTGGCCCGGTTGAGAACGCGGATTGGCATGAGCTGTTGGAATGCATAGCGCTGCACGAGCCTGATCTTGAGATGGGAGAAGACCGTGCCAGATGGCGGCTAGAGCCATCGGGGCAATTCTCCACTAAATCTCTATACCAGGCCATTGCACCTTCGCTGGGGCATGAGGCTCTCACTTCCATTTGGGAAATTCGGCTCCCATTGAAGATTAGGATTTTCCTGTGGTAGTGGATTCGCGGACGCCTCCCCTCTGGCGTAGAGGTCCTGAAGCGCAATGGATCAGGGGATGGGCGCTGCCCGCTTTGCGGGCCTGAGGAGGATTCGAACCATATCTTCTTCACTTGCGTGTCCGCGCAGTTCCTTTGGAGCTGTTTCTGCGGAATAGTGGGTGGAAGCTGGGACCACAACAACTTCCCCGCACCTTTCTCGGAACTCCAGGCTTTGGCCCTCCCAATTCGCCACATTAGGTGGCTGGCCATTAGAGTGCTAGCCTGGACGCTGTGGACTGTTAGGAATAAGCTTGTGATTCAGCGCATTCCTCTTCGTCGTGCTACTGACGCTTTGTTCAAATGGTCTGGTTACTTGCAGCTTTGGCGGCCGCTTAGCCGTCCCCGGGAGAGAGACGCCATCACCTCCATCATCACCCAGCTTCGCTCGATGGCGCTCCAGATGGCTCCTCCGCTCCCACCACCACCGCCGGAGCCGGATTAGATCGTCTACACCTCGCCACCGCCATGTTGTGTTGTGTTTTTCTTGTTTCGGTGTTGGGCTTGTTGTGCTGTGCCCACAGCTGAACCTGGGTTTCGTGTGTGTCTGTGCGCGTCGGACCTATTGTGGTGGCTTTGTGTGCGTTTGTGTTTGTTTGGTTGGAACCTTGTTACTTTGTGCTCGGCGGTTGTTTTATTTATAAAGCGGGGCGAAAGCCTTTTTGGGTAAGGCCAATATCTAATTTTCGGACATGCCTACCAGCTCTGTACGTGATTTTTACCATGGCCTTTTTTGGTTTGTTGCCTAAGTTTCTTGGAGGGCCAAAAATCATAGTGGCATCCACGCCATCGTCCTGCGGTGCAAGTGCAACAGGGGTACCTGGACATGGTGGGATTTATCATGACACAGATCGACAACAACAGAGCATCCATGAACTATAGGCGGTAATCAAACATTGAGTGCAACTGTCAATCAATCAACCATTAGTCATAGGGAATAAACATACCGGGTCTGTGCCAATCAAGAATCAGCAGGAGGGTGGCATGAAGGTGTGTGCATGACGAAGGGAAAATGGATGGATTGCGCTTTTAGTACGTGGGTACCTTGAACCTCCGTCATTCCATCAATGATGACTCCATCGTATGCTCATCTGAGTCGCCCCGAACCTCCTTGATCGTTCTGTTATTGCTTCACCCCCAACTTTTCCAATTCTCCTTGCCCATGATTTCTGCTAAGCTCGGTACAAACCGAAGAGGGGATCGGCAGATCGTTCTGTTGTTGCTTCATCTCCAAGCTTTTCCAGTTCTGCATGCCTATGATTTCCTCTAAGCTCGGCACAAACCTAAGAGGGGATCGGCAGATTGTTCTGTTATTGCTTCATCTCCAAGCTTTTCTAATTCTGCTTGCCAATGATTTTCACTAAGCTCGGCACAAACTGAAGAGGGGATCGGCTGAGGGGGGAAAGGGCCCAACTTTCTCAAGGAGATGGACTAAGGGCATCCAAGATGGACATGATGGTAGAATGACGATGAGAGTCCACGACCTTTTGAAAGAGGGAATAAGAGTCTACGACCTAATTAGACGGAGAAAGCCGCGGCGTTGATTGAGACAAAGAAGTGCTAGAAAAACTACTCCATGTCATTTAATCGCGGTCTAAGTAAGTCGTGTAGGGTGCAGACTTGTAATATACTTCTTACATGTAGGCACGTGATGGATTAGGACTCTATATTTCCTAATCAATACACTTGCCGAACAAACATGGTTTGGTCGTATTTGTTTTTTTATAATCGATCAATCCCAACTGGTGCTTCCGCTTCCGATCACATAGATGTACCTTATTATGTGCTTATGCATATAGACGTGAGGGTTCAATATCCTGGATCGTATATGCTAGCATGGTATGCAAATAATTTTAAATCTCAGCCATTATTATTCTGATCAAACGGTGGTTTGTGGATAAATGTGGTGTCTCGTTTGTCTTTTGTTTTGATTGATAGATGCAGCTGCGTATGAGGCCTTGCTCCATGGTCTTCGGATGGCTAAAGAGATGAATCTAAGCTGGGTGAGGTGTTTTGCCGACTCAAATTTGGTGGCTCAGCAAGTTTTAGGCACTTGGGATTCTAAAGATCCACTCATGGCGGCTTACCGCCGAGAGGTTGATGCTATTATTGGTCATTTTAAAGGTTATCAAGTGGAACATGTTGATCGCAGGAAAAATGAGCGGCTGATGCTTTAAGCCGGCTTGGGTCCTACCGTAAGCCGGTACCACCTAATGTTTTCCTTGATATTCTGCATAACCCTTCAGTCAAATTGCCTACGGAGGAAGATCTTGCTATTCCTGACCCGGAGGCATAGTTGGTGGCGGCTCTTCATGTTATTCCTAATTGGACAGTTCCGTATTTGGCTTATATGACCCGGGGCGAGTTACCTGAAGATGAAACTTTAGCCAAGCAGATAACACGGCGATCTAAGTTAATGACTATTGTCAATGGAGAGCTGCACCGTTGCAGTGTTATGGGGGTGTTTCAACGTTGTGTTTCTCCTGAGGAAGGCCGTGAGATTCTACGAGAGATTCATGAAGGAGATTGTGGTCATCATGCCGGCTCTAAGTCTCTCGTAGCCAAGGCTTTTTGTCATGGGTTTTATTGGCTGATGGCCCATGCTGATGCAGAGGATTTAGTCAATAAGTATGGTGGTTGTCAAAAATTTTCAAGACGAGCTCATGTGCCAGCTCAAGAATTAAGGATGATTTCAATTACTTGGCCATTTGCAGTCTGGGGCTGGATATGGTTGGGCCTTTTAAAAGATCCAAGGATAAAAAGACCCACCTTTTGGTGGCAGTTGACAAGTTTACAAAGTATTCAGGCCACCTGCCATCACAGACTCTGTGGAAACCTCACAACATAAGAGGCTTGATGATGCCATCCATGCTTTTGGGCTAGGCTACTGGGGCCGAACTAACAATTGTTCGACAGACGTACACCACGGCCTCGAGCCCAATTGCTTCCACGACATACCAACCCTTTGGCCCTCCAAAGCTGGAGTAATAGGAGCAAGCTACCACGCTTGGGTTGGATTGACAACTCAGTTGCTAATACTTGGGAATATTCTTTCGCTCCCCTTGTGTCGAATCAATAAATTTGGGTTGAATACTCTACCCTCAAAAACTGTTGCGATCCCCTATACTTGTGGGTTATCAAGAACTTTTTCTGGCGCCCTTGTCGGAGAGCATATCTCTATTCTCTGAGTCACTTGAGATTTATATCCGTTGATCACTATGAAGAATTTGAAAGATACCAAAGCATAGATCTATCCCTCTACTACAAGGGGAGGTAAGGAACTGTCATCTAGCTCTGCACTTGATTCACCTTCTGTTTTGAGTAAACTTGCGACACCTACACCTGCTATTGATTCTGATATGTCGCATGTTATTGATGATACTACTTCTACTATGAATGATGCTTATGCTGTTACTAGTTTGCTTGATAAAACTGTGCCACTGGGTGAATTACTTGATGAACACCTTGCTAGAGTTAGAACTATTGATTATGCTGAAGATGATGATATTTCTGAAACTGATGAAATTATTGAAAGTGAACACTTTGAGACACCTGTTAGACATAGCTCTCCTAGATATGAATTGCCTGTTATACCTGAGGGTTAATTATGTTATGGATGGAGAGGTAGCTAGGGACTTTCTTGCTTGTAAGGATAGAGATGATCTTAAGAAATTATTATGCAAGTGGAAAGAAAAACCTTTGAATGCTAGAATGCAATATGACCCTAAGTTTGCTACTTCACCTATCTTTGTTACTGATAATGATTATAATTCTCCGTCGATCCTGAGTTAATTACTTTGGTTGAATCTGATCCTTTCTATGGTTATGAATCTGAAACTTTTGTGGCACATCTTACCAAATTGAATGATATAGCCACCCTATATGCTCACGAGGAAAAAATTCGCTATTACTATATTCTTAAGTTGTTTCCTTTCTCATTAAAGGGTGATGCTAAGCTATGATTTAATTCTCTTGCTCCTGGTTGTGTGCGTAGTCCCTAGGATATGATATATTACTTCTCTGAAAAATATTTCCCTGCTCATAAGAAACAAGCTGTTTTACAGGAAATATTTAACTTTGTGCAAATTAAAGAGGAGAGTCTCCCACAAGCTTGGGGGAGGCTTCTCCAATTAGTTAATGCTTTGCCTGATCATCCTCTCAAGAAAAATGAAATACTTGATATCTTTCATAATGGACTAACTAACGCTTCTAGGGACCACCTAGATAGTTGTGCTGGTTGTGTTTTCAAGGAACAAACTGTCGAGCAAGCTGAATTGCTATTGAATAATATATTGAGTAATGATAATGATTGGACACTTCCTGAACCAACTCCTAAGCCAACTCTGAAGAAAAGAAGTATTCTATTTCTCAGTCCTGAAGATATGCAAGAGGCAAAGAAATCTATGAAAGAAAAAGGTATTAAAGCTGAAGATGTTAAGAATTTACCACCTGTTGAAGAAATACATGGTCTTGATAACCCGACACAGGTAGTAGAGGTAAACTCTCTCTATAGATTTGATGAAGGTGATATTCCTCATAATAAGTCTCCTAGTCAATGCTTGGATGAGTTTGATAATTATATTGTTAAACAAGAAAATTTCAATGCTTATGTTAGTAGGCAATTGAAACTAAGTGCTTATATGCTTGAACATTCGGGTGGTTATATTTGTAGAACTGTTAATGATCTTAAGCTTATTAGTAAACATGCATCTATGGTAAAAACTCAAGTAGAACAAGTACTTAAGGCACAAAATGATTTGCTCAATGAGATGAACAATAAAAACAATGATCATGTTGTTAGAGTTATGGCTAGAGGTGGTAAATGACTCAGGAACCTTTGTAACCTGAAGGTCATCCTAAGAGAATTGAGCAAGATTCTTAGAGAGTTAATATTGATGCACCTAGTCCTAGTAATAAAAAGAAAAAGAATTATGATAGGACTTTGCATGCTTCTAGTGAACCTGTTATATATAGACACACCTGAGAATCCAAATGATGTTTCTATTTCTGATGCTGAAACACAATCTGGTGATGAACGTGAACCTAATTATAATGTTAATGATGATGTTCATGTTGATGATCAACCTAGTAATGATAATGATGTGGAGATTGAACCTGTTGTTGATCTTGATAACCCACAACCTAAAAATAAACGTTATGATAAGAGAGACTTCGTTGCTAGGAAACATGGTAAAGAAAGAGAACCATGGGTTTAGAAACCCATGCCCTTTCCTCCTAAGCCATCCAAGAAAAAGGATGATGAGGATTTTGAGCGCTTTGTTGAAATGCTTAGACCTGTCTTTTTGCGTATGCGTCTGACTGATATCCTGAAAATGTCTCCTTATGCAAAGTATATGAAAGATATTGTTACTAATAAAAGAAAGATACCAGAAGTCGAAATTTTCACCATGCTTGCCAATTACACCTTTAAGGGTGGAATACCAAAGAAACTACGAGATCCGGGAATACCAACTATACCATGCTCTATTAAAAGAAACTATGTTAAAAACTGCTTTATGTGATTTGGGAGCCGGTGTTAGTGTTATGCCTCTCTCTTTGTATCGTAGACTTGAATTGAATAAGTTGACACCTACTGAACTCTCTTTGCAAATGGCTGATAAATCAACTGCTATACCTATCGATATTTGTGAGGGTGTGCCTGTTGTGGTTGCAAATGTTACTATGTTAACGGACTTTGTTATTCTTGATATTCCCGAGGACGGTAGTATGTCGATCATCCTTGGTAGACTCTTTTTGAATACTACAGGGGCTCTTATTGATTGCAACAAGGACAATGTCACTTTTCATGTTAATGGTAATGAGCATACGACACACTTCCCGAAGAAACAACCTCAAGTTAATAGCATCAATTCCATTGGAAAAATTCCAACTATTGCTATTGGAGGTTTTGAATTCCCTCTTCCTTCTGTCAAAAAGAAATATGATATTCTTGTCGTTGGGGACATGCATATCCCCGTTGAGGTAACCTAGTGTTATATGAAAATTCTCCGGTTTCATGTCATTCTGAAGAAGTTTGTTAATAAGACTTGATCAACCTTGTTAATGGATTCCTTTTGATGGGCATGAGATGGATGAATTTAGTAAACACAACTTTTTGTACCTACCTTTGACTTTTTGTTATTTAGAATAAATAAAGCAAAAAAGTATTATAAGTCTGTTTTCTGAATTATCCGTGCAATAAAAAAATGTCCCAAAAATAAAAGTTCTCCAAATGCCCTGAAAAATTAGTATGATTTTTTATAGAATATTTGAGAATTTTTGGCACGAAGAACACACCAGGGGGCTGCACCAATGGGCCACAAGCCAAGGGGGCACGCCCACTCCCCTGGGCGCGCCCTGGTAGCTTGTGGGTCCCCCTCACTTATTCCAGCACCCATCCACTTCGTCTTCCCCAGAAAAAAATCATCATGTTGCTCAAACCTATGTTGTTGCTCATCTTGCTGCCATTTTCGATTTCCTTGTGCAAAGCTCCATTTGCAAAACTATTTTGGGGGATTGTTCTTCGGTATGTAACTCCTCCAATGATCCAATTATTTTTTGTTCTAGTGCTTTATATATTGCAATTTTTTGCTGTTGTGGTGACCTTGTTCTTGAGCTTGCATGTCAAATTTATATGGTCCAAAGTAGTTTTGTTGCATGATATAGCCTCTAGGCACTTGTAGGAGTAGTTGCTATCAATCTTGTTGAGTTTGGTTCACTTTTATTTTGAGTCACTAAAAAATTTGAGAAATTTTTAGAGAAAATAAATAATGAAGTGATGGTTGAGAGGCTCTTCAAGCCGGGGTTCTAAAGAAAATGAGAATGAGGAGAGGAAGAAGCCAAAGTACAACCTTCCTCGCACCACGGAGGTTCGGCTGTGTGAATGGCCAAGTGATGCATTCTTGAGGGCGGCTGGAATTTATGAGGATTTCTATTATTTGGTGGAGAATGCAGGCATCACCGACTTCCTCCATGATAAGTGTGACCAATACCACCTACTCACTAACACCTTTGTGCAAAATTTTCACTTTCGTTATAGGGAAGATCCTCCTATGGTAGAATTTCACTTATATGACGTGCCTAAGAAAATGTCTCTTTATGATTTTTTGCAATGTTTGCAAATTACCTTATGAGGGCAGCGTCAGTGAACCACGTCCTAGAGATGTGGAAGATTTTATTGATGAAGTTACAGTAGGGGAAGAGAGAGGGGTGTCGGAAGCGAGAGTGGCTAGCTTACATTTCTCTGTTTTACGCTATTACTCATTATTTGCAGGGAAATGTTTGATTGGTCATGGGGAGAGTGGAGGCCTTAGTGCCCCTGACCTTGCTATTTTACGCCATGCTCTATATACTGATAGAACTTTCAGTTTGGGTGCTATGGCCGCTCGACGGTTGAGTTTAAACCGTTCGAGGGGTCCTATCTTCGGAGGTATTATACCTCCCGCCTTGCTAAACATTTGAGATACCCATTAGGCTAGATGAAAGGGAAGAAATGTTGCTACCCACTAGATAATTAGACTATGATAGTATGGTAGCGCATGATTTTATTACCAAAGACGATGATAAGCGGCTCATCTATAGCTTAGTATTCAGTCAGTGTACTTGTTAGATTATTACTTTGCCTGCACCTTCTTTGTTCGATATTTATTCAGGCAGGTACATTATTATGCCCGATGACATTTATGCATACTGGGAGCGGACTCGATCCCCAGTTCCCGAGCCAGAACCATCACCTGATCTATATGAGGAGTTTGTTTATCAGTGGGAGCCACAGGAGCTCGCCAACCGGTGGAACCCTCAGGATCCTCCTCAGTATCTAGGAGAGGGCTACTTTGATCCGTGGGCATAAACCAACTTAGGCCAAAAGCCTAAGCTTGGGGGAGTACGTATTTCTCACCGACAGTACATTCATGTTCATACACTCATTTCATTTGTCGGTGTTCATACTTTTTCATTGTATTATCCATTGCTAGTTTATTTATTTTTCTCGCTTTCTTCTTGTGTGTTTGAAAAACTTTGATAAAATCCAAAAAAGTTAGTTGTCGCTTCTTTTTAGTTTTCTTTTCCATGTTAAGCAGTAGTAGTATTAAAAGAAAACCCCAAAAGATTTCTCGTTCTTCTTTTATTTGTTGGGAGCTTTCCCGTGTAAATAGTTTTTCTCGTTCTTGTTTTCACTTTCTTCAGAAAAGCAAAAACTCCAAAAATATTTCAATGTGTTTCTTTGAAATTCTTTTTCTTTTCTTTGGGTCGAGAGGAGAAGACCATGATGAAAATGTTGAGTGTCTCTCATATGTATTATTGTTGATCTAACAAAGAGCCCATATTACCTTGTCTTCTCCTTTGAATAGATGTTTGCAGATTCCAGCTTAGTCCAACGCACATGCACTCTTATTATTATTCACGTCGTTCGGTCATGCAAGTGAAAGGCAATAATGATGACATATGATGAAATGATTGAGATGAGGAAAAGCTGGTATGAACTCGACCTATTTTGTTTTTGTAAATATGATTAGTTCATCGTTCTTGATTCGGCCCATTATGAATGAAACATGTTTGCAATGACAATTAGAGATTATAGTTACTCATGCCATGCTTAATTAGCTAGGAGTTTATAATGGTTTACCTTGCGTTCCAACATGCTTTTAAAATGGTTGTGATGTAGTATGATAGGATGGTATCCTCCTTTGAATGATTCAAGTGGCTTGACTTGGCACATGTTCACGCATGTAGTTGAAACAAAATCAACATAGCCTCCACGATATTTATGTTGATGGTGGTTTATATCCTACTCATGCTTGCACTCAATGTTGGTTAATCTCAATGCATGTTTATGACCGTTGTCGCTCCTCAATCTTTTGCTAGCCTTCACTTGTACTAAGCGGGAATAATGATGTGTATCCACTTCCATAAACCCAAAGTTGTTCCATATGAGTCCACCATACCTACCTATATGCGGTATTTACCTGCCGTTCCAAGTAAATTTGCATGTGCCAAACTCGAAACCTTCAAATAATAATTTGTTTTGTATGCCCGAATCGCTCATGTAGCGACTGGGGACTGTCAGTATCTTCCATGCTAGGTGGGTTATTCTCACGATGAGTGTTGATTCACTTGTCATTCACGAGAAAGTGGCTGGTAATCGGGATGCCCAGTTCGATGCTCTAAATCAAATCAAAATTTAATATCAAACAAAACTCCCCCAGGACCGTTGTTGGTATGGACGGTACCCGTTGTTTCAGACCAGCCGTGGAGTGTGCTTGTTTGTGGAGGGGGAGTAAAAACTTTACCATTCTGTTTGGGAACCGCCTATAATGCATCTAGCATGGAAGATACTAAGTTCTCTTGGTTGTTATGTTGACAATGAAAGCATACCGCTCAAAATTATATTCATATCTGTTTTAAAGCTCGAGCTCTGGCACCTCTGCAAATCCTTGCTTCCCTCTGAGAAGGGCCTATCTATTTATTTTATTGTTGAGTCATCATCCTCTTATAAAAAGCACCAGTTAGAGAGCACCACTGTCATTTGTATGCATTGCTATTAATTGATATTGAGTATGACTGGATCTCTTTTACCATGAATTACAATGTCTAGTCAGTCCTTGATCTTCAGGGGTGCTCTGCATTTATGTTTTGCTGTCTCAGAAAGGGCTAGCGAGATACCATTTTGTTATATCATATCATGGTTGTTTTGAAAAAGTGTTGTCACACTACTGCAGGATGCTGCTAACGCGACACTACGATTAGAGACCCTTTGATGAAACTGTGTGTGATGCATTAATCGAAAGGGTGATGTAAAAAACCCGTCAAAAAAGATGCAAAATATTTGCGATGGCGGAGCCATGAAACACGGTTCCGATTTTATTTGCGTGTGCGATGCAGGGCACACGGTTGATCCATCCGAACTGTTTGCGATGAGGCAGAACAACAGAAACAGGGAGCCATATCAATGTGTGTGCGATATACAACATACAGTTCGCTCCGATGAACTATTTGCTATTAGGGAGTGCAACATAAACGGCTAGCCAGATCAAGGTGTGTGTGATATATGACATACGGTTCACTCGGACGAACTGTTTTCGATTAGGGAACACAACAGAAATGGTTCAACTTAACAAGATGTGTGTGATATGCGGCATACAATTCACATAGATGAATTGTTTGCGATGAGCCAAAAGAACACAAATGAGTCGTGTAAACAAGATGTGTGTGATATGCGGCAAACAGCCGACTCGGATGAACTATTTGCAATGAGAAATTACAACACAGACGGTTACTACAGTTAGTTCGTGTGCGATTCTGTGTGTACAAAAATCTTTGAAAATGCAAACTAGTTGCATGCGGTGTCTAGGAGTATCGCACACGACGCGCTTGCGAGTACTCGTGTGCGATGATTAGTAAGTTACACATACTTTTCCTTATGTTAACACGTGTGTGAATTTGCAATATGGACAGTTAATATGCATATGCCTTCTGGACATCGAGCACACGCTGATACGTCTCCAACCTATCTATAATTTATGAAGTATTCATGATTTTATATTATCATTCTTGGATGTTTTACAATCATTTTATAGCAACTTTATATCATTTTCTGGGACTAACCTATTGACCCGGCCCGGTGCCGAGTGCCAGTTGCTGTTTTTTGCTTGTATTTTACATCGCAGGAAATCAATATAAAACGGAGTCCAAACACCGCGAAACTTTTTGTGGATTTTTTATGGACCAGAAGACATCCAGTGGGCCAGAGAAGCACCTGGGGGTGCCCCGAGGGGGGCACAACCCACCAGTGCGCGCCTGGGGGCCCAAGCGTGCCCAGGTGGGTTGTGCCCACCTCGGTGGCCTCCTGCACCCCCTCTTTGCCCTATAAATCACCAAATATTCCAAAAACCCTTGGGGTAACCCTGGATCAGAAGTTCTGCCGCCGCAAGGCTATTTAGCCATGAGAAACCAATCTAGACCCTGTTCCGGCACCCTGCCGGAGGGGGGAATCATCGCCGGTGGACATCTTCATCATCCTAGTGGCCACCATGATGAGGAGGGAGTAATCCACCCTCAGGGCTGAGGGTTTGTACCAGTAGCTATGTGTTTAATCTCTCTCTCTCTCTCTCCCGTGTTCTTGATGGCACGATCTTGATGTATCGGGGGCTTTGTTAATATAGTTGGATCATATGGTGTTTCTCCCTCTCTATCCTGTTGTGAATTGACTTTTCCCTTTGAGATTCGTCTTATCGGATTGAATACTTTTATGGATTTGAGAGCACTTTATGTATGTCTTGCTATGAATACCCGTGGTGACAATGGGGTATCGTATTGATTCACTTGATATATGTTTTGGCACTCAACTCGCGGATTCCCGAGGTGACATTGGGGTAATATATGCATAGGGGTTGATGCAGGTTCTTGTCTTTGTTTCTCTGGTAGAAATCTTGGGGGTACTCTTTGAGGTTCTTTGTGTTGGATTGAGTATTATGCATATGAATTTGCTTTGGTGTTATTTTAGTACAAACTCTTGATAGATCGATCGAAAAGAATAACTTGGTGCTATTTTAGTACAAACTCTTGGATAGATTGATCGGAAAGAATAGCTACAAACAATTTCTTCTTATGTTCTCCGCTAGATAGGAACTTTGGAGTGATTCTTCATCACACGTTGAGGGATGGTTATATGATCCAATTATAGTAGCATTCTTGAGAGATTGCACTAGCGAAAGTACGAACCCTAGGCCTCATTTTCAAGCATGGTAATACCGTTTGTGCTCACTTTTGTTACTTGCTACCTTGCTATTTTTTATTGTTCCTATTACAAAAACCAATATCTACTATCCATATTACACTTGTATCACCATCTCTTCGCTGAACTAGTGCACCTATACAAATTACTATTGTATTTTGATGTGTTGGGGGCACAAGAGACTTTTTATTATTTGGTTGCAGGGTTGTTTGAGAGAGACTATCTTCATCCTACACCTCCCACGGATTGATAAACCTTAGGTCATCCACTTGGGGGAAAATTGCTACTGTCCTACAAAACTCTGCGCTTGGCGGCCCAACACGTGTCTACAATAGTAAAGTTGCGTAGTAGACATCACACGCTTAAATTCAATGAATTGTGTACGATACTAATACTTTCCATGAACATTTAAGAACTTGGCTAACAACATTTGAGTAACATATATATAGTGGTTACACTGTTTGACAAAAAGAGGATCTTCGTAACACAGTGTTGACAACCATATGGTCCATATCTACATACTTAACATAGGAACAACTACCACATTTTAAGAGGCTGAGGGTCAACAACCGTATGGTCCATATCTACATACTTAACATAGTAACAACTAGCACATTTTAAGAGGCTGAGGGCCACCAACCACAACTATCCGGTGGAAGCAGCTTGATCACGGCGACTCAGCATCTCGTCAATGAAAAGGAAGAGCCCTCATGTGCCTTGGTTGAGCATGAGTAGAATAGTGTCTCCAATTTTACAATATGGATGTATTGCCATGACAAGCGAGAACTTGTTAATTTAAATGGTTCCATTTCTGCGGGAAATGCAGTACCTTGCAATCACTTTGGCGTTATTAGCAGGCACAAGTGTAATTCGACCACACCAGGAAATCGATCCAGGAACTGCTACAGCGGGCAATTTCTGTTGAAATGTAGAATAAAAACCAATTGTAACATATCGTTGAAGATATATATAGTTTATGACCATCAACATTAAAATAAGACTTTTTACCAGCGTTTTGTGCACACAATTGGTCTTGTTCAATGTGTGCACCATAGCTATAATTAATCCCATCCAAAATCCAGCGTTCATACACTGTGCTATCTCAGTCAGATTATCAACAAAGATTATGTCATGCTTCAAGTCCTTCCAGTGAAATTTGGTACGCTTAGTAACATACAGATCGTTCACTATGCATCCAACATATCCTACTTAAAAGATGGAAAGGTATTATTTATTCAGAACATGGCAGAAGAATATATAGTGCACATAAATTGGTAAATAGAATTTCTTACTGCCTAGGAACGGAGCCAGAAAATGAAATCACAATTGGTTGCTTAAATAGCGATCAATTAGTTAGAACAAATACCCCGATTTTTCTAAGTAATATTCCAGCATGGAGAAAGTTGAAAGGACACTAACCTCGATCAGACTTTGATCGGCTGCTGACGTTGGGGAAGTAAACATCCATGTTAATTGGACCAAGCTGTGGTGCACGCACTAGAATTTTATTGCCAGCTTTCAGTTCATAACACTTAGACATTTTTCTCCAAAGATCAGCATCAAAATAGGAGTGATCATCTTTATCAAGTTTTACGCTAACCCTCATTGTAAATCCATGTTGCGTTGTCAATATGACATCCATGGAGTCATCAACAAAGTAAAGCCCAAGATTTCCTTCTACTCCTGTTCTTGCAAAGCAAGGGATGTACTGCATGAAATGAAAATTAAGATCATAAATTAGATATATTGAAATAATAGAGCAAGATGCAAATATGGAGTAACTAATAGAACAGATCAATATATAGATGAAAGCAAAGTACAAAAATATATAATTAAAAATAGATAGTCTAACAAAGATTTGAGGCAAATATGAGAGTAACTGAATGAACAATACATCATATATTTACCTAATATAGGGGGGATCGGCTTCGACATCTAGGCTGCACGTGGCACCGTACCTTTTATCCAAATGTAGCAACATACAGTATATGTTCACAAATTTAGGCCAGGCCCACCGTGGTAGGTCGAGATTGAACATACCGAGCGCTCCCTGAAGTCATCCGGAATGATGAGATAGAACTTCGTTTCCTACTGGCCGCGACCACACTTGCCTGATATGTGCTTGCACTGTGTACGCATGAATGAACACACATGAATCAGCTAGAACAAAAATGAGTCCATGGCGATTTCCGTGGGTTGATTAACAGCGATGGTCGGATTGCGATAAGAGATGAGTGAATATTTTGCTAAGTTGATTACCTTCTCCATGAGAAAAATCCCTGGTCCAATCTCGTAGAAAACCCCAATCGACCAGAGTCTAGAATGTCGGTGCAGATAGGCGGCGGAAAGCGGTAGGGGTGAAATCCCGTGCCGTTTGGAGCACGACCTCCGCCCGCCGACAACAGCCGTCAAGCTTAGGGTGGGCACCGCGATAGAAGTTGATGAGGTGCAGAGTTGCGAAGGAGTCCACGGCGAGTGGGTGGGGACGAAGTGGGCGAGGGTTTTCTTTTTTCCTTTTGCATGTGTGGGTGAACACACACGGTTCGCAGAGGCGACGGAGATGAATCGTGTGCAATAGTAAATCACCGAGATTGCAGGGGAATCCAAATTTCCTTTGCCCTTTG
Organism: Triticum aestivum; assembly: GCF_018294505.1. NCBI lineage: Eukaryota > Viridiplantae > Streptophyta > Magnoliopsida > Poales > Poaceae > Triticum > Triticum aestivum. Next base: position 297,242,827 of record NC_057811.1, read on the forward strand.
TCCATGCGCACCCAGGTGGGTTATGCCCACCTCGGTGGCCTCCCGCACCCCCTCTTTGCCCTATAAATCACAAAATATTGCAAAAACCCTCGGGGTAACCCTAGATGAGAAGTTCCGCCGCCGCAAGCCTCTGTAGCCATGAGAAACCAATCTAGACCCCGTTCCGGCACCCTGCCGAAGGGGGGAATCATCACCGGTGGCCATCTTCATCATCCCGGCGGCCACCATGATGAGGAGGGAGTAGTCCACCCTCAGGGCTGAGGGTTTGTACTAGTAGCTATGTGTTTAATCTCTCTCTCTCTCTCTCTCTCTCTCGTGTTCTTGATGGCACAATCTTGATGTATCGGGGGCTTTGTTAATATAGTTGGATCATATGGTGTTTCTCCCTCTCTATCTTGTTGTGAATTGAGTTTTCCCTTTGAGATTTTGTTTTATCGGATTGAATACTTTTATGGATTTGAGAGCACTTTATGTATGTCTTGCTATGAATACTCGGGTGACAATGGGGTATCGTATTGATTCACTTGATATATGTTTTGGCACTCAACTCGCGGATTCCCGAGGTGACATTGGGGTAATCTATGCATAGGGGTTGATGCATGTTCTTGTCTTTGTTTCTCCGGTACAAATCTTGGGGCACTCTTTGAGGTTCTTTGTGTTGGATTGAGTATTATGAATGTGAATTTGCTTTGATGTTATTTTAGTACGAACTCTTGTAGATCGATCAGAAAGAATAACTTAGTGTTATTTTAGTACGAACTCTTGATAGATCAACCGGAAAGAATAACTTGGTGTTATTTTAGTAGAAACTCTTGGATAGATCGATCGGAAAGAATAGCTACAAACAATGTCTTCTTATCTTCTCCGCTAGATAGGAACTTTGGAGTGATTCTTCATCACACGTTCAGGGATGGTTATATGATCCAAATATATTAGCATTGTTGAGAGATTGCACTAGTGAAAGTACGGACCCTAGGCCTCATTTTCAACCATTGCAATACCGTTTGTCCTCACTTTTGTTACTTGCAACCTTGCTGTTTTTTATTGTTCCTATTACAAAAACCAATATCTACTATCCATATTACACTTGTATCACCATCTCTTCGCCGAACTAGTGCACCTATACAAATTACCATTGTATTTGGTGTGTTGGGGACACAAGAGACTTTTTATTATTTGGTTGCAGGGTTGTTTGAGAGAGACTATCTTCATCCTACGCCTCCCACAGATTGATAAATCTTAGGTCATCCACTTGAGTGAAAATTGTTACTGTCCTACAAAACTCTGTGCTTGGAGGCCCAACACGTCTCTACAAGAGTAAAGTTGCGTACTAGACATCACACGATTAAACTCAGTGAACTGTGTACAATACTAATACTTTCCGTGAAAATTTAAGAACTTGGCTAACAACATTTGAGTAACATATATATAGTGGTTACACTATTTGACAAAAAGAGGATCTTCGTAACATGGTGTTGACAACCATATGGTCCATATCTACATACTTAACATAGGAACAACTATCACATTTTAAGAGGATGAGGGCCAACAACCATATGGTCCATATCTACATACTTAACATAGTAACAGCTAGCACATTTTAAGAGGCTGAGGGCCAACAACCACAACTATCCGGTGGAAGCAGCTTGATCACGTTGACTCGACATCTCGTCAAAGAAAAGGAAGAGCCCTCATGTGCCTTGGTAGAGCATGAGTAGAACTGTGTCTCCAATTTTACAATATGGATGTATTGCCACGACAAGCAAGAACATGTTAATTTAAATGGTTCCATTTCTGCGGGAAATGCAGTACCTTGCAATCACTTTGGCGTTATTAGCAGGCACAAGTGTAATTCGACCACGCCAAGAAATCGATCCAGGGACTGCTACAGCGGGAAATTTCTGTTGAAATGTAGAATAAAAACCAATTGTAACATATCGTTGAAGATATATATAGTTTATGACCATCAACATTAAAATAAGACTTTTTACCAGCGTTTTGTGCACACAATTGGTCTTGTTCAATGTGTGCACCATAGGTATAATTAATGCCATCCAAAATCCAGCGTTCATACGCTGTGCTATCTCTGTCAGATTATCAACAAAGTTTATGTGAAGCTTCAAGTCCTTCCAGTGAAATTTGGTACGCTTAGTAACATACAGATCGTTCACTATGCATCCAACATATCCTACTTAAAAGATGGAAAGGTATTATTTATTTAGAACATGGCAGAAGAATATATAGTGTGCATAAATTGGCAAATAGAATTTGTTACTGCCTAGGAACGGAGCCAGAAAATGAAATCACAATTGGTTGCTTAAATAGCGATCAATTAGTCAGAACAAATACCTCGATTTTGCTAAGTAATATGCCAGCATGGAGAAAGTTGAAAGGACACTAACCTCGATCAGATTTTGATCGGCTATTGACGTTGGGGAAGTAAACATCCATGTTAATTAGACCAGGATGTGGTGCATGCACTAGAATTTTATTGCCACCTTTCAGTTCATAACACTTAGACATTTTTCTCCAAAGGTCTGCATCAAAATAGGAGTGACCATCTTTATCAAGTTTTACGCTAAACGTCATTGTAAATCCATGTTGCATTGTCAATATGACATCCATGGAGTCATCAACAAAGTAAAGCCCAAGATTTCCTTCTACTCCTGTTCTTGCAAAGCAAGGGATGTACTGCTTGAAATGAAAATTAAGATCATAAATTAGATATATTGAAATAATAGAGCAAGATGCAAATAAGGAGTAACTGATAGAACAGATCAATATATAGATGAAAGCAAAGTACAAAAATATATAATTAAAAATAGATTATGTAACAAAGATTTGATGCCAATATGAGAGTAACTAAATGAACAATACGTCATATATTGACCTAATATAGGGGGGGGAATCGGCTTCGACATCTAGGCTGCACGTGGCACCGTACCTTTTATCCAAATGTAGCAACATGCAGTATATGTTCACAAATTTAGGCCATGCCCATCGTGGTAGGTTGATATTGAACATACCAAGCGCTCCCCGAAGTCATCCGGAATGGTGAGATAGAACTTCGTTTCCTACTGGCCGCGACCACACTTGCCCGATTTGTGCTCGCACTGTGCGTAGGAGATATTCCCTAGAGGCAATAATAAATGATATTATTTATCTCCATGTTCATGATTATGTTTATGTTCCATGCTACAACTGCTGTGGTTCTCGAGCCCGTATATCCATAAAAGCTCTGGGGAAAACCCATGTGCACGTGTGGAATAACAAATGATAAAATGTATTCCTAGTCATGCCTCTAAGACTAGCTCAAGTATTGCATGATGATTATGTTTTCCCAATCATGGGCATGTCTATGCCAGCAACTTTGAGGGCACAATGTTAGAAGAACATTTGGGTTGAATCGACCCGAATTGATGTTATGCTATGAGATACATTCGTCACAAGTTTAATGGTACATAACACAAAGATGGTTAACGTTTGCATGATTCCTTAGACCATGAGAGTATCGAGTTTCTTCATGCTTGCTTCATGAACTTTGGGGTTTGTTAGACGTCATCCGTAAATGGGTGGCTATTACGGCGGCTTACGGGTTCATGGAAAAGTATGTCAAGTAACTTGATAGCTCAAGATTGGGATTTGCTCCTACGACGACAGAGAGATATTCTCGGGCCCTCTCGGTGTTACGGTATCCATAATCGTCTGGCCAGACACCTTGTGATTTGATCACTAGGATGCCGGAACACGGAAACGAGAAAAGAGAACAAAACCGGTAATGAGGTAACTTGCATGGTGGACAAACTGTTCATCCATGGGGAAGCAATAAATCTCACCTCGGGTGTTTGTGACATATCGCGAAGCAACGGGAATAGCTCACTGCAACTGGAGGTTCACTCGAATATTCATTCGTGTGGGTATAGGGGTCAATATAGGTGTCCACGGCTCTGATGTTGATCATTGATCGGAGGGGGTTCCGGGTCATGTCTATACTTCAACGAACCTATAGGGTCACACACTTAAGGGTCATCTATTTGCTGAATACTAGACAGGGAGTCTGAGAGAAATTTGCCGAAAAAGTTTCGGAGACAATGGAAGAGTTCCGGAGAGAGAATAGCGAAATAGTTTCTTAAAACCGAAAAGTTGTTTCGGGATATACCATTAAGTCAAATTGGTTTCGGGCCATGCCTGATAATTCTTGGAGGGTGCCAGAATTATTTTGGAAACTTCTGGGAATTTTTCGGGATAAAAACCGGAAATGTTCCGGAGCTGCCGGTACCGGTTTGGTTGCTTTTCGCAGATGAAATTCACTAATCTGAAATTGTTTCAGAATGAATCCAAAATCATTTTAGTGGGTACTGGAATTATTCTAAGACCCATAGAAATATTTTCGGATTTAATGGACGCGAAAAATTGTCTTCATGAATAGTGAAAACGCATTCTTGTTTGCTTTTCGCAGATGAAAATCACTAAACCGAAATTGTTTTGGAACGCGTTGAAAATTATTTTAGTGGGTACTGGAAATGTTCTAAGCCCACATAAATATTTTCAGTTCGAACGGACGCTAAAAATTGTCGTCATGAATAGTGAAAGTGCTTTTTGCTTGGCTTCTTGGAGAAGCCACCTTGAGGGCCTTTTGGTATTATCCCCTTGGCTTCTTTGAGAAGCCACCCTTGGCTTTGGCCTATAAATAGGGGTGGAGGGGGCTGCCTAAAGACACACTCTTTCTCACATACAAGTGCCATTGCAATGATCTGGCTTCTCTCTCCCTCCCCGCGAAATAGTTTCGTAGAGCCGAAAGGCTGTCTAGGTTCCGGTGGGAACTAGTTCTGGACGGCGAAGCCCTGCCAGATAGATGACACCGTATGTGTGCAACTCTGTGGAGAGATCGTAGTTTTGGTCTTAGTTTGAGAGTGCCTCCCGAAGGGCTGTCCGTGTGACCGCCCGAGTTTCGAAGGTCCTGCCGAAGGGCTGTCCGAGTGACCGTCTGGGTTTTCGAAGGTCCTCCCGAAGGGCTGTCCGCAACACCGTCCGGGGGACTGTCCGATCGCCTCCCGAAGGGCTATCCGAGGGGCAGATGAGTGTATACATCCTCGTGGTTGGGAGGTTGTAAATCCTAGCTGCGGGGATCTGCACCGCCGATCGTCATCGAATCTACTTCCCGTTGCGCTACGAGTCGGTAACGAAAAAGATCAAACCTTTTATGCAATCTCCATAATGGTCCTGGGCTGGTGCGTAAGTCCGAATTTTTTTGTTTTCTACTGCGTTTCCCTACATTGTGTACACATGAATGAACACCCATGAATCAGCTAGAACAAAAATGAGTCCACGGTGATTTCCATCGGTTGATTAACAGCGACGGACGGACTGCGATAAGAGATGAGTGAATATTTTGCTAAGTTGATTACCTTCTCCATGAGAAAAATCCCCGGCCCAATCCCGCAGAAAATCCCAATCGACCAGAGTCTAGAATGTCGGTGCAGATAGGCGGCGAAAAGCGGTAGGGGCGAAATCCTGTGCCGTTTGGAGCGCGACCTCCGCCCGCCGACAACAGCTGTCGAGCTTAGGGTGGCCACCGCGATAGAAGTTGATGAGGTGCAGAGTTGCAAAGGAGTCCACGGCGAGTGGGTGGGGACGAACTAGGCGAGGGTTTTAGTTTTCCTTTTGCATGTGTGGGTGAACACACATGGTTCAAAGAGGCGACGGAGATGAATCGCGTGCGATAGTAAACCACCGAGATTGAAGGAGAATCCAAATTTCCTTTGTCCTTTGTCCATAAGTTTTTTCTACGATGAACATAAACCCTGGAAATCACCGTGTTAAAATTTGGCACTTTTCCGGGTTCATTTACAATACTTAGGGGATTATGTGCATTTTCTAGGCATTAATGCACATAATTCAAATTCAAACAATCGATGCATGAAAAGGTGCACGAGAACGGTCTGGAAAACAATGATCGTGCTATTTAGTAAATTCTCATGCCTTTTACAAGGAATGGGCAGATATTTCAAGGAAATGTGTCGCAATAGTCAACCATAAATGCGTCGTTTACTGGGTTAACAACTATACAAAAATGAAATACATGCTTGGAAAACATGACGCCTGGCGTGGTGCCATGGTATGGCCTCACCATGCCCTGGTAAAAATTTGAGAATGTTTAACTTATGTCGTCATGCACGCCATTCATAAATTGAACCATCACCGAGGAAATTTCATGGTTTCAAGGGGGAAATCAGCAAGATTGAAGGGGCCGGGAATCCAAATTTCCTTCCTAGCTTGTCATTCCATTTTTTCTATAATCAGCATACCCCCTCAAATGCAACGTGTTCAAATTTGGCATTTTTTCGGGCTCATTTACCATATTAGGGGATTATGTGCATTTTCTAGGCATTAATCCACATAAATCAAATTCGAACAATCGGTGTACAAAAAGGTGAACAAGAGCGGTCTGGAAAAACCATACTGATGCGGAGCATCCCACGGTCATCTCCATGTACACCTTCATTACACCTGAAGCCCCAAGTGGACCTACCAGACTTAAGGTGAACCCGCTCCTCTTCAAGATTTACATGAATATCCATTGGACTTGGTTGATAACTCACCATGGAACGTGGTGCATCAGTAGGTACGAGGGCGACTGCCACCAAGCAGCTAAGGAGCTTGCCGGAGGCCACAAGGAAGAAGGAGTGCACGAAGATCAACTCTGCACTTCCCAGGCGACCCCGTGCCCACAGGCCTCGAAGACCCCGTGTGCACGGGCTACAGAGGGAGCTGGCACTGGAGCACCCCGTGCGCACGGGCTTGTACCATGCCCACGGGACCCCCGTGCGCACGGGCCCAACTTACCCCGTGCGCACGGGCCCTACAGGATGGACGGCTGTGACTGTTGTTTGGGCCTCCTCTTCATCCACTTTGTCCCCATGCCTATATATTCCGTACCTAGACCATATGTTAGGGTTAGCAAAGTATATGACATGATCTAGATGAGCTTTGCTCCTTGTACCTCCTCTTGAGAGAGAGATACCTCTCCCATAGAGATTAAGACCTTCATTGGGGAAGATCCCTAGTGGATTTAAGACCCCATCTAGGGAAGGATCCCCATCATAGGATCACCAAGACCTCATCTTCCTTTGGGATTTGGGATGAACTCTACCTTGTATCTTTTCCTTTGTTGTTCTTGTATGTTGGTGGATCTTGTGTGGATGTGAGTCTAGTGGATGTGTGATTTGGGCTTGTTCTTGAGTGTTCCTCTTGTGTTTTCCCCTTTGTGTTCATCTTGTTCTTGGGGATTTCCCCTCCAATTCGTGAAAGATCCATATTAGGGTTCCACCCTACAACACATACTCATGGTATTTAGTAAATTCTCAAGCCTTTTACAAGGAATGGGCAGAGATTTCAAGGGAATGTGTGGCAATAGTCAACCACAAACGCGTCATTTACTGGGTTATCAACTATAGAAAAATGAAATACATGCTTAAAAACATGACGCCTGGCATGGTGCCACGGTATGGCCTCACCGTGCCCTGGTAAAAAGCTGAGAAGGTTTGATTTATGTTGTCACGCACACCCTTCATAAATCGAACCATCACCGAGGAAGTTCCATGCTTTTGAGAGGGAAATCACCAAGATTGAAGGGGAATCCAAATTTTCGTCCTAGTTGGTCATTCAGTTTTTTTCCAATGATCAACATATCGTCTCCAATGCAACGTGTTCAAATTTGACATTTTTCGGGGCTCATTTACCATATTTAGGGGATTATGTGCATTTTCTAGGCATTAATGCACATAATTCAAATTCGAACAATCGGTGCATGAAAAGGTGCACAAGAATGGTATGGAAAACGATGCGCGTGCTATTTAGTACATTCTCATGCCTTTTACAAGGAATGGGCAGATATTTCAAGGAAATGTGTTGCAATAGTCAACCATAAACACATCATTTACTGGGTTAACAACTATACAAAAAAGAAATACATGCTTGGAAAACATGACGCCTGGCGTGGTGCCATGGTATGGCCTCACTGTGCCCTGGTAAAAATTTGAGAATGTTTGCTTTATGCCGTCATGCACGCCTTTCATGAATCGAACCATCACTGAGGAAGTTTCATGGTTTCGAGGGGGAAATCACCAAGATTGAAGGGGGGTCCAAATTTCCTTTGTCCTTTGTCCATGAATTTTTTTCTACGATGAACATACACCCTGCAACTCACCGTGTTGAAATTTGGCACTTTTCCGGGTTCATTTACCATATTTAGGGGATTTTGAGCATTTTCTAGGCATTAATGCACATAATTCAAGTTCAAACAATCGGTGCATGAAAAAGGGTGCACAAGAACGGCCTGGAAAACCATGCTCGTGCCATTTAGTAAATTCTCATGCCTTTTACGAGGAATGGGCAAATATTTTGATGAAATGTGTGGCAATAGTTAACCACGGACGTTTGTTTATTGGGTTTTCAACTATAGAAAAAATGAAATAAATGCTTGAAAAACATGACGCCTAGCATGGTGCCATGGTATGGCCTCACCATGCCCTCGTAAAAATTTGAGGAGGTTTGCTTATGTCGTTATGCACACCCTTCATAAATCGAACCATCACCGAGGAAGTTCCTTGCTTTCGAGAGGGAAATCACCAAGATTGAAGGGGAATCCAAATTTTCTTCGTTCTTTGCCCTGGAGTTTTTTTTTCTACGATGAACATACACCCTGCAAACCACCGTGTTCAAATTTGGCATTTTTTCGGGCTCATTTACCATATTTAGGGGATTATGTGCATTTTCTAGGCATTTAGCGCATATAAATCCAATCCAGCTACAGCTGCACAGGTGTGATGTGAGGGACATGGATTGCCGTTCGATCGCGGCGCATCCTACGATGCACACACGTGATCCGCGTGGTTGGGGTTCCGGCCAATCATAACGCAACACACAATAGGCGTAGCGCACATTGTTTGCGGAGGCGACGGAGATGAACCGTGTGCGATAATGAACGAGCAAAATTGTAAGGGAAGCCAAATTTCCTTTGTCGTTTGTCATTGAGCTGTTAAAAACCACCGCACTGTATGGCTGCCCGGCCCCTCCATCCCAGAGCTCTCTCCAAGCGTCGTTCATGGCACCATGGCGCACAGTAACTGGTAAGGAAGCGATGGCATCCCGCCGCGCCACGTTCCTCGCCGCCCGCGACCGCACACATGGTAAGGAAGCGATGGCATCTCGCCGTGTCAAGTTCGTCGCCGCTGGCGGCCACACAGTTACGTGGGCAGACATTGAGGCTATCATGGCCGAATGGGCGATGGATCTAGAGGTGGCCAAAGCCGCACAGAAGGAGCGGAAAAGGCAGAAATCAGTCAAGAAAAGAGAGTCCCACCGCCGCAAGAAAGAAGAGGCTGCACGCCGTGCTGAGGAAAGCTTGGCGGAGATCGAAGCACGGTGGGCTGCCACCTACAAGGCTGAGAAGGAGAATGCCAGCGTCTGGCCAGCATGCCGATGGCAGCATGTCAGAAGTAGTTAGTGTGTGTGTCGCCCGTAGTCTTAGAGCAAATTACCAGTAGTAATTTAAGTTTGCACTATCTATTATTAATGTACAATGTCAGTAAGTGCATCCTTTGAGGGCTTTGTGTGTTGATTAGCATGTGATCACTGAAGTTTTGTAGCCGCACCCCGACCCCAAATACTACTGAAACGTCCGCCCGCAGCCACCGGAGGAGACTAGAGTTGGCCGCAGGTGGTTTTTAGTCCCACCTCGCCGCGCGAGTTGGCCGCACACCAGCTTAAATTGTCGGGCCGGCGGATGGAAGCAAACTTCTCTCTTGTTGCATAGGATCAAATCTGGCTACGTGAGCGAGGCAGGTTAACACTTGATTGCATTTCATAAACCGATGATTGCTCATCGGGTGTCACCTTGCCTCGTTCATGTACATTGAATAATCCTGATAAATGAAAGGGATTTTTGAAATTAGGTGCGGTTGGAGATGCTGATAGATATAAGAATTATTAGAAGATCACAAAAACACAGTTTCTATGGCGTACCCGTGTGCGTTTTTTTGCATTAGTGTTCCATAAGTCAGTTACATGTGCGATGTTTCCTAATAAACTAGGCATACCATTGAACGAAAAAATCAACTACACGTGTACATTTTTTGAGACGGGATCTGCCAATTTTCTCTTTTCTCGCACACGAGTATTTTACGCGCTTCGTCTGTGTTGTGTGTTTCCCCCCAAGTTTCAAGTTTCACAGCGAAATTTTCATTAGGCGCACGATTTCAGAATTTATTCCTCCAACCACATCCCCACCCATCAAATTTCCTCAGTATCTCCCCCCTCCCCCCTCCCCTACCGGCAGCTCAAACCACCGCCGCCACAACCACACCTTCAACCACATCTATGTTCTGCTCGGATCCAGTCAGGTAACCCACCAATCTCTATGACAGCCCCGACCTGATTGCTTAAATGGCGCCTGCGAAACATCCTCATGCCTCCAAATCCCCACCGCCCCTACCTCCAGAGCATTGTCGCGCAAGCCCAACCACATATCACGTGGAGGTCGAGGAGCTGATGGCGGTTGCTACTTCTCGAGCATGTGTTGGTTTTTCCCTTCGAGAGGAAAGGGTGATGCAGCAAAGTAGAGTAAGTATTTCCCTCAGTTTTGAGAACCAAGGTATCAATCTAGTAGGAGACAACGCACAAGCCACCGAATACCTGCACAAACAAACACCAACTTGCACCCAACGCAACAAAGGGGTTGTCAATCCCTTCACGGTTATTTGCAAAGTGAGATCTGATAGAGATGGATAAACGGTAAACTAATATTTTATGGTATTTTTGGTTTATGGAACGAAAAGTAAAAGATTGCAAAAGAACTAAATAGGAAACTAAAATTGTAGATCGGAAACTTATATGATGGAAAGTAGATCCGGGGGCCATAGGTTTCACTAGAGGCTTCTCTCAAGATAGAAATTATTACGGTGGGTGAACAAATTACTGCCGAGCAATTGATAGAAAAGCGCAAAGTTATGATGATATCTAAGGCAATGATCATGAATATAGGCACCACGTCTGTATCAAGTAGACCGACTCCTGCCTGCATCTAGAGTATTAAGTTCATAGAACAGAGTAACCCATTAAGTAAGATGACATGATGTAGCGGGATAAAGTCAAGCAATATGATGAAAACCCCATCTTGTTATCCTCGATGGCAATAATACAATACGTGTCGGTTCCCCTTCTGTCACTAGGATCGAGCACTGCAAGATTGAACCCAAAGCTAAGCACTTCTCCCATTGCAAGAAAAACCAATCTAGTTGGCCAAACCAAATCGATAGTTCGAAGAGACTTGCAACGATACCAAATCATGCATATAAGAATTCAGAGGAGATTCAAATAATATTCATAGATAAGCTGATCATAAACCCACAATTCATCGGATCTCGGCAAACACACTGCAAAAAGAGTATTACATCGAATAGATCTCCAGGAACATCGAGGAGAACATGGTATTGAGAATCAAAGAGAGAGAAGAAGCCATCTAGCTACTAGCTATGGACCCATAGGTCCGTGGTAAACTACTCACGCTTCATCGGAGAGGCAATGGTGTTGATGTAGAAGCCCTCCATGATCGAATCCCCCTCCGGCAGGATGCCGGAAAAGGCCCCTAGATGGGATCTCATGGGTACAGAAGGTTGCGGCGGTGGAGAAGTGTTTTCGTGGCTCTCCTGGAAGGTTTTGGGATATTTGAGAATATATAGGAGGAAGAAATAGGTCAGTGGAGTCACGAGGGCCCACAAGGGTCGGGGGCGCGCCCTACCCCTTGGGCGCGCCCTCCGACCTTGTGGCTGCCCCTTGGCTTTCCTGACATGTACTCAAGTCCTCTGGATGTCTTCTTGTCCAAGAAAAATCATCGTGAATGTTACATTCCGTTTGGACTCCGTTTGGTATTCCTTTTCTGCGAAACTCTAAAACAAGGAAAAAACAGGAAGTGGCACTGGGCTCTAGGTTAATAGGTTAGTCCCAAAAATAATATAAAATAGCATCATAATGCATATAAAACATCCAAAACAGATAATATAATGCATGGACCAAACAAAAATTGTAGATACGTTGGAGACGTATCAAGCATCCCCAAGCTTAATTCCTGCTCGTGCTCGAGTAGGTAAATGCTAAAAACAGAATTTTTGATGTGGAATGGTACCTAACATATTTATCCATGTAATTTTCTCTATTGTGGCATGAATGTTCAGATCCGTATGATTTAAAACAAAAGTTTAATATTGGCATAAAAACAATAATACTTCTAACATACTAACAAGATAATTATGTCTTCTCAAAATAACATGGCCAAAGAAAGCTTATCCCTACAAAATCATATAGCCTGGCTATGCTCCATCTTCATCACACAAAATATTCAAATCATGCACTACCCCGATGACAAGCCAAGCAATTGTTTCATACTTTTGATGTTCTCAAACCTTTTCAGCTTTCACGCAATACATGAGCGTGAGCCATGGACATAGCACTATGGGTGGAATAGAAGGTGGTTGTGGAGAAGACAAAAAGAGGGAGATAGTGTCAGGGGAAATCGACACCTATGGGATCACTGGGATCCCTTCTACGGTTGGCGGGCGAGGGGTTGTGCAAAGAGCGGGTCTGACAGGAAGCACACAGATCGTTTACCCAGGTTCGGGCCACAAAGATGCGTAATACCCTAGTCCTGCTTTGGTGGATGTATTTGAGTGTTCTTGTGTTCTTGAGCTAGCTACGGGGTGTGACTTGCCCAAAAGATCCGAATCCTCCTCCTGGACGCCTCGGGCCTCCTTTTATAATCAAAAGGGGTTGCCACAGTGGCACACAGGAGGTGGAAAGATGTACAGTGGATGAGTCTATCCACTGGCACCGTTGGACAAACGCATTTAATGCGCTGCCGACGTGCCCCTCTCGCTTTATCGGGGACAACAAGGAAGCATGTCCCAGCTGTCGCTGCCTCGCCTGGCTTTGACACGCGTTCGAGCTGACGGGGCATCATGGCACCACGTTGGTTGGCTGCTGGGCTGGCGCGGTGGTGGAGCCTTCACAAAGATCTGCATGTCACCACGCAGGTGCTTGCTGGGTCGATGTGGAGGCCGCTCGTCGCCACGCAGGTGCCTGCCTAGTTGGTTGAGCTAGCAGCTGCATGGGGATAGCGGTGTAGTCTTGGCAGACGTGGGTCCGGCTGCGGCTTTGTCGATGTCCTCGGCAAGGACTTGCCGGGGCCCCGGCAAGGGTCTTGCCGTGGCATCGTGGTCGTCCCCGGCAAGGATCTTGCCGGGGGTCTTGTGGATTTCCTCGGCTAGGATCCCGCCGAGGGTCGTCGTCTTCTGGTCCTCATCTGATCTCGTGTGTTTATGATCTTGACAAAGATCTGCATGCCACCACGGAGGTGCCTCTCGAGCCTTGGTTCCAATGTAGTTGTTGGTGGTGTCTAGAACTCTTGGGCTCAAGGGTGGCTCGCTCTGCTGGTGTTGGGCAAGCTGCCCCGGCAAGGCTCTTGCCGGGGCCGCGGAGGCCGCCCCGGCGAGGGTCTTGCTGGGGGAGTCCACCTCACCCCTTTGCTCTTTTGTGTTTCTGGTCTTGGCGTTGCCTTGGTTGTCTTGTGCTCCGGTTTCCCTCAAGCTTCCCTCCTCTGCCCTGCTAAGTGCGGCCGTGGGCGCGGCTCTGACTGCCCGTGCACAAGTAAAGGGGTCAAAAGGAGAGCCCCTACTTTTGTACACCGATAGGAGCCCCCGGGCCTGGGCCACACATAAGCACGACGCGTTGTTGGGCTAGGCCCAGAACGGTGAGCGGGCAGGTGGGGCGGATTTTTACCGTAGTAACTTTTTTGTCGGCTACGCTTCCCCATGACCCGCGTTGAACGCGCGACGTGGAGGGTCATGCGTGACGTCGGGGTCATGCGTGGGGCGGTTCTCGCACGCATGCGTCACATCGCAGTAAATGGTAAAGAGGCGGCCCACGCCTTCCCCATAAAAAGGAATGACCGCAGGCGCGCCGCTCATTTACCCTCTGCGCTTTCTCCAATCTCGGAACTGCCTTTCTTCCTCCCTCTCAAGTTCTTGCCCTTGCTCGCCGCCGCTGCACCTTCATTGTCCTCCATACTTTGCCTCTCGCAGCCGCCATGGCCCCCAAAACCAACAAAAGCAAGGGAGTGGCCAAGGACGCCGGGACGAAGGAGCCGCCGGAGAGCGAGTTGGCGGCGCGGCGGAGGCAACTCGCCTACTTCCCCTCGACGGTCGACACGGTCCACCTCCGGGAC
>NC_057811.1:297257414-297310679 GCF_018294505.1 Triticum aestivum
GCTTTTGCCGAAGCCGGCCCGAACCGGTACCCATTCTTCGTCGACTACTTTTCTTGTGGCCTCTGCCCCCCCCCTTCTCCGATTTCTTCAATGATGTCATGCACACATTTGGCTTCCACCTTCTGGATTTCACTCCCAATGCTGTGGCATGCATGGCTCTTTTCGCCCATCTCTGTGAGGGGTCCGCCGGAGTGCTCCCCAACACGGCGCTTTTCCGCCACTATTTTTATCCTCGAATCCAAAAGGGAGGCGCCATCTCCGGTTGTGTTGCCTGGATCCCAAGGTCCAAAGGGACATGCCCGGAGGGAGCTCAGAAGGAGAGGTGGGAAAAGTGGCGGGGCCGATGGTGCTGGATTGAGGAGGAGGACCCACAGGAATTCTGCCGGGTCCGCCGGGCGCCGCCGGTTCGCAGGAACGACTGGGGCGATGTTGATGCCCAGGATGACAAGCTCAAGGTCGACACCACCAGGATTCACCGCCTCACCGTCGCCGGACTCACCCTGGAGATGATTGGGGCGGACTTCATCCGCCGCCGAATCGCTCCTCTGCAAAACAAGGGGAGGCCGGCCTGGCTCTTCAGGAATGCGGCTGACATCATGAGGCTCCGCCCCGGTCTGAATCACAACTTCACGGTGATGGGGCACGCCCACTTCTGCCAGCGGCTCTTTCAGCTTGACGTGAACCGCGATGGCAAGGCCGAGAGGTCCGGCAAGGCTGCGAAGGACGGCAAGGTCGCCAAGGGGCCCTTGTTTGGGTTGCTGGCGGGGGTGGTCCCGCTGAGCAACAACTCGCGCCAGACCGACATCATCGCCATGATGCCGGACTGCAATGTGCACGGTCCCGTCTTAAATTCGGCCGAACCGCCGGCGGATCAGGTGCAGGAGTTCTTTGATACTTTGGCGGAGAAGTACGTCCGCGACGAGCCGCTGCTCATCCAGGACACTACCCCAGCGGAGCTGGACTACATCGCCGCCAGGGCGGCGGAGGCAGAGCTCGCCAAGGAGGCCGGCAGCGCTGGCGGCGTGGAGGACGAGGTCACAGCAGCCGCGGAGGAGAGGGAGCTCGCCCAGTGGGCGGAATCCGCTGGGGAGGCCAGCAGCGCTGGCACCGGGGCCCCTCTTATTGAAGATGTGGTCGACGAGTCGTCGTCGGAGGAGGTCGAGACTGTCGACCCCCCGGTCACGGGGAGAGGGCCAGTCCTGCGGCGGGCCAGCTCCGGCGAGCCGGTCCGGCCCGACAGGGCTGTGCAACCGCAGCAGACCCAGGAGGGGTCCGTGCGCCAGACAAGGGCCGCGGCGGCAAGGAAGTTGGTAGAGGCCGCGGTGGCGAAGAAGAAAGCAACTGCCTCTTCTTCGTCCAAGCGTGGCCAGACTCCACCTTCTTTCGCTCCTCCGGCAGACGTCGACGCGGAGGTCGTCTTCGACTTTGGGTCCCTCGGCCCAAGGAGGAAGAGGAAGGCAGCAGAAGAGGAGGTGGAGGATGAGTAAGTGTCTTGTTCCTTTTTGTCATCTCCGTCTCCTCAGACTGTGCCGCTTATCTCCATTTGTTTTCATCTTGGCAGGGATGCGGAGATGCTGGCCTAGAGGGTGAAGAGGGCCAGGGCTTCAGCGGGTGGCCAGCCCCCGGCAGGCACTTCCGGTACACCGCTGGTGGTGTTGAGCAGCCCGGACAGCAGCCCCCAGCGTAAGCTCATCACTCGCCCCTCGTCAACGTGTGTTGGTGGTACGACCCCTTGGCGCTGACCTTGCCGTGATTGAAGGAGGAGGACAGCAGCAGGAGGAGCCATTGAGGGCTACCCCCAACACGCCGCCCCCATCGACCACGCCGCCCCAAGAGGCGTCCCCGGCAAGGGCGCCAAGCACCGAGCCCATGCACATGGAGGAGGAGGAGGCAAACTTGGGCGCTGGTGGCTCTGCCTCGTGCCAGATGTTGGCGGGGAGGGGGCCTCTTCTTCCCAGCCTGGCGCGGGTAAGTCACTCGCCTTCCGTCCCTGTTCTTTTCCTTTTTGGATCTTGGTCTTGGCTTCGCCTCATCCCTTTCTCGATATCCAGATCCTCCCTCAGCGGACCGGGAGGACATAGACATCGTCATCGAGGATGTCACCAAGGACGCCGCGGTGGAGGCCGAGAAGATCGCCGCCGAGGAGGCCGCCAAGGATGCCGCTGAGGACGCCGCCAAGGGGTCTGCCAGGGAGCCTGGCAAGGCTACTGCCGAGGAGGCTGGCAAGGGGCCTGCCGGGGAGGCCGGCAAGGCCGCTGCCGAGGAGGAGGTGGTTGACGACCAACCTTCCTCCTCCGCTGCCTCTGGCTCGGGCAAGTAGCTGAAGGTGAGTGACGACCTGTTCGTCCACCTCCCAGGGACGGCGAGCACCAGGGTGCCCACCAAGGGAGAGGTGTTCGACGAGGAGGTGCTCGCCGCCGCCGGGCTTGAAGTCATTGACGAGCCGAGCACCGACGGCGGCGGTTCCCAGGAAGAGCAGCTCCTTCGGGGCATGGGCGCCGGCTTTCGGAAGCTCCAGGCGCTCCACCGTGCCCGCCTGGACAAGGCCAAGTCCAGGATGGCAGCGGTGGACAAGGCGGAGGCGGACCTTGAGGGGCGCGTCGCCAAGACGCAGGCTTGGTTCCGCCAGGCCTATGAGGAGCTGAAGACCGCCTAGGATGAGCTGGCCGAGCGCAAGGTGGAGCTCGTCATGAAGCAGGCCGACATCGAGAAGGCCCAGGAGACGACGAAGAACCAGGCCACCAAGGACGAGGCTGCTCGGTCCCAGCACCAGGCCGCGCTGAACTCCCAGGAGGAGGATCTTGCCACTCACGAGGAGAAGCTCGCTGCGACACTCCGCGGCAAGGACGAGGAGGTCGAGAAGCTTGACCTGCAGCGGACCCAGGAGCTAGAGCAGAAGCACGAGGAAGCGCTCAATGCCCAGGCTCAGGTCCACACCGGCAAGGTGAAGGAGGTGGAGGTGGAGCGGGACGAGCTGAAGAAGCAGGCCCAGGAGTTGACGGGGGAGAGGGACGCGGCCAAAGGCGCCTTGGCCGACGCGCAGGCCGCAATCCTCAGCAAGGCCGGGCTACTCTCCACGGCCAATGAGTCCATCAAGGACCTGAAGCTGAAGCTGGAGGGCCTTGAGGAGGCGCTCTCGGAGACCAAGGCCCGGGAAGGGACCCTGGCCAAGGATCTGGAGGCCGAGAAGCAGCTGCGGAAGAACGAAGCCGCCAACCACAAGGATTTCGTGGAGGGCGAGAACCGCTGGATCAGCCGCCTCGAAGACGTCGCCGGCAGGATCATCGCGAAGCTGGCTGCCATGGGGATGCCAAATGTGAGGTACACCCCGGAGTGCAACGTGAGTCCCAACGCCAAGCTGACCCTATTCTTCGAGGGTGTTTTCGGGGCCTTGGAGCAGCTTCGCTCCAGCAGGGTGGCCTCTCTGGCCGATGAGGCCCGGAAGCTTTGCCGGGGTGCCATGACCAAGGTCCTCACCAAGGTGGCGTACTGGAACCCCGACCTCGACTTCGACGCCGCGCTGGAGAGCTGGCCGGAGGATGCTGACCTCGCGGCGCTCAAGGAGCGTATCAAGCCCATCATCAGCCGCCTCGACGGAATCCATAGGGTGGAGGGCCAACGCCGGGATTAGGCACCCCGTTTCTCATTGTCGCTGCAGGTTCATGACCAAGACAATTTCTATCTTTAGTTAGAACTGCGACAACAACTGATGTAATATAACTCTGCAGTACTTTTGAGACGATGCATGTTATTTTCCTGTTCAATTCCCCCTTTGTATGTCCACCCTACGTTAATCGGGTAGGCTTGCCGGCGCGTAAACCCAGGCTGCGGCGCCTTGAGGATGGATCCCCAATGGCCTGCCGGGTGTGCTTGCTGCCAGGCGAACCACCTTACCGCTCTCAACGTGGCCGCTCGAACTGTCGAGCTTGACTCGAGTCAGAATCGAGAGCGTTGCCAATTACAGAAGGCTACCCTGCCGTTCTCGACGCGGCCGCTTGAGCTGTTGAGCGGACTCGAAACAGAGCAAGGGCGTTGCCAATGGCGGAAGGGCCCCTTTGCGTGCAGGTTTTCCATACATAGGACAGGACCTTTGAGGGCAATAACCTTATATATAAAAAGAAATTGCTTAAAGTTTTGCACGACTTAGCTTTTTTGTCGTTGCACGGGCGTCCACCGCATCTGCAGATGGTGTCGTCAAGCTTGGTCGTCTTCTTCCCTGGAACGACGGCCACGATGAAACCGCTGCTCCGATCAGACCAGATTTCCACAACTGTGCCCCCTACCTGGCACGCCAAAGATGTCGAGGGAAATCGACACCTATGGGATCACTGGGATCCCTTCTACGGTTGGCGGGCGCGGGGTTGTGCAAAGAGCAGGTCTGACAGGAAGCACACAGATCGTTTACCCAGGTTCGGGCCGCGAAGATGCGTAATACCCTAGTCCTGCTTTGGTGGATGTATTTGAGTGTTCTTGTGTTCTTGAGCTAGCTAAGGGGTGTGACTTGCCCAAAAGATCCGAATCCTCCTCCTGGACGCCTCGAGCCTCCTTTTATAGACAAAAGGGGTTGCCACAGTGGCACACAGGAGGTGGAAAGGTGTACAGTGGATGAGTCTATCCTCTGGCACCGTCGGACAAACGCATTTAATGTGCTGCCGACGTGCCCCTCTCTCTTTATCGGGGACGGCAAGGAAGCACGTCCCAGCTGTCGCCGCCTTGCCTAGCTTTGACATGCGTCCGAGCTGACGGGACGTCGTGGCACCACGTTGGCTGGCTGCTGGGTGCTTGCTGGGTCGGCGTGGAGGCCTCTCGTCGCCACGCAGGTGCCTGCCCAGCTGGTTGAGCTAGCAACTACACGGGGACGGCGGTGGAGTCTTGGCAGACGTGGGTCCGGCTGCGGCTTTGTCGATGTCCTCGGCAAGGATCTTGCCGGGGCCCCGGCAAGGGTCTTGCCGTGGCGTCGTGGTCGTCACCGGCAAGGATCTTGCCGGGGGTCTTCTGGATTTCCTCGGCTAGGATCCCGCCGAGGGTCGTCGTCTTCTGGTCCTCATCTGATCTCTTGTGTTTATGATCTTGACAAAGATCTGCATGCCACCACGGAGGTGCCTCCCGAGCCTTCGTTCCAATGTAGTTGTTGGCGGTGTCTGGAACTCTTGGGCTCAAGGGTGGCTCGCTCTGCTGGTGTTGGGCAAGCTGCCCCGGCAAGGCTCTTGCCGGGGCCGCGGAGGCCGCCCCGGCGAGGGTCTTGCTGGGGTAGTCCACCTCGCCCCTTTGCTCTTTTGTGTTTCTGGTCTTAGCGTTGCCTTGGTTGTCTTGTGCTCCGGTTTCCCTCCTCTGCCCTGCAAAGTGCGGCCGTGGGCGCGGCTCTGACTGCCCGTGCACAAGTAAAGGGGTCAAAAGGAGAGCCCCTACTTTTGTACACCGACAGATAGTCTCACATCAACGAGGCGTATTAACGGGCTATGGAGATGCCCATCAATAGATATCAATGTGAGTGAGTAGGGATTGCCATGCAACGGATGCACTAGAGCTACAAGTTTATGAAAGCTCAAAAAAGAAAACTAAGTGGGTGTGCATCCAACTTGCTTGCTCGTGAAGACCTAGGGCAATTTGAGGAAGCCCATCATTGGAATATACAAGCCAAGTTCCATAATGAAAATTCCCACTAGTATATGAAAGTGACAACACAGGAGACTCTCTATCATGAAAATCATGGTGCTACTTTTAAGCATAAGTATGGAAAAATGATAGTAACATCGCCCCTTCTCTCTTTTTCTCTCCTTTTTTTTCCTTTTCTCTTTTTTTCTTTTTTTATTTCTCCTCTTTTTCTTTTCCTTTTTTCTTTCTTTCTTTTATTTCCTCACATGGGACAATGCTCTAATAAGGAAGATAATCATACTTATATTTACTTACAACTCAAAAATTACAACTCGATACTAGAATAAGATATGACTCTATATGAATGCCTCCGGAGGTGTACTGGGATGTTGGATGAATCAAGAGCGACATGTATAAAAAATGATGAACGGTGGCTTTGCCACAAATATGATGTCAACTACATGATCATGCAAAGCAAAATGACAATGATGAGGGGTGTCATAATAAACGGAACGGTGGAAAGTTGCATGGAAATATATCTCGGAATGGCTATGGAAATGCCATAATAGGTAGGTATGGTGGCTGTTTTGAGGAAGGTATATGGTGGGTTTATGGCACCGACAAAAGTTGCGCGGTACAAGAGAGGCTAGCAATGGCGGAAAGGTGAGAGTGCGTATAATCCATGGACTCAAAATTAGTCATAAATAACTCACATACTTATTGCAAAAAATCTAATAGTCATCGAAACAAAGTACTACGCACATGCTCCTAGGGGGATAGATTGGTAGAAAAATACCATCGCTCGTCCCCGACCGCCACTCATAAGGAAGACAATCAAAAAAATATCTCATGCTCCAACTTCGTTACATAACGGTTCACCATACGTGCATGCTACGGGACTGGCAAACCTTAACACAAGTATTTCTCAAATTAACAACTACTTACTAGGTTGACTCTAATATCACCATATTCATATCTCAAAATAATCATACGGAATCAAACTTCTCATAGTATTCAATGCACTTTATATGAAAGTTTTTATTATATCCCTCTTGGATGCCTATCATATTAGGACTAAATTTATAACCAAAGAAAATTACCATGCTGTTTAGAGACTCTCAAAATAATATAATTGAAGTACGAGAGTTCATCAATTTCTATAAAATAAAACTACCGCTATGCTCTAAAAAGATATAAGTGAAGCACTAGAGCAAAATTGCCTAGCTCAAAAGATGTAAGTGAAGCACATAGAGCATTCTAATAAATCACAATTCATGCGTGTCTCTCTCAAAAGGTGTGTACAGCAAGGATGATTGTGGAAAACTAAAAATTAAAGACTCAAGTCATACAAGATGCTCCAAGCAAAACACATATCATGTGGTGAATAAAAATATAGCCTCAAGTAAAGTTACCGATAGACGAAGACGAAAGAGGGGATGCCTTCCGGGGCATCCCCAAGATTAAGCTCTTGTTTGTCCTTGAATATTACCTTGGGGTGCCTTGGGAATCCCCAAGCTTAGGCTCTTGCCACTCCTTATTCCATAGTCCATCAAATCCTTACCCCAAAACTTGAAAACTTCACAACACAAAACTCAACAGAAAATCTCATAAGCTCCGTTAGTATAAAAAAATCACCACTTTAGGTACTGTTGTGAACTCATTATTTATTTATATTGGTGTAATATCTACTGTATTCCAACTTTTCCATGGTTTATACCCCCCGATACGAGCCATAAATTCATCAAAATAAGCAAACAACACATAGAAAAAAGAATCTGTCAAAAACTGAACAGTCTGTAGCAATCTGGATATTTTGAATACTTCTGTAACTCAAAAAATTCTGAAAAATTAGGAAGACCTAAGAAATTTGTTTATTAATCTTATGCAAAAATAATCAATACTTTATCACGCTCCTGTGATTTTTAACAATTCTGGGACTGAGCACAAAAGTTTCTGTTTTTCAGCAAGATCAAATCTACTATCACCGCAAGCTATCCCAAAGGTCTTACTTGGCACAAACACTAATTAAAACACAAAACCACATCTAACCAGAGGCTAGATGAAATATTTATTGCAGAACATAACCTAAAAAGCAAAAACAAAATTAAAATTGGGTTGCCTCCCAACAAGCGCTATTGTTTAACGCCCTTAGCTAGGCATAAAACAAGAATAGATCTAGATATTCTCATCTTTGGCATGGAATCCATAAGTGGCACTCATAATAGATTCATCAGGCAATTTAATTTTCTTTCTTGGAAAGTGTTCCATGCCTTTCCTTAACGGAAATTGAAATCTAATGTTTCCTTCTTTCATATCAATAATCGCACCAATCGTTCTAAGGAAAGGTCTACCAAGAATAATAGGACATGTAGGATTGCAATCTATATCTAGAACAATGAAATCTACGGGCACATAATTCCTATTTGCAATAATAAGAACATCATTAATCCTTCCCATAGGTTTCTTAATAGTGGAATCCGTAAGATGCAAATATAAAGAACAATCATCAAATTCACAGAAACCTAACACATCACATAAAGTTTTTGGAATCATGGAAACACTAGCACCCAAATCACACAAAGCATGGCATTCATATGTTGGGGAACGTAGCATGCAATTTCAAAAAAATTCCTACGCTCACGCAAGATCTATCTAGGAGATGCATAACAACGAGAGGGGGAGAGTGTGTCCACGTACCCTCGAATACCGAAAGTGGAAGCGCTTGACAACGTGGTTGATGTAGTCGAACTTCTTCTCGTTCCGACCGATCAAGCACCGAACGTACGACACCTCTGAGTTCTGCACACGTTCAGCTCGATGACATCCCTCGAACTCTTGATCCAGCAAAGTGTCGAGGCAGAGTTTCGTCAGCACGATGGCGTGGTGACGGTGATGGTGAAGTGATCCGCATAGGGCTTCGCCTAAGCACTACGACAATATGACTGGAGGCGTAAATTTTGGAGGGGGGCGCCGCACATGGCTAGGAATCAATGTTGTGTGTTCTAGCCGTGCCAGCTCCCACATATATATAGGTGGGAGAGGGAGAGGGGCAGCAAGGGGCGCCCCAAGTAGGAGTAATCCTACTTGGGCGCCTCCTACAAGTCGCCCTCCCACTCTTCCATAAGTGCCGGAGGGGGAAGGAAAGAGAGGGGGGAGGGAAGGAAAGGGGGAGGCCGAATTCTCCCCTTTCCTTCTCCCTTTCCTCCTTTCCTTTCCCCATTATTTTGGCCTATAGGGGGCGCACCAGCCCTTAGGGGCTAGTCTATCCCTTTCTTGGCCCATTAGGCCCATATAGTTTGCCGGGGTTGCCCGGAACCCCTTCCAGTGATCCGATACGTACCCGGTACCCCCGGAACACTTCGGGTGTCCAAATACTATCATCCTATATATGAATCTTTACCTCTCGACAATTTTGAGACTCCTTGTCATGTCCGTGATCTCATCCGGTACTCCGAACAACATTCGGTCACCAAATCACATAACTCATATAATACAAAATCGTCATCGAACGTTAAGCGTGCGGACCCTATGGGTTCGAGAACTATGTAGACATGACCGAGACACCTCTCCGGTCAATAACCAATAGTGGAACGTGGATGCTCATATTGGTTCCTACATATTCTACAAAGATCTTTATCGGTCAAACCGTAATGAGAACATACGTTATTTCCTTTGCCATCGGTATGTTACTTTGCCCGAGATTCGATCGTCGGTATCTTCATACCTAGTTCAATCTCGTTACCGGCAAGTCTCTTTACTCGTTCCGTAATGCATCATCCTGCAACTAACTCATTAGTCACATTGCTTGCAAGGTTTATTATGATGTGCACTACCGAGAGGGCCAAGAGATACCTCTACGATACTCGGAGTGACAGATCCTAATCTCGATCTATGCCAACCCAACAAACACCTTCGAAGATACCTGTAGAGTATCTTTATGATCACCCAGTTACGTTGTGACGTTTGATAGCACACAAGGTATTCCTCCGGTATTCAGGAGTTGCATAATCTCATAGTCAAAGGAATATGTATATGACATGAAGAAAGCAATAGCAATAAAACTTAACGATCATTATGCTAAGCTAACGGATGGGTCTTGTCCATCACATCATTCTCCTAATGATGTGATCCCGTTCATCAAATGACAACACATGTCTATGGTTAGGGAACTTAACCATCTTTGATTAATGAGCTAGTCCAGTAGGGGCTTACTAGGGACACTGTGTTTTGTCTATGTATCCACACATGTATCATGTTTCTGGTTAATACAATTCTAGCATGAATAAAACATTTATCATGATATAAGTAAATATAAATAACAACTTTATTATTGCCTCTAGGGCATATTTCCTTCAGTCTCCCATTTGCACTATAGTCAATAATCTAGTTCACATCGCCATGTGATTTAACACCAATAGTTCACATCACCATGTGACCAACACCCAAAGGGTTTACTAGAGTCAATAATCTAGTTCACATTGATATGTGATTAACACCCAAAGGGTACTAAGATGTGATCATGTAACATCCCAAAATTCTAAATTTTGGAATGTTATATTAAATAAATAGTTTTGATTGATTGTTTGATTGTGGTGTGGTTGCTTGTGTGAAATTGAGTGAAATTCAAAACTTTTTGAAAGTTAAATGAGAGGGACTAAAATGACTTTCCCAAAACTTTCACCTTGCTTTTATGATCTCCGTGAATTCAAATTCATTTCAACACAAAACCCTAGAGTGAAGATAATATGACTTCTTCCATTTAAATAAATGAAAGTGTTTTGAAAAGATTTGAATTCTATTTGGAAATATTCTAAATTCGGAAACTTTATGCAGCTCAATGATTTTCATGAGAGAAGATAAAATGATTTCTTCGAATCGTATGAAATATGAGTTGGAAGTTTCAAAGAATCAATTTTAAAGTCCCTTTGAAATAATTTTCAGTTTGGAGTTATTTGGGTTTTATTCAAATTATTTTCCTCCAAAAATAAATATATGGAAAATAGGGTAAAATGATTCCCTACATCAGAAAGTTGGAGAAAAATGAATTTGAATTTATTTTGGTATTTTTTAAAAATGATTTTTATGAGGTTTTATTGCAAAAGTAGCACTCTTTGATTTATTTAAAATTTTGTGGATTTTATTTGCCGCTAGAAAAATGTTCATGTTGTAGAAAATAATTTTCTGGAAATTTTGATATATTATATGCCTATAGTATATGTTTATTTTATTGGTTTGTTTTTTTTATTGATTGTAAAAAAATTGTTTAAAAAAATTCTCGGACCGAACTGGGCCGAAGCCCAGCCGGCCCAGGATGCCGCCACCTACCTCGCATGCGCGCGCCGGACACCGCCGCCGTCCCCAATGCGTACTCCGCCGACCGCCGCCCCCTTAGCCTCCTCCCCACGCCTCCCCACCTATAAAAGGTGAGGCCCGGCCCCCTCTCTCCCCTCACAGCCGCCGCTGCCACCCTTTGCGCCGCCGCCGCCTGCTGCCATCGCCCTGCTCGCCGGTGCTCGCCGCCGCACTTCGACGCCCCGCCGCCGCCGCTGCATCTTGCCACCGCTCCCGACGCCACTGCCCCACGTCGCTGCTGCCGGCCGCGCCACCTGCCGAAGCCGCCGCCGGAGTTCGGTAAAGCCAAGCCCGGTCTGCTCCCGTCCGTCGGATCTCGATCCAATGGATCAGATTCGTTCACTGTTTATCTCAACTAGCGAACGATTCGTTCGTTAGTCTCCCGTAGTGAGCGTTCGCTCGATAGACTTTTCTTTTTCTGTTTTATTTTTGTCAGGGACCCGTTTGTGAATATTTCCTTCGCAGATTAGTCCCTGTTCTTCAAACGATCACAACTTTTTACTCACTTGTACAAATCCAACGAAACCAAGGCCCACTTCTTCATCTTGATCCCCTCTATCCATATAACCAACTTAAAAATGTTTTTGAAATTTAAAATTTGATTTCAAACAGTTTTGAATTTGAATCTTCTTTTGATCATAACTTGAGTTCCGTAACTCCGATTTAGTTGATTCTTTTGCAAATCGAAGCACTTGACCTAAACTTTCTGATAAGACCAAATCCACCTAATTTTGGTACTGTTAGAAATTGTTTTCTGTTGCAAGAGTTAATTACTTGTTTTTGAAGTTTTTCGAGATATTTTCTTTGATTCTTTTGCATGAGTGCTTATGTATGCAATTGCTTGCTCGCGATAGATTGACCGGAGTGTGACGAGTAGAACTATCAGGAGTTATGAGTGCGAATCATCTTCATCAACAGTACAAGGCAAGTTCACACTTTGATCATACTTTTCATACCCAGTTTGTATGCATTAGTTTCAACTCTCAAACATTGCATGAGTAGGATTGATAACATGTGGGTTTTGGGAAGTAGATGATGAGGTAGAACCTATTGTCCTTTATTTCAAACCCTTGGGAGTTACTTCTACGTTATTCTTATACTGCTATGCTATGCTCGTAGACGTGGTTTGGTTGAGTGTATCCATGACAGATGTGAGAGTTGTAAATTAATGGTTAACTTAAGGTGGCTACTTTAATACACATCTGGCTGGATTGGTTGAGGCACCCTGGAGCACCAAGTGGTTGTCTGGGCACCTGGAGAACCTAGTGCTTTCCCAAGGGAATCCCGGAGTACCCGTGTGATCACCCTATGGAATGCCACCCAGGCTCAAAGGGATCATAAGATTATTCATGCTAGAAACTTCCGTGTGCAGCCACAAGCCATTATGGGCTCTGGCATAGTTGAGTAAGTTGTGGGAAACCTTTCCATGATGGGCTAGCAGATGTAGGGGATTGTAGGTGTACCGGCCTATCTATCGGTTAAGGGGACCTCTTCGGAAAGACTGTGTCTCGGTCATCCGTTTCTCAAACACCATGCAGTGCGAGACATACAACGGAGGAGATCGAGTCTTGTGGGGAAAAGTGCGCAAACCTCTATAGAGTGTACAAACTAATCATGATTAGCCGTGTCCCCGGTTATGGACATCTTGAGTATCTGGTACTTGAATTATTGATTTGATCTCATCACTTTACTTAAATTAATTTGTTGGGTTATAATTATTATTTTGGGATTGAGTTGGAGGAACCTTCTCAATAATTTTTTCAACCAATTTGGTAGTTAAATAAAATATATTCCTTTGTTGTAGGGAAAATTAGATTTATGCAAAAATAAACTTAGAGCCTCCACTAGCCAAATATGAATGTAGTGATAGCCATTATTCAGCATTGCTCTACAGTGTGAAATTGCCAGTACATTCAATGTACTGACCTACATGGCTGCAACGTCTCATGTTGCAGGAATCTTACGACGAGTAAGTGATACGTTAGGGTTACGATTTCTACACTCAGCTTTGCCGTTGGTGTTGATGGGAATCCACAATCTTGTTGTCACTTCCGCTATTTGGATTGAGGTAATAGTATTTACACTACTTTATAGATGTGATTTACCTCTGTTATAAATCCTCGAGTACTGTGTGTGTCAGCATACCGATCCAGGGATGACACTTAAGCACAGAGACTTGACCGTCTGAGGTTGGGTCACTACAAGATGGTATCAGAGCACATGTTGACTGTAGGACGTGACCCTAGAAACCGGAAAGCCCTTAGGAAAAGGATTTTCTCTAAAAACTTTATTTCCAAAAAGATCTTCTACCTCTCTTCTTTTCTAAGTTTTATCAAATATTCAGTTTTAGTTAGACTATACGCCTTTCCCCTTTTGACCACATGAAGATTTGACTGATGAGACCACTCCAAGAAGTACAAGATATCAGACAACTAAGACCATTTCAGAATGAAGAGGATTTTACGGAGCATTATAATAATGGAAACTACAATGGTTAAAGACTCCGAAGACTAGGAGAATTTGAAAGCTCTGAAGAATTTCCAGATTGGCATGACCTAGGAAGGCTACCCTTATGGAACTTGTCGGACTGTTGAAGCTGTCAATACCCGAGATCAAGGTGTGTCGGAGAAAGACCGGAACATGGAGTGTTACAACTCAAAGTTTTTGTCAAGAAAACCCTAAGGCAGGAGATATCAACTATGGAATGATACTCATGGCAATGACATGGGCATAGACACGCCTATCCATGATGTTATCGCCCGCTTATGCTATTGTCACCGTGCTGAGTTAAGCATGCATTTCTTCAGAAGGATTGGATGGTAGAAGGCTGATGGAGCACCTATCAGCAAAAGATGAAGTTTTAACCTTAGCTGGTGTATCGCCAGGATCTGGAGTATTACATCAGGAATTTTAAGATGGACCTGCAGGAAGCCGTATTTGACGAGAAAGCATTTTGTTAAGAACTTAGGACCCAGAAGCTGAAGTAGCCAAACTGGAGGAACAAAACCTCGAGATACCGGAGATTCGTCAGGAACTGAAGGACAGTAGGACCATGGTTCATGCCAAGGATGTTGAAACCTAGAAGTTTGGGATGCAACTCCAGAAATATTAAAGGACGTCACAAGAGACTTCGCGTCAACAGAGGTGATCTGGCAAAAGAACTTGAGAAGATCGGCAAGCACGATTGGAAGAGGCCATCGGAGACATGTCCAAGACTTGAAGAGTTTGGTGATTTTGAAGATTCATTGACTTTTAAAAGACCAAACCCCTTTTATACACTTACGTTAGATGCGACGATTGTGAGTTGTCATTTGTTTGATGTCATTCTGACAGCCACAAAATAAAATCTGTCTTTTCAAAACTATTGTTTGTATTGTGTATATCCCTCTCTATCTCTCTTATCTTACCCCAAACCCTTGGAACCAATAGAGCATGAATGGAGATGAACCCATATTTTCTAGACCGATGACGCAATTGGAGACGGACCGATGGATTCAGAATATAGAAGATCACATGAAGAATAACACTATAGCCGGAAAGGATATGACCCAGGATGCTCTTCAGTGCTTTGAAAGGTGCCGCTACTTGGTGGAGGATGTACCAAACCATCAATGGATGGCAAGGACTAACCGCTTGGAAGGAATTTAAGTTGACTTTGCTAAAGTCTCGGCTTGTGTCCCAGAGGTTGAAGCCTTATGGAAATGATATGAAGAAACCTTGTGCATGCAAGCTCTGTGGAGAAATAGGACACAACCATGAAGAACACGATGATGGATGCTCTCATTGTGAAGAACATCACCCAGAGGAAGAATGCCCGACTAGACAGATTACTTGTTTCTTGTGTGAAGGGACTACCCACTACCCTGCTCCATGTAACATTTACCCCATGGTACAAAGAACCATCCAGCAGAAGAAAGAAGCAATGAAAGGAGCCCTCATGGAAACTTTAGAAGAACCCGTGATGAAGGAAGAGGTGGAGGACACACCCAAAGAAGACCCAATTAAACCCTACACCAAGACATGCTATTCATGTGGAGAAGAAGGACACATCTCCCATAATTGTCTGAAGGGGGATCTAGTAGCATTTCCGAATTTGGAAGTAAAGTATGACCCACGGGAAATAGAAGCCCTAATTGGCACGGAAAAGTCCAGGAAGAGAAATAGATTGGATTCCAAGAACAACCCAATTTCTACAAAGAAGGACCTGAGTCATATCACATGTTTTAGGTGCAAAGATTCAGGGCACTACTTCAACGATTGCCCAAAAAGGAAGCCGAGGACCCAAGGAGGCTATGTAATCACGAGGAAACCTCGAGACTTGTCAGAAATAATATGTTTCCGTTGTAATGAAGCAGGGCACTTTGCCAGAGATTGTCCCAAAGAGAAGGAAGCTTGTGCTAAATAGTTAAGATTGCAACAAAAGAAATGTAGTAATAGTAGGGAGAACATTTCTTTATTATTGGGGTGTTGAGTTGAGGCATGTAATCGAAATGCAGGAGATTGTAATAATTTGAGAATCAATAAAGCATCGTTGGTACTGATTTGGATTTTATGAGTTGTTACTCTATGAAGAAAGATTTTTGACCATTTTCGAGGATATGAGAAATATGGTCTATGGAAGAATTTGTGCAATTCCAAGGGGTGGTAGTACCCTGTGAGGACACTTGACCCCTGGAAAGGATAATGATATTCCACGGAGTGGACTTCGGACAAAATTAGTACGAGTTTTGTCTCGATATATGGGATACCCCAAGAGTATGAAGGGATGACGCACTATTGGATAAAGGAGGTATAATGTTGGTAATAAGGAGCAATTGTAACTCCATGATGAGTCTGAGTAATCACGTCTTGGTTTTGTACCAATAGAAGGAAGAGAGACAGTACAATTGGATGGATTTAAGAATGCTAGGAAGCTGGATGTTGGAATAATGATCAGTTGCCCCCGATGATGAGTTCAAGGTTTACAAGTGATGAGATGAGCCATAACCCACAGGCCCCAGGACCTGCCAAGAGGCAAGCACACTCTTGCTGAAGGAAAAACCCTGGAAGAAGTTATGCCTTTATCGACAGACGATCTTATAGGAGTAATGCAAAACCTGAGAGTTGTGAAGAACGATAGATGTTTTGTTCAGCTTGCAGAATCAATGGATTATCCAAACTTAGTTCGTCGACAAGAGAAAATTCTGCAATGCTTGTGAGGATGACCGAGTGTTAGAATACGAGATTCACTAAACCATATACAAGGTAATGATTTGGGTGCGGGATGGATTGATCACCATACCGACTTACTCTTATTATTCGCCTATGTTGTATGGGATGGTAAATCTGAGTGACTTACCTATAGTAGAGAGATGACGATTTTAAAACCTTGTTTAAACCTTAGAATGGTATGACAATTTTTCCCTTGTACAAGGCAGCTGTTGCCAATCGTAGGATATACGCTGAGGTTCAACCCAGACCCATTTCCTATAGGAGAAACCATGAATTGTTGACTGCCATGAGATATCGATAGTTGTTTAGTATTGGCGCCAGACCCGTCAGCTATGAATACCCAGTCACGGAAGAACCGTACCAAGACGAAAGGACATAGGAATTGAGGACAAAGGTTATGCCACTACCGGAAGAGCCCAGAAAAGGAATTTTTTCCAAGAATCTGAGAAGACCGACACTGTCAACAATAAGGATGGAGTATATGAGTTCTGATGGAACCGTAACCATGCTTCTAAGGGTGGTAGCACCCCAGACCCCCTGTGATGATCGATGGATTTTGAGAAGACCCCGACCCTAACCTATTTCTTTCTAGCCTCTCCGAATCTCGAGGACGAGATTCATTTTAAGGGTGGTAGGTTTGTAACATCCCAAAATTCTAAATTTTGTAATGTTATATTAAATAAATAGTTTTGATTGATTGTTTGATTGTGGA
Organism: Triticum aestivum; assembly: GCF_018294505.1. NCBI lineage: Eukaryota > Viridiplantae > Streptophyta > Magnoliopsida > Poales > Poaceae > Triticum > Triticum aestivum. The sequence goes on from NC_057811.1 coordinate 297,274,285, forward strand.
GTGGTTCCTTGTGTGAAATTGAGTGAAATTCGAAACTTTTTGAAAGTTAAATGAGAGGGAATAAAATGACTTTCCCAAAACTTTCACCTTGCTTTTATGATCTCCGTGAATTCAAATCCATTTCATCACAAAACCCTAGAGTGAAGATAATATGACTTCTTCCATTAAATAAATGAAAAGTGTTTTGAAAAGATTTGAATTCTATTTGGAAATATTCTAAATTCGGAAAATTTATGCAACTCAATGATTTTCATGAGAGAGGATAAAATGACTTCTTCGAATCGAATGAAATATGAGTTGGAAGTTTCAAAGAATCAAATTTAAAGTCCCTTTGAAATAATTTTCAGTTTGGAGTTATTTGGGTTTTATTCAAATTATTTTCCTCCAAAAACAAAATATATGGAAAATAGAGTAAAATGATTCCCTACATCGGAAAATTGGAGAAAAATGAATTTGAAATTATTTTGGTATTTTTTAAATGATTTTTATGAGGTTTCATTGCAAAAGTAGCACTCTTTGATTTATTTAAAATTTTGTGGATTTTATTTGACGCTAGAAAAATGTTCATGTTGTAGAAAATAATTTTCTGAAAATTCTGATATATTATATGCCTATAGTATATTTTTATTTTATTGGTTTATTTTCTTTATTGATTGTGAAAAAATTGTTTAAAAAATTCTCGGACCGAACTGGGCCGAAGCCCAGCCGGCCCAGGACGCCGCCGCCTACCTCGCGTGCGCGCGCCGGACACCGCCGCCATCCCCGACGCGGACTCCATCGGCCGCCGCCCCCTTTGCCTCCTCCCCATGCCTCCCCGCCTATAAAAGGCGAGGCCCGGCCCCCTCTCTCCCCTCACAGCCGTCGCCGCCCTTTGCGTCGCCGCCGCCTGCTGTCATCGCCCTGCTCGCCGCCGCCGCTACATCTCGCCACTGCTCCCGACGCCGCTGCCCCACGCCGCGCCGCCCCACGTCGTTGCTGCTGGCCGCGCCACCCGCCGGAGCCGCCGCCGCCGTCCGCCCGAGTTCGTCGCCGGAGTTCGGTAAACCCTAGCCCGATCTGCTCCTGTCCGTCGGATCTCGACCCAATGGATCAGATTCGTTCACTGTTTATCTAAACTAGAGAATGATTCGTTCATTAGTCTCCCGTAGCGAGCATTTGCTCGATAGACTTTTCTTTTTTTGTTTTATTTTCGCCAGGGACCTGTTTGTGAATATTTCTTCGCAGATTAGTCCCTGTTCTTCAAACGATCACAACTTTTTACCCGCTTGTCCAAATCCAACAAAACCAATGCCCACTTCTTCATATTGATCCCCTCTATCCAGATAACCAACTTAAACATGTTTTTGAAATTTAAAATTTGATTTCAAACAGTTTTGAATTTGAATCTTCTTTTGATCATAACTTGAGTTCCGTAACTCCGATTTAGTTGATTCTTTTTGCAAATCGAAGCTCTGGACCTAAACTTTCTGATAAGACCAAATCCACCTAATTTTGGTACTGTTAGAAATTGTTTCCTGTTGCAAGAGTTAATTACTTGTTGTCAAAGTTTTCCGAGATCTTTTCTTCGATTCTTTTGCATGAGTGCTTATGTATGCAATTGCTTGCTCGCGATAGATTGACCGGAGTGTGACGAGCAGAACTATCAGGAGTTATGAGTGCGAATCATCTTCATCAATAGTACAAGGCAAGTTCACACTTTGATCATACTTTTCATATCCAGTTTTTATGCATTAGTTTCAACTCTCAAACATTGCATGAGTAGGATTGATAACATGTGGGTTTTGGGAAGTAGATGATGAGGTAGAACCTATTGTCCTTTATTTCAAACCCTTGGGAGTTACTTCTACGTCATGCTTATACTACTATGCTATGCTCGTAGACGTGGTTTGGTTGAGTGTATCCATGACAGATGTTAGAGTTGTTAATTAATGGTTAACTTAAGGTGGCTACTTTAATACACATCTGGGTGGATTGGTTGAGGCACCCTGGAGCACCCAGTGGTTGTCTGGGCACCTGGAGAACCCAGTGCATTCCCAAGGGAATCCCGGAGTACCCGTGTGATCACCTTATGGAATGCCACCCAGGCTCAAAGGGATCATAAGAATATTCATGCTAGAAACTTCCGTGTGCAGCCACAAGCCATTATGGGCTCTGGCATAGTTGAGTAAGTTGTGGGAAACCTTTCCATGATGGGCTAGCAGATGTAGGGGATTGTAGGTGTACCGGCCTATCTATCGGTTAAGGGGACCTCTTCGGAAATTGCCAGTACATTCAATGTACTGACCTAGATGTCTGCAACGTCTCATGTTGCAGGAATCTTACGACGAGTAAGTGATACGTTACGGTTACGATTTCTACACTCACCTTTGTCGTTGGTGTTGATGGGAATCCACAATCTTGTTGTTACTTCCGCTATTTGGATTGAGGTAATAGTATTTACACTACTTTATATATGTGATTTACCTCTGTTATAAATCCTCGAGTACTGTGTGTGTCGGCATACCGATCCAGGGATGACACTTAAGCACAGAGACTTGACCTGTGAGGTCGGGTCGCTACAGATCATGTTTTGCTTGTGAGAGAAGTTCAGTCAACGGGTCTGCCACATTCAGATTCGTATGTATTTTGCTAATTTCTATGTCTACAATGCTCTCCATGGAGCTACTCTAGCTAATTGCTCCCACGTTCAATACGTATCTAGATTGAGACTTAGAGTCATCTAGATCAGTGTCAAAGCTTGCATCGACGTAACTATTTACGATGAACTCTTTATCACCTCCATAATTGAGAAATACTTCCTTAGTCTTCTTTAGGTACCTATAAGGATAATTTTGACCATTTTCCATTGATCTACTTCTAGATCACTATTGTACCCTCTTGCCAAACTCATGGCAAGGTATACAATAGGTCTATTATACAGCATGGCATACTTTATAGAACCTATGGCTGAGGCATAGGGAATGACTTTCATTCTCTCTCTTTCTTATGCCGTGGTCGAGTTTTGAGTCTTACTCAACTTCATACCTTACAACTCAGGCAAGAAATCCTTCTTTGACTGATCCATTTTGAACTCCTTCAAAATCTTATCAAGGTATGTACTCATCAAAAGTCTTATCAAGCGTCTTGATCTATCTCTATAAATCCTTATGCCCAATATGTAAGCAGCTTCACCAAGGTCTTTCTTCGAAAAACTCCTTTCAAACACTCCTTTATGCTTTCCAGAAAATTCTACATCATTTACGATCAACAATATGTCATTCACATATACTTATCAGAAAGGTTGTAGTGCTCCCACTCACTTGTAAATACAAGCTTCACCGCAAGTCTGTATAAAACTATATGCTTTGATCAACTCATCAAAGCATATATTCCAACTCCAAGATGCTTGCACCAGTCCATAGATGGACCGCTGGAGCTTCCACACTTTGTTAGCACATTTAGGATTGACAAAACCTTCTGGTTGCATCATATACAACTCTTCTTTAATTAATCCGTTAAGGAATGCATTTTTGACCTCCATTTGCCAGATTTCATAAAAATGCGGCAATTGCTAACATGATTCCGACAGACTTAAGCATCGATACGAGTGACAAAATCTCATCGTAATCAACACCTTGAATTTGTCGAAAACCTTTTGCGACAATTCGAGCTTTGTAGATAGTAACACTACCATCAGCGTCCGTCTTCCTCTTGAAGATCCATTTATTCTCAATGGCTTGCCGATCATCGGGCAAGTCCACCAAAGTCCACACTTTGTTCTTATATATGAATCCTATCTCAGATTTCATGCCCTCAAGCCATTTATCGGAATCTGGGCTCATCATAGCTTCTTCATAGTTCGTAGGTTTGTCATGGTCTAGTAAAATGACTTCCAGAACAGGATTACTGTACCACTCTGGTGCAGAACGTGCTATGTTGACCTATGAGGTTCGGTAGTAACTTGATCTAAAGTTTTATGATCATCATCATTAGCTTCCTCTTTAGTTGGTGTAGGCATCACGGGAACGGTTTTCTGTGATGAGCTACTTTCCAATTTGAGAGAGGGCACAAATTACCTCATCAAGTTCTACTTTCCTCCCACTCACTTCTTTCAGATCTGTGATAGAAGGTGTACAAACTCCTTCTCTAGAAAGGATCCATTCTTAGCAACAAAGATCTTGCCTTCGGATCTGTGATAGAAGGTGTACCCAACAGTTTCTTTTAGGTATCCTATGAAGACGCACTTCTCCGATTTGGGTTTGAGCTTATCAGGCTGAAGCTTTTTCACATAAGCGTCGCAACCCCAAACTTTAAGAAACAACAGCTTAGGTTTCTTGCCAAACCATAGTTCATACGGTGTCGTCTCAACGGATTTAGACGGTGCCCTATTTAATGTGAATGCACTCGTCTCTAATGCATAACCCCAAAATTATAGTGGTATATCGGTAAGAGACATCATAGATCGCACCATATCTAATAAAGTACGGTTACGACGTTATTTTCTTGTTACGATGATTCGCCTCCGTAATCAGATCATAGAAACTTTATTTTCTTGTTATGATGATTCTGTACTTCACTATGAAATTCTTTGAACTTTTCAAATGTTTCAGACTTGTGTTTCGTTAAGTAGATATACCTATATCTGCTCAAATCATCTGTGAATGTTAGAAAATAACGATACCCGCCGCGAGCTTCAACACTCATCGAACCGCATACATCGGTATGTATTATTTCCAATAAGTCATTAGCTCGCTCCATTGCTCCGAAGAACAGAGTTTTAGTCATCTTGCCCATGAGGCATGGTTTGCAAGTATCAAATGATTCATAATCAAGTGATTCCAAAAGCCCATCTTCATGGAGTTTCTAAATGCGCTTTACACCAATATGACCTAAACGGCACTGCCACAAATATGTTGCACTATCATTATTAACTTTGCATCTTTTGGCATCAATATTATGAATATGTGTATCACTATGATCGAGATTCAATAAACCATTTACATTGGGTGCATGACCATAGAAGGTTTTATTCATGTAAACAGAACAAAAATTATTCTCTAACTTAAATGAATAACCGTATCGCAATAAACATGATCCAATCATATTCATGCTCAATGCAAACACCAAACAACATTTATTTAGGTCCAACACTAATCCCGAAGGTAGAGGGAGTGTGCGATGGTGATCTTATCAACCTTGGAATCACTTCCAACACACATCGTCACCTCGCCCTTAACTAGTCTTTGTTCATTTTGCAACTCCTATTTCGAGTTACTAATCTTAGCAACCGAATCGGTATCAAATACCCTAGGGTTACTATGAACACTAGTAAAGTACACATCAATAACATGTATATCAAATATACCTTTGTTCACTTTGCCATCCTTCTTATCCGCCCAGTATTTGGGGTAGTTCCGCTTCCAGTGACCATTCCCTTTGCAGTAGAAGCACTCAGTTTCAGGCTTAGGTCTAGCTTTGGGATTCTTTACGGGAGTGACAACTTGCTTGCCATTCTTCTTAAAGTTCCCCTTCTTTCCCTTGCCCTTTTTCTTGAAACTAGTGGTCTTGTTAACCATCAACACTTGATGCTCTTTCTTGATTTCTACCTTCGCTGATTTCAGCATTGCGAATATCTCGGGAATCATTTTCGTCATCCCTTGCATTTTATAGTTCATCATGAAGTTCTAGTATCTTGGTGATAGTGACTAGAGAAGTTTCTCAATCACTATCTTATCTGGAAGATTAACTCCCACTTGATTCAAGTGATTGTAGTATCCAAACATTTTGAGCACATACTCACTTGCTGAGGTATTCTCCTCCATCTTGTATCCAAAGTATTTGTCAAAGGTCTCATACCTCTCGACATGGGCATGAGTCTGAAATACCAATTTCAGCTCTTGGAACATCTCATATGCTCCGTGGCGTTCAAAACCTTTTTGAAGTCCTGGTTCTAAGCCGTAAAGCATGGGCACTAAACTATCAAGTAGTTATCATACCTAGCTTGTCAAACATTCATAACGTCTGCATCAGCTCCTGCAATAGGTCTGTCACCTAGCGGTGCATCAAGGACATAATTCTTTCGTGCAGCAATGAGGATAATCCTCATATCATGGACCCAGTCCACATTATTGCTACTATCATCTTTCAACTTAGTTTTCTCTAGGAACATATCAAAAATAAAACAGGGGAGCTATACGCGAGCTATTGATCTACAACACAGATATGCAAATACTATCAGGACTAAGTTCATGATAAATTAATTTGAATTAATCATATTACTTAAGAACTCCCACTTAGATAGACATCCCTCGAGTCATCTAAATGATCACGTGATCCAAATCAACTAAACCATGTCCGATCATCACGTGAGATGGAGTAGTCTTCAATGGTGAACATCTCTATGTTGATCATATCTACTATATGATTTACGTTCGAGCTTTCGGTCTCCATTGTTCTGAGGCCATGTCTTTACATGCTAGGCTCATCATGTTTAACCCGAGTATTCCGCATGTGCAAAACTGTCTTGCACCCGTTGTATGTGAACGTACAGCTTATCACACCCGATCATCATGTGGTGTCTCAGCACGACGAACTGTCGCAACGGTGCATACTTAGGGAGAACACTCATACCTCGAAATTTTAGTAAGGGATCATCTTATAATGCTACCACCGTACTAAGAAAAATAAGATGCATAAAAGATAAACATCGCATGCAATCAAAATATGTGACATGATATGGCCATCATCATCTTGTGCCTTTGAACTCCATCTCCAAAGCACCGTCATGATTTCCATCGTCACCGGCTTGACCTTGATCTCCATCGTAGCATCGTTGTCGTCTAGCCAACTATTGCTTCTACAACTATCGCTAACACATAGTGATAAAGTAAAGCAATTACATGGCATTTGCATTTCATACAATAAAGCGACAACCATAAGGCTCCTGGCAGTTGCCGATAACTTCTACAAAACATGATCATCTCATACAATAACATGTATCACATCATGTCTTGACCATATCACATCACAACATGCCCTGCAAAAACAAGTTAGACGTCCTCTACTTTGATGTTGCAAGTTTTACGTGGCTGCTACGGGCTTCTAGTAAGAACCGTTCTTACCTACGCATCAAAACCACAACGGTGATTTATCAAGTTTGTTGTTTTAACCTTCAACAAGGAACGGCCGCAGTCAAATTCGATTCAACTAAAGTTAAAGAAACGGACACCCGCCAGCCACCTATATGCAAAACTAGTTGCATGTTTGTCGGTGGAACCGGTCTCATGAACATGGTCATGTAAGGTTGGTCCGGGCTGCTTCATCCAACAATACTGCCAAATGAAAATAAGACATTGGTAGTAAGCAGTATGATGATCACCGCCCACAACTCTTTGTGTTCTACTCGTGCATATCATCCACGCATAGACCTGACTCTGATACCATTGTTGGGGAACGTAGCATACAATTTCAAAAAAAATCCTACGCTCACGCAAGATCTATCTAGGAGATGCATAGCAATGAGAGGGGGAGAGTGTGTCCACATACCCTCGTAGGCCGAAAGCGGAAGCGTTTGACAACGCGGTTGATGTAGTCGAACTTCTTCTCGTTCCGACAGATCAAGCACCGAACGTACGGCACCTTCGAGTTCTGCACACGTTCAGCTCGATGACGTCCCTCGAACTCTTGATCCAGCAAAGTGTCGAGGGAGAGCTTGATCAGCATGACAGCGTGGTGACGGTGATGGTGAAGTGATCCGCGCAGGGCTTCGCCTAAGCACTACGACAACATGACCGGAGGCGTAAACTTTGGAGGGGGCGCCGCACACGGCTAGGAATCAATGTTGTGTGTTCTAGCGGTGCCGCCCCCCACATATATATAGGTGGGAGAGGGAGAGGGGCAGCAAGGGCGCGCCAAGTAGGAGTAATCCTACTTGGGCGCCTCCTACAAGTCGGCCTCCCCCCTTCCATAAGTGTCGGAGGGGGAAGGAAAGAGAGGGGGAGGCCGAATCCTCCCCTTTCCTTCTCCCTTCCCTCCTTTCCTTTCCCCCTTATTTCGGCCTATAGGGGGCGCACCAGCCCTTAGGGGATGGTTTGTCCCTTTCTTAGCCCATTAGGCCCATATAGTTTGCTGGGGGTTGCCCGAAAACCCTTTTGGTGAGCCGGTATGTACCCGGTACCCCCAGAACACTTCCGGTGTCCAAATACTATCATCCTATATATGGATATTTTCCTCTCGACCATTTTGAGACTCCTCGTCATGTCTGTGATCTCATCCGGGACTCCGAACAAGATTCGGTCACTGAATCACATAACTCATATAATACAAAATCGGCATCGAATGTTAAGTGTACATTAATCAATGACCCTACTGGTTCGAGAACTATGTAGACATGACCGAGAAACCTCTCCGGTCAATAACCAACAGCGGAACCTGGATGCTCATTGTGACACCCCCGATTCGACTGTACATTAATCATACACGCAAATGTGTACGATCAAGATCAGGGACTCACGGGAAGATGTCACAACACAACTCTAGACACAAATAAAATAATACAAGCATTATATTACAAGCCAGGGGCCTCAAGGGCTCGAATACATAGCTCGATACACAAGAGAGTCAGTGGAAGCAACAATACCTGAGTATAGACATAAGTTAAATAAGGATGCCTTAAGAAGGCTAGCACAAACATCAACGATCGAAGAGGCAAGGCCTCTTGCCTGGGACCTCCTAACTACTCCTGGTCTTCGGCGGCCTCCATGTAGTAGTATCCGTCAGCGGTGACATCTAGCTCCAGGGATCCACCATCTGGTTGCAACAACCGGAGAGAAGAAAGAAGGGGAAAGGGGTAGCAAAGCAACCATGAGTACTCATCCAAAGTACTCGCAAGCATCTGATCTATACTAAGTATGCATTGGTATCAAATGGAAGGGTTGTATCTGTGGACTGAAATGTAGAATGCTAGAATAGAGGGGAAGGCCTAGCCTATCAAAGACTAGCATCTTCAAGCAGCTCCAAGCATCTTGCAGCATGTAGAAGAGTAAAGAATAGCAGTTTATAAGCATGTTTTAGCATTAATGCCCAGGGATCCTTCCTCAAGTCCATGCGAGAAAGCAATCCCGGGGCCACATATCTCAAGTATCCATTTCTAGTTGTAATAGATCAGGATACAAGTTTGAACGTCCGTTAGCGTGGACATGGCTATTAATAGACAATCCTCCCTGCAGGGGTGCACCACGTTTTCCAACACACTTGATTACTCTGGCCGGACACACTTTCCTGGGTCATGCCCGGCCTCGGAAGATCAACACGTCATAGCCCTACCTAGGCTCAGCAGAGAGGTCCCCGCCGGTCTACATCCTAAGCACTCCGGGGTCTGGACCCATCGCCCCTTGCACTCCGGGTCACTGCGAACAGGGCGGATCCAGGCTCCACCACTAAGGATGGTGCCGGCCCAGCCGTGCCGCAATGCTGAACTGGACGTCTGACAAAGCTTCGGCTGATACTACGTCGTTGATGCCCATAACTATTCTCGCGTGGTGGTTAGTGCGTAAAGGCCGAAGGCCAACTCAGAACAAATACCCAAACCATAGTGTATTATTAGCTTGCGGAGACGAGCAGAGACTCACGGTCGATGTGACCCCGTCGCCCCGTCTCGTGGACTTACGGCAAGGGCCCATAATGCCCGGCCGTGCCATGTAATTATCTTTCGGGTGCTCTCCAGGCCCGCCCGACTTTCACAAAGGTCTCAAGTAAAGTCAAGGTAACTGTGTGTCCAAACATCAAGGGGAAAACCCGAGGAATCACCCTCAGTGGATTCCACTCGATGTAATCGTCAAGGTGAAAGAGGAACCACTCTCGAGGTTCACACTTGAGGGGTTGCACGACAGAGTCGTATCGGGAGTGGTAAAGGAGGAATCACCCTCGATGACCACGACCGAATAGCTACACTACAGAGTCATCACCAGGAGTGCATTATGAGGTATCACCCTCATCACTCGACAGTAGATCTGCAGAGTCGAGCAACAAAAGGGGCGTGATGTGATGTGAGGTGTCGGGCTCTGGTCGTCGATCACGTTGATCGAGTCATCGATGATGAAGCAGGGGTAACAAGGACAAGGTGGGGGTCACTGATGGATCACTATCAACCTATACTAAGCAGTTTAGCATAAGCAGGTAGGTAACAATAAGTAGGTTACAAAAGCAGGCTTTGCATTAGAATAGGAGCAATCAATTACAGTAGCAAAATCTAATGCAAGCATGAGAGAATGGAATGGGCGATATCGGGATGATCAAAGGGGGCTTACCTGAAAGCTCCACTGAAAGGGAAGAAGGGTCGTCATCGACATAGGTCTCGGGGTCTACCGGAGAAGAAGAGGGGGGAGAAACGGTAAATACAGCGCAAACAGATGCATGACAGGCAACAGGCAAAGCTAGGGGGTGCTAACGCAGTACTACGCGATACCAACGAAGGGGGGAAACAACAAAGATGACAGAAGCACAAGACTTGAAAGTGATGGTTGGTATACCAGAGTGCAGTTGTGTCGTGCCGTCGTGGTGCTTATATGGTCACACGTAAGTAGTGAAGATTAGATCATGAGAGTTAATGTTTTGCTTCACTATCTATGAAAAGTTTGGGCACGGCTACTGTCTGTTGTAATTATCAATTTCTGTTGGTATTACTTTTGGTCTAGAAGTCTTCACAAAATTCGCCACCCTTGATTGATCCTTTGCTAGCTTAGAACAAATGTGAAAGTAGTTTTAATCTCCATGAAAGTAGTCATGTCCAATCTGAATTTAAGAACGTTTTCCCGAAGTTTGGCATTTCCGGACAGACGAAACGGAGGGGGAAGGTTGCATTTCGCTATGCTAGGGACGCGTGGCAGACGAACGGACTGCATATTCGGATTCGTCTCGTCGTTCTGAGCAACTTTCATGATAAAAATTTTCATCCGAGTTACGGATTAATTTATATTAATTTACAAAGATTTAAACATTTGCTGAAATTATTATTAAAACCAAAAGGAGTTATTGCATCAGCATGACGTCAGGGTGACGTTAGCTCGTCAACAGGTTGACTAGGTCAAACTTGGCACATGGGGCCCATCTGTCATTGACTTAGTTAATTAAACAGGTTCAAATTAACTAAGCTAGTTCATTAGGCTAATTAAGCAAGGTTAATTAATTAAATTAATTACCTAATTAATATTTTTTTCAAAATCTTTTTTTAAAGGGGAGGGGCCCCAGCTGCCAGTGGCACAAAGGCCACTGGAGCGGGCTATACGGGCGCGGGCGCGTGGGCGTAGCCCACCTGAACACGGGGCGAGGCCGCCGGGCGATGGGGAGGAGCAGGGCGCCGGCGACTGCGATAATGGGCCGGCAGCGCGTCGCGGTAGAGGCCATGCGGCCCCGGGCGGCGGCCAGAGCATGGCAGAGGCGGGGGAATGCGGGCGAGCGCGAGCGTCGCATAGGCGGCAGCGTCGGCTGGCCAAGGCGAGGAGAGGCAGACGGGGCAAGCGGCGCCAGCACAGGCGTCCGAGGAAAGCGCAACAGCAGGCCGAGGCGGGGGCAGCAAAGCAGCAGCAGCAGTAGCCAACAACGGCAACAGGCAGAGCAAGTAGCAGCGGCAGTAGTAGTACTGGGCGGTGATGACAGAGAGTAGCAGCAGAGCAGCGAGTAGCAGCGCAGCGGCTGCAGTAGCGTACAGGAGTCTGCAGCGGAGGGCAGCAGCAGCAGCTTCGGCAACTGGAGGGGCTGTGCGGGCGCGCGTGGGCGGCGTAGGGAGCGCGCCCAGGTCGGCCATAGGAACGGTGAGCGCGGGCTTGCACGAGATCGGCAGCGGCCGAACATGACATCTACGGTGATGGGAGTAGAGGGGAAGGGGAAAACGAAGGAGGGGCTCACAGGGAGTTGTAGGGAGGTGGCAGCATGCTTGAGTTGGGCTCGACGGCGGCGGGTTCCGGGGATGGTGACGGCAATGCAGAGGAGGAAGACGACTCGATCCCGACGCGATGATGAATCCCAAGTCGCGTTCGTTGGTGTAGAGGGCGGAGTCGAGCACTGCGGAGCGCCTGGACACGGCGGCTAGGCGCGGGGACGACGGTGGCTTCGTGTACGATTAAGCCGTTGCGACAGGGGCGTTCGGTTGTGTGCGGGGAGGGGAAGGATCTGATGCGAGAGGGGGAGAGTGAGGGAGTCTAGGGTTGCCAGGGGCGTCGAGGATGGTCTTAACCAGCGAGAGGAGTCGACGGATGGCCGGCGCATGGCTGATCTGAGGCACGGGCGGTCGAGAGGTCCTATACGGCGCTTTAAGCGCCGGTTCAGGGAACGGCCGCTCGCAGCCGCACCTGATGGGCCGGCCCACAAACACGAAGTGCACTGAAAACACGAAGTGCCAAAAAAAAACAAAAAAAAGTTGCTACCGCCAGGATTCAAGCACGCTCTTTTCTGCTAATATCCAGATCGAATAACCACTACAACTCCTAGGTAGTGGTGATATGATAGAGCGCGAGAGCTTTAAGGACAATTGAAGCGCGCTATTTACTGCACATACATATTAGAAAAATGTGACTTTTTCACACAAATGTGAACAAAATTTGAAAATTCACAGATTTAAAAAATCACGAATTCGAAAAAGTTCATGCACACAAAAAAGTTCATCGATTTTGAAAAAAATTCGTTGATGTTGAAAAAAGTTCATTGATTTTCAAAAAAGTTCACAAACATAAAAAAAGATCATCTATTTTTAAAAATGGTTCATAGATTCTCAAAAAAGTTCACAAATTCGAAAAGATTTTCATCAATTTTGAAAAAGTTCATCTATTTAAAAAAAAGTTCACAAATTTGGATACAAGTTCATCAATTTTGAGAAAATGTTCATCGATTTTTAAAAAGTTCATCAATTTTGGAGAAAGTTCACAAATTTGGAAAAAAAATCATCAGTTCTGAAAAACAAAACTCAACGACTTGAAATAGTTCACGGATTTAAGAAAAAATAAAAAGAAAGGAAAAAGGAAGAAGAAAAAGAACAAGACAAGAGAGAAGAAAGAAGAAAAGTAAGGAATTTAAGAAATTTAACACAGGAAACGGTTTGGGCGGTTGGTTGCTGTAGGATGTCTAGTACAGGGAGATTGCGGGATCGAATCACCTTGAACGCACCTCGCTACCCGTTTTTGCAGTTTTAGCTAGAAAAAGGAAAGCTGAACGGGCCAGCCCAACTCGTAAGGAAGGTGTGCGCCGCTTTGCGTTTAACCCATTAACGGGCGCAGCGGGCGCCAAATAGGAAGCACCCGGGCGGCCACCCAGCCTCCTGTGAACAGGAGGTTGAAGGAGGGCGCAGGTGGGCTGGCCTGGCCAGTTGACTGGGCCAAGGCCCAGGGTGAGGGGAAAAAGGGTTTTCTCCTTTTGTGCTCTTTTCTTTTCTGATTTGCTTTTCTTTCACTGTTTGCATTTTTTTAGAAATAGCAAATGACTTTTATTCTACCAAATAATTGGCACATAAGTACTAGGCCATATATTAAGGGTGCACACAGGGTTTGGGGTCAACTGGAAAAGTTTAACTAATTATTTATTTTGAAAAGGCCATTTTATTTGTGGTTGGACCATTTATTATTTTCCTAGGAATTTACTTGTGAGTCAAGTGAAGTTGGTTTCAACATGAAAATGAGCATGGGAATTTATAGAATTAATCAAACATTTTAGTTTGCATGTTTGAGAAATTTGAATTTGACTTTAATTTGAAAATGAAATTTGAACTGTGTTTGAAAGCGAATGAGTATTAGCAACAGAAAGAGTGATGACATGGCATCATTAGCAGGGGATTATTGTAGCATAAGTATCGGGGTGTTACAAATCTCCTCTACTACAAGAATTCTCGTCCCGAGATTTAAGGGGTGGAGTAAGGGGGAAAGACTCGGGAAGGATGGAGTTCAACACAAGATAGGTACCTGGGGCTATCTCAGTGAACGTGGCATAGAGGCATCTCTCAAGTTGAAATTCAAGAAAGTCATCGAGAGCAAGGTAAGAAGGTGCCATAACAAGCTTCAAGTGGGTAGGCAATCGTTTGTGGCCTGAAACAGAGGGAGAAAGGGGTTCAGAGCAATGGGAATAAGTACTGTGTCCGATACCAGAATAGATCACTAGGAATGTGGCTCGTGAATTACATACGAAGCCAAGCGCGAGGAACAATTTTGGAAAACAGGGATGTACAGGAGAGTCGGGTTTCGATCCTGTGGAACTGTGAGTTATGGGCCCATCATGTGGGTTAAAAGCAGGAAGGGTGCTAACATTTTGCACGGTCATGATAGCAAGGTAGGTCTTAGGATAGCCTGTCAGTTATGTTGGCAACAATGTTAGTACCAAGGGCGAGGGACGAGGAGAACCATTTTCCTGCTCGCAAGGCGAGGCGGACCAATAGGCAAAGTTCTCGTCCATCGGTGGCTACCGGAATGTCATCAATAAAAGTAACAAGGTATTACTGACAGAGTTTGTGCACCGAGGGGTTGACAAAAGCAAGGAATTATCACTGCTCAGATATGTTAGGTTACAAGAAAGGTTAAACAAAACAATGGAAAGGAAAATGTAGACTCGAATCAGTTATCAGTGTTCTCAAGTGTCTATCAACTCAGAACCGGTGGAAAATTTGAATCGGCGAGAAATAATAGTTGATGAAGAACTCATAAGAAGTTACGTAGTTCCGTGATATTCTCGAGATACCAAAGGGTAATACTTGAGGGTAGATCAAAGTAGAGGTTGGACAGGTGAAACGATACGAAGAAGACAAGTACTTTAACTTGTCCGAGAATTGGAATCAAAGAAGAACAATATGGTCGGAACCATGGTTGCAAAAGACCAAATATAGATACAAGATGAACTTATCACAAGGGGATTATTATAATAATAAGAAGCTTCCATGATAAGTTCCACATCGGGTCCGTGGGCATGAACACAAAGGTTCAAGGTCGACTCCCACTTCATCAATGCATAACCTTCCATTTAATTCTTGCCTTCGACGAAGTTCTAGAGTCAAACTTCACGAGTAAATAACTCAAGCC
Source organism: Triticum aestivum (assembly GCF_018294505.1). Taxonomy (NCBI): domain Eukaryota; kingdom Viridiplantae; phylum Streptophyta; class Magnoliopsida; order Poales; family Poaceae; genus Triticum; species Triticum aestivum. The sequence continues at coordinate 297,289,317 of NC_057811.1, forward strand.
CAGAGTAGAGCATGATTGAGGAAGCAGAAGATAGAATTTACCAAAGGCATTTTGTATCCGAGGAAAGGCTCACAAGGTTATTGAGTATGAAGGACGCTGTTGGATAAAATCCAACAAAGGACCTTGTGGTCCACAAGGGATCTGACGTGAGTATCGGTACTCACCCAGAAGAAGAAAGAATGCAAGGATATCAGATTATAGAAACAACTGACTAATTCAAAGCTCAAATGCAAAGGAATTATGATTTTCCAAAACGGTGGATCAGAAGCAGAGGCTCTGATCAAAGACAAGTAAGTTGAATAAACATAGATCAACAATCAATCAAGGCTTGATTTGTCGAACAGCATCTCATGTCCGGGGTGACATCTGAGTCGATGGGAAGAACTCTAATTGTGATTGATGATTGCAAGCATTCACAAACATATCGAATCAAATGTTCAAAATAAAGATGACAAAGGATACTACCGAATATTGCCAGACATATGGAAAGTATCCATAATGCAAGCATATAAGTATTTGCAGAGCAATAGTTGGAGAGGATTATCGTAAGATCGGATAGTATTCCAAAGTATCTTGTGAATCACTTGATCAACTAGGAAATACTCATAGATGTAAACATGTGGCAAAGAATCGCAAGGCAGTGACACAGGAGATTCATAAAAGTCGGAGAATAATTTGATGTATCTTGTAATAACAAGAGCAACAGGGAATGCTTGTACGAATGATGAGCGTATGAAGTTATCCGTAAGGATAAAAGAGGTAAGGAATTGCAAAAGCGACGAGCACAAAAGTCTCAGGAAAATACTGAAGGGTATCTTCAGAAACTTCTAGTGAAGCAGGCCATCATCTGGAATGAAGGGGGCTCTCTGGGAGAAAGTACTTACGAGAACCTAGAGTTAGAGTTAGCAAAACCATTTAACCCGAATAGAAGAGAGATCAGAATCCTAGAGTATAGACGAGGAGTAAAAGATCCTAATAGCACCCAATGGCGACATGGGCCCGTAAGCCACACAGCCATGTTAGTAAAACAGTTTTTCATTGACTAGACTCAACTTCGACCAAGGAGTTGGAAAGGGGGTTCCTACAAGCAGTCGGCTCTGATACCAACTTGTGACGCCCCCGATTCGACCGTACACTAATCATACATGCAAATGTGTACGATCAAGATCAGGGACTCATGGGAAGATATCACAACACAACTCTAGACACAAATAAAATAATACAAGCATTATATTACAAGCCAGGGGCCTCGAGGGATCGAATACATAGCTCGATACACAAGAGAGTCAGCGGAAGCAACAATATCTGAGTACAGACATAAGTTAAAAAAAGGATGCCTTAAGAAGGCTAGCACAAACATCAACGATCAAAGAGGCAAGGCCTCCTACCTGGGACCTCCTAACTACTCCTGGTCTTCGGCGGCCTCCATGTAGTAGTATCAGTCGGCGGTGACATGTAGCTCTAGGGATCCACCATCTGGTTGCAACAACCGGAAAGAAGAAAGAAGGGGGAAAGGGGTAGCAAAGCAACCGTGAGTACTCATCCAAAGTACTCGCAAGCATCAGATTTATACACTACTGGAATCAGCTTCTTTGCCGTCCGCCATGGCGGACGCCAAAGGCATAGATCACGGACGGCAAACTTCTTTGTCGTCCACTAGCGGACGGCAAACTGTCCGGATGAACGCCTGCCAGCAAAGGCCTTCTTTGTCGTCCGCTTCTTAGAAACGGACGGCAAAGGATTACGCCGTCCGCCATCCGAGGCCAGCAGACGGCAAAGACAGCTGACGGCAGTGCGGTGGCGTGAGAGCCGTTAGGGGGTTAACGGTGCTCTTTGCCGTCCGCCAGCGGACGACAAATAGTCAAAGATCTTTGCCACCCGCTGGCGGACGGCAAAGAGCCCAGCTAGGCAGCACTGGGAAGCTGTCATGTGTCCAGATATGCCGTCCGCCAGCAGACGGCAAAGAGGTTTGAATCATTGTCGTCTGCTGGTGGACGGCATAGCTGGTCACTTTGTCGTCGGCCAGCAGACGGCAAAATGACCAAATAGGCAGCCAGTGTTCCTAGTTTGCACAGGTGACTGCCACATGTCCTCTTTGCCGTCTGCTAGCGGACGGCAAAGCTCTTTGCCGTTTGCTAGCGGACGGCAAAGAGGCTATATATCCCCTATTTTTATTCAAATCCCATTAATTAGACATGGTTTCAAACACAGATATACATGCATACATATCCAACATATCCAACAGCATGTCCAACAACATATTTCATCCAATCCAACAACATAGTTCAACAAAGTCCAACATATCCATATAGACATAACCAGAAACAAGTTTCCAACAACATATGCATATAGACATACATATCCAAACAAGTTTTCATAAACAACAAGGAAGCACCACAAGAGTAGTACACTCCATGAATCCAAGCTTCCTCATGTAAAGCAAATCTGCAAATTGGGAAAGATGAAAGTTAGAAGAAGAAGAAGAAGAAGAAGAAGAAGAAGAAGACTAGTTAGAAGAAGAAGAAGAAGATTTTTTTTCTTCTCTTTCTTTTTCTCCTCTCCTCTTCTTTATCTTCTTCTTCTTCTAACTAAGGTAGGTAAAAATGTCATTTTATTGCTAAGCTAGGTAAAAATGCTAAGTGTAGGTCATTTCAGAGCTAAGGTAGGTAAATAGGTCATTTTGGAGCTTAGTAAGGTTATTATGTCATTTTCGAGGAAAATAAGCTAAGTCTATATCATTTTGGAGCTAACGAAGATTATCATGCCATTTTTTACCTAAGTATGCTAAGTATGTCATAAATGAATTGAATAAGCTAAGTATAGCTTATTTTTTATCTAACTTAGGCAATTATGCCATTTAGGAGGAAAATAAGCTAAGTATCCATTTGTAAAGCAAAACACTAGAGAAAACTCACCCTCATCACAACAAATGTGATGAAGATCGCAACTAAGGTAACAATTGATCAAACGGCATAATGATACCAAGCCTCATTATCAATGGCATATTTTCTAATCTTCTTAAGCTTCAGGTGCATTGCATCCATCTTCAAGCGCATTGCATTCATCTTCATCTTGTGATCATTGATGGCATCGACAATTCTCTTCTTCAATTCTTTTAATTTTTTCTTTCAAATACTCATTTTCTTTTTCAACTAAATTTAACTTCTCGACAAGAGGGTCCGTTTCAAATTCCGGTTCACATACCTCCTAGATTAAAATATCTCTATGTCAACTTGATGGCCATAATTTGCATAAATGTGAAATGCAACAAATAGTTATGAAAGAGAATTTACCACATCCGAATCATAAAGCGGGCGAGGGCCGACCGGGACAGTAATCAAGACCATGGCACTATGTATAAGAAACAATCATACAAAGTAAGAAAATTATAAATACCAACTATATAAATCATACAATCATACAAAGAACTATATAAATCAAGTACAACATAAAAATTTGAATACCTAATAATCATTATCGGTAATGACGTGCTCATCATCATTAATAAATGCATCATCATGTGGAAGGCCACCTTTACGTAATCGTTCAAGCATTGACAGGTCATCTGCAGCAGTAACTTCTTCTTGTTCCGGCTCTTCTTGTTCCAGCTCAGGGTGAAGTCGGATTCACTATCGTTGTCTACTTCAATGTTCTGGGGTGGAGTAGAGCGGTTCTTGAAACATTTTTTGGAAAGACGTGTTTCTTGGAAGAATTCTCCTTCGTCACATGTGTCTTGGTTAATGTGAGGTTCATCACTATAAAAAAAAGACACATCCGTGACATTTTGGGCCGAACGAATTTTTTTTCTGCCATACATATGACACTTCTATGACGACAATTGTGACAAAACCCGGTATCATCATAGATGTGGTGGGCTCCTACTTCTATGACAAAAAATGGGCTTTTCGTCCTGGGCAGGCCAGAGACGCAGCTGCATGACATTCTTTGGGCCGTCCATGACGGAAAAAACCATGGTAGAAGCGAGGGGGAGGAAAATTTCGGGGAGTTCCCGGTTACGGTGGAAGGTCGGGGGCCGAGCGATGCGCATTTCTCTCGTACACGTACGCGCGTGTGTGCGAGGCGTTGGCTCTAACTGAACCCGAGCGAGGCATTGGGCTCTAACTGAACCCGAGCGATTGCACTGCAGGCTACGCGTTACTGAACCCGAGCGATCGATCGATGGCTGTTAACTGAACCTGATTGAGCGATTCCTTCGCTACTGCTGCTAACTGAAGCTGATCGATTGGATGAACAGTGATGGTTGCGGGGGGGTGGATGAACAGTGAGCGGTGGCGTTGCCTCTGGATGAACAGGACCCCGTGGTGTGGAGGGCTGGATGAACAGTAGACGGTGGAGGGGTGCCCGTGGAGGGGTGGTTGAACAGGACCCCGTGGTGTGGAGGGCTGGATGAACAGTAGACGATGCAGGGGTGCCCGTGGAGGGGTGGTTGAACAGTAGCCGTTGGAGTAGCGCGCGGTGGAGGCTGGATGAACAGGAGCTCGTGGAGGCTGGAGGAGGTCGACGGTAGCCCGTGGAGGCTGGAGGAGGTCGACGGTGGAGATGAACAGTATCCCGTGGAGTCCCGTTTTGCGGTACGCCACACCCCTCCCGATGAATAGGACCCCCGTTTCGACCGTAGGAGGTCCGTTTCGTCCGTTTTGCGGTACGCCACACCCCTCCCGATCAACAGGACCCCCGTTTCGACCGTAGGAGGTCCGTTTCCTCCGCCCCTCCCGATCAACAGGACCCCCGTTTCGAACGTAGGAGGTCCGTTTCGTCCGTTTTGTGGTACGCCAGACCCCTCCCGATGAACAAGATCCCGTTTCGAACGTGGTCGGTCAAACACAAGGCCGTTTCCTCCGTTCTGCGGTACGCTAGGCCTCGTTTCCATCGTCTGTTCCGTCCAAGCCCTCCCGATGAACACGACCACGCATTCTGTTCCGACCCAGTCGGTTGGCTCCCACGCGTTCCGTTGCCTCCCGATGAACACGACGCATTCCGTTGCCTCCCCATGAACACGACGCATTCCGTTGCCTCCCCATGAACACGACGACGACGCTGTTTCTCCGTTCCAACCCAGCCATGTCAACGAGCCCTCGCTGTACGTATGCGCGAGTAGGCGTTCGAGACCCCGCCCGTATGTACACATACGTGGCCGTATTTTCTTTCTTGCACCCTGGCCGTTGTACGTACGTGTACATGCTACGTGCGCGCCTCTACTACGACACATGCGCGCCTCTACATCCACCAGTATATATGTACGTACACGTTCGCGACCAGAATGACAACGCTACGTACGCTTCGACTAGGTGGGTCCCGACTGTCAGGCACTTCCTTGCATGCGAAGATGTAGCTGGTGGGTCCCAGCAGTCAGGGGGGCGAATCGTTTTTTTTTGCCCGGACACACTTCCTTGCGTGCGAATATGTAGCTGGTGGGTCCCAGCAGTCAGGGGGGCGAATCGTTTTTTTGCCCGAACGCACTTCCTTGCGTGCGAAGATGTAGCTGGTGGGTCCCAGCAGTCAGGGGGAAATGTTTTTTCGCAAAATACGGTGGCCCGTCCGGTGGGTCCCCACTGTCAGGTGGAGGAATCATTATTTTGCGCGTAATAAGGAGGCACTTCCTTGCTGCGGCCGTGGACCCAGCTGTCAGCCTCTCCACGTACAGTCCACGTCCGATGGAAGTCGTTCCTTGACCACGTTGACCAGGCCACGCCGAGAGCACCACGGCGGTGGACGACAGGGAGGACTAGGAAGGGGACGACTCGGAGTCGGGGAAGACGCAACAGTGGATGCCCACGCGAAGAGGAGTACGAGGGTTCACTGGTTCGGCTGCGGTGTGAGGCTGCTGTCGCCGCAGAATAACAGGGGGTGTGGGTGAGTAGAGGGATGGCCTGGCCAGCGGTGGGAGTAGTAGGGGGCGGTGAGGCCTCCGCGGCATCACAGCCGGCCACGGGACGCAGGAGCACGCGGCACGACCAGCGCTGGTTTGGGCGGCTGGAGCAAGAAGACCAGAGGTTGAAGAAGCACTACGGCCGTTGGATGAACATTGTACGGTAACAGGAGCTAGAATCGTTCATATTGACTAAGTTGACAAAGCCCTCCGTCCCCATCAACTTGGTAGGCCCACAAGTCAGCCTCCCACTATGCTGGGTTCCAGCTGGCAGGGGGAGTATTCATTTTTTGTGCGTAATAAGGAGGCACTTCCTTGCGTGCGAAGATAGCTGGTGGGTCCGACATGTCAGCGGGGGGCACGTTATTTTCGCGAAATACAGAGGCCCTTCCGATGGGTCCCAGATGTCAGGTGGAGGAATCATTATTTTGCGCGTAATAAGGAGGCATTTCCTTGTGTGTGGCCGTGGACCCAGCTGTCAGCCTCTCCACGCACTGTCTACTTCCGATAGTGTCGTTCGTTGACCATGTTGACCACGCCACGCCGAGCGCATCCAAGGTGGTGGACGACGGCGAGGCCCCGGACAGCAACGAGCCGGAGATGGGAAGACGCGGGAGTAGAGTCGCAGACGGAGAGGTGTACGAGGGTTAACTGGTTCTAGTGCGGTGTGGTTCGGCAGTCGGTGGAGAAGAACAGGAGGTGTGGAGGGGTGGAGGGATGGCCTGGCCAACGGTGGAGTAGCGCTTCATAGCGAAGCGTGCTAAGCAGAGCTGCTAGCAGCAGGAGGCGGGAGGTGGTCCCGGCGGCGCTGGAGGAAGAAGACGAGAGATTGAAGATGGATGCCGGTCGTTGGATGTAAATCCAACGGCTAACATGTCAGAATCATTTGTTGACTAAATTGACAACGACTTGCCTTGGCTTCGACCTATTGGCCCACATTTCAGCCTCCAAAAATGTGGCACATATTCAACCCATTTTTTCAGAATTTACAGTCTTTTTTTTGCACGGTAGAATTTACAGTCAATTTGATCTTTTTTTTGAATTACAACCATTAGCTGGGCTGGGTGAACAAATAATGTAGCGTCCATGCGGCCCATTTATTTTATTTCCTAAAAAATTACAGGCCATTTGCACTTTCTCGAAATACACGATTTTGCTGGGCTGATTCTAATTATAATGTTGGGTTGGGCCAGCAATGTTATCAAAAAATAAAAAGGGGCTGAGCATTTTGTTATAAATGTATTTAAATAATAAGTGATATTATTACATTCGTCCTTAAATCTTACCAAGCTTTTGTACACAATCACTAGGATTTTCGTGCCAAAACAATCCAGGATTTTAGTTGTTAAGAAATTATTTTATAAGTTAATAAGATGTGGGATATTGTTTTCTTACATATGTAAGTATCTGTTAAATATATGATGACAATAAAAATAATATATAACAACATATAAAATAATTTAAATATATATAATATAGTTAGAAGGGAAACATAAGTTGGACCTGGCGTTCCTATTCTTATATAGAAAAATAGAACAGACCTCTGCGTTTTCTTCAAAAAAATACATAAATTGGGCTGCCAAAAATAAAACCACGGATGGGAGGTCCATAGGCCGGTCGATACATGACGGCCCTAAGAAAATACAAACAGGCCTATGGACCTCCCATCCGAGGTCGTGGGCTGCGCGTGTTAAAAATGAAAGCCTAGACGGGGCAGCCCAAAACCACGTCCAACACTTGCCAAAACTTCGTCCCTCGTTTTCTCTGTGTTTCGCACACTCGACATTGTGTGGGCATTTTGACTGTGCATCATATGAAGATGTGCTATGCATGAATGTTGATCAGCATGATGTTAACTGGCTGGTAGTTCCATTTTCGACCATGAATAAAACTTCCAACATGATGTTAACCCTGTTTGAAAAGGCCGTGTTAATATAAACGCGCTGCCTCTGAAAGTTGCAGTTTCTTATCTGAAACTGAACTTGCAGTTTCTTATCTGAAACTGAAACTTGCAGTTTCTTCTCTGAGAATCACATTGTCTGCACTTTTATACTCCTATGAAACTACTTTTTTTAAGTGCTAAAAATAGATCTCTAGAATTCATAAAATACTTCATATGCTCAATACTGCAAATCTGAAATTCAACAGACATTCATATCTGAAAGTACTCTCAAAATACACAACACAAAACACAATTCACAACCTGCAAATACTGACAACCCTAAGCTCCTCCTGACAATTCACAACCTGCCCGACTATTGGGCTGGGGGGGCAGCCCCCTCCTATTCCTCGGCGGTAGACAGCCGCCCCGCGAGACGATGTGAACGGCGAGGGAGACGATGGCGGGGAAGCGTCGTCGGGCCAACTGCTTTTCTCCTCTTGCAGTTGGGTTCGGTCGACAAAGACTCCACCTTCTCGCTCTGGCAGGACACCCTCACAAACGGCACCCTGTAGATGCTCGATCCTTCAATCTCTGGTGGATGCTCCATCTGGGATTGATACTCCCACCACCGCTCCCTCACGATCGGATTCGGTGAATCTGTTTGCTCCATGGCCCAGAGGAGCAGCTCTATGTACTCCGGCGCGACTCCCTCCGGGAGTATCGCCGCCTTTTCGCTCTGTTGCAGATATTTGGCCATGGATGTCGCCGTCGCCGCTAGTTGGTCCTTGTTGTCAAACCAAGACTGTATCTCCAACATCCTAGCTAGCTTCACAGGGTCGCCGTCTGCGATCCTCACGTATCGGTTGTACTCCTCCATCGATCTACTTCTCCACAGCACCTTCACTCGCCGGCGGTGGTTTTTGAATGGAAGAGGAGAGGAGCAGCGCTGGTTTTGGATTAGAACGGGAGAGGAGCGACGCTGGTTTTGGACTGGAACAGGAGAGGAGGGGCGGTGGTTTTGAAATGGAAGAGGAGAGGAGCGGCACTGCATTTAGATTGGAACAAGAGAGGAGCGGCGGTGGTTTAAGAGGAGAAGAGCGGAAGAGCGGCGCTGGTCTTGGAAGTATTTTGTTGTTGTTTTGCGTATTTTGGGTCAAAGTTTGACCACGTACTGTATTTGACAAGCAAAATGTGAATGCATGTCACCAAAAATTGTATCGTTTGGTTCGTATCTGAATGTACTTTCAAATTATATTATTTTTGCAACGTATAACATATATTTTATGTGCGAAAATCATGGTCAATTATGACCCAGAATAAAAGGGAGACTAGTTAATGTGGGGTCGCTTTCTTAATTGAAGGGTAAATTGATTTTGATTTTGATCCAGTCACAGCGCGCCGGCCCTCTCGTCCAATCCTAAATCGATGCCGCACGCTCCTCTCCCTCTTCTCCATTGCAAAACCACCTCCTCTCCTCTCCATCATCTCCATTCCAAAACCACCGTCTTGCCTCTCCCTCTTCTGATCTTCTCCATTGCAAAACCACCTCCTCTCCTCTCCATCATCTCCATTCCAAAACCACCGTCTCACCTCTCCCTCTTCTGATCTTCTCCATTGCAAAATCACCTCCTCTCCTCTCCATCATCTCCATTCCAAAACCACCGTCTCGCCTCTCCCTCTTCTCTATTGCAAGACCACCGTCTCTCCTCCCATCTGCCAAAGCTAGCACCGGACCACTCAGAAGGACATCTATGGAGAGGATGCAGCAGCGAATCAGGCAGATCGCCGGCGGCGACCAGGCAAAGTTAGCCAGGTTGAAGGAGATCCTTAGTTGGTTTGACAATGAGTGGGAGATTTCGAGGACGGTGCGGGCCATGTGGCAATGTATGCGAAAGAGCGAGACGGCGGCGATGAGGGCGGCGATGTACATGTACTCCTCGGCGGTAGTCACGCTGCAGTCCTCCGAGTTCATCGAGTATCTCCTTTGGGCGATGGAGCAGACAGATTCGCCTGAGCTGACAGTCAGGCGGAGGTGGTGGGCGTACAGGTCGAAGGTCGAGCACCCAGAGGATAACGAATCGATCGAGTATGGTGTGCCGTTCGTGAGGGTGCAGAGCTAGCCGGAGCCACATGAGTATTCGTTCTCCCACCGCAAGAGGAGGCCGGATGGCGCGACGTCGCTTCCCCGCCATTCTGCACGGTTCCCTCGACGCTCGCCTCGTTTCAACGGCGGCGGTAGGGTTTAAGGTAAGCTTCGCACTAACCTAATCTTCCACCTGCTCATGCTTACAATCAGTGTGATAGCTAATGAAAATCATGCTTACAATCAGTCTCCGAGTACTACGCCAATCAGCCTAAAATAGCTCTGGACCTTTGGGTCAAAGTTGTGACACAGTGTACAAATAAAGAAAAATAGATTGGTGCTTCTTTCAAAAAAGAGTACTCCCTAGAAAACTGCCAATATAAGCTACTAGTATTTGGTTAGATGTTTTGCTGCCGAGAAAGATCCGTCCACAGAGAGCGCCACACATCCCACTGGTGGTGGTGGATGCCAATGCGTGCATGCAGCACGGTTGGTGTCGGTAATTTTTACTTGGCACACCTCGCACTCTGCATATATGCCGGTTCCATACGTACATTTGTGCAGTTCCACCAAAATGCAGCTGAATAACCCTGTTTGCACAGATAATGAAAAAGCATGATTACATTATAGTGGCACTAGTTGATGAAACACACAAAATAAATAGAAGAAAATATTGCGATAGTATCATAGTATGCCATGCTGCGAGGGCGAGATGGGCCCTGCGACGCCTCATACGGTACGCCTCATACTGGACAGCGTCCCAAGTCTCCCAGATACACCTTCTGCCAGTGATGAACATCAGTGTACAGCGGTAGTACAAGGAGGCGCCTTGAGACATTCAAATCTCTATTTTTGTACATATCAACTAAAATTAAGCACCCCAGTTTGCAGAAACGCTTAAACATTAACAATGGGACTAGTCGATGAAACATACATTAACAAAGAGAAGCACTTTCTTTATCTACATTGGAAATGAAATGATAGAGATGACACTCGCTCTATTTTAATTGTATTATTACTTCATTTTATCAGTGACACTAGGGTCGAGCAGGTGGCAAACGAGGTGTACCGTGCGTCGCAAGGATGGAGGCCGGGGGTGCTTAGACTGGGATGCTGAAGCTGGCTCTTTCAGTCACCAACATGGATGATTCAATTCATGGGACCTTTTGGTGCAGTTCACCTAAAATGAAGCAATGTCCCGTGAGCTCGCAGCTTCTTCTTCAATTTTTTTAAGAAAAGGGCTCCAGCCCCGGTTCCATTTCCATCAGAAAATGAAACCCACAGAGCTTCTTCTTCATTAGTTGCAATAAAATTGAGCAACATCAAGGTTGGTTGTGAAGCTCCTGGAATGCTCAACTATAATTTGGATATCATTTGTGCAGTTCAACTAAGATCGAGTGTGAAATGTATATCTCTGTTTGCACAAAAAAGGTGGAAAGGAGGGTGACTAACAAGTGATGAAACATGCATCAAATGAAAAGAAGCATGTTCCTTATCTGAATGGCAATCCTACAAGGACAGTAGCAATTTTGAAAGCACTGTCATTGCTAGATATTAGTGTGGGAATTAGGATTAACTATGACAACCGTTAAATATGACATTACTTTGGGCACGGGAGAGTAGGCGGACCAGGACAGTTGCATTTCTACGAAAAGAACCAACTTATCTTAATGGGAAATCTTAGCAAGACATGTAAAGAAGTGCCATTGATTCATATTACTGGAGGCATTACATTGAAAACAACATTGGTTTAACGTGTCCTTACTTTTAACAGTGCGACTGCTACATTTTACCAGTGGCATTACATAAGAGTGGCTCGGGGCAACAAACATCAGAACAGGATATCTGGGTTGGTCCCATTTTTGTTCGGTATAGCCACCTTATACTGTGTGAGGCTAGCAAATCTAGTGCTGGACTTACTCTATTGACTTGTCCCCTAGTCCCCACTTTCTTTCCTTTTTCAACCAATAGATCGGGTTTATATTGAGTTTGTACCGCGTTTCCCTTTATTTCCCTATTAGACCTAGAGACCAGTTGGATAGCCAGTCTTTGCTACTTTTTGCCCCCATTATTTCCTCTTTCGACCAAGTCCTAGATTTAGGTAACAAATCCTCCCCCACCCCCACCCCCTTTCTTCCTTGTTTGAACCAAGTAGTACTGGATTCGAGTGCATGAACTAGTTTCACCTCTTAAACGTAAAAATATTACGTGGTTTTCGAACAGCTGATCGATCCTATCTACGAGGGGCCTGAGAAATAGTAAAAGATACAAATGCAGCGACATCAGGAGCTCGGGAAGTAGAGCAAGGCTGGTTTCGAAGGAAGTTATACCTGATGGTCGCCGGGATGTCGCTAGGTGGGCGGCGGGAGGCCGGATCTGTCCACACTATGGCAGCGAGGAAGAAGGGGTCGGAGGCCCTCCCTCGCCAGCGGTGCTTGGGAGAGAACGGCAAGGCAGGCTGATCGGGACGCGCCCAGCAGTGGGTAAGAGCCCTCGCCGAGGACGACCGCGTGAACGTTGCACCTTCTCACCTTCCCCGGCGGAGAGGATCCGGCTGGATCTGTGACCAGCGGTGAGCAGAGAGAGAGAGAGGAGAGTGTGGCCGCCGCTGTTGTGTTTAGATCTGGAGAGGCCGAGACAGTGTGAAGAGAGCAACACTAGCAAGCAAGCACGGAGGCTCCTGCCTATATAGTGAAGTAGTACTAGTTTTCTTTTGTCTACCGGAGCCGGCTTGACCTCGTCAATGACTGTCGAGAAGTCTTCATGCACGTGGCCCGGAGGCGCAGTTGTCGTCATTTTGATCTGAAGCGCCGGATTATAACATATAACATGAAAAAATGCCACATGACAAGAAATCATAATCTCACTGCCCAAAGGAGACAACATGAATCCCGACGGACAAACTAGACGAGGAACAAAGCTCAAATTAAGGATAAACTCGTAGAAAAGGGGTCCGTCGATAGATGTCCTAATTAACATAGCCGGCTTGACCTAGATGGCACCCGAGTAGTCACTGTTCGTGCATGTGCCCCCAATGACTAGCCCAACTCAGTTGTCGCTGTTTAACCCTCGCAGTGATCCGAAGCACATGACACCTAATTTTGCGAGATGGCAAGAAACCTTTTTTTAGATTTCTCACCACAACTACAGCCATGTACAACACAGCCTGCACGATATGTAGACGATAGCCAATCCAGGCGTGTCTGCTGGAGTCTGGTCACATGCATGGACGAACTGATCTTCCGTGTCTTGCAGGGATCGTCCAGGCACCAACGTACTACAACACTTCTCTAGTACTATCGCTCGTCTCCCTCTTCTATTAAGTCACCCAACTTGCAGGGCCGGGGAGTCTGCCTATGTTCGGTTCTCAATTGCCGCCCCACATGTGTGTGCAAACGCAATATGACGCGCGTTCCATTCAGAGAGCAGCGTGCCAGACCGACCGACCGTCTGGGGTGCGACGCGAACGCGACGGGCGTGCTGTATACTCTGTACATGTGTACCGCTGTTTTCTAGACGCTTTGCTCCATGGCGCGGGCGCAATCCATGGATACAAAATTAGTATACTATATACTATTTAAAAGTCGAGGACGGGGCTTTTCCTGCGCGGTAGGCAGGGCAGTTCCGCCAAGTCGGTTCGACAGAGACGCGAGAAGACGAGGGAGTAGGTTGCTGCAAACGTAGGGCTGTGTGATTTGACAGCGAGTTACTGCTGGACAGGTGGGGCCCCATGATTTGACTTGCCATTATCATTTTAACTGCGGCGCTACGACCGGCGTGAGTCTCCCGATTCCTGACCACCTCCATACAGGTGCCTCTCCCAATGCTCCACCATGTAGTAGAGGCTGGCTCTTGCATGAGAGCCCACTTCTCCACTTTTTCCTTGCCTCTCTTTCCTCCACATATGCAAAAATGCCATGTAAAGTGCACTATTGTACTTACTTTTACTTGCTCCTATAGGTGCTTAAGCTTGCCACATAGGCATAAAGTCTGATGTGGCAAGTTAATCAAGAAGAGAGAGACTAGTTTGGTGACCCAAGGAAGAAACGGTGCTAAGCGCGTGTACCTAGGTGAAAAGACAATTTGAGCCTATAGCTAATTAAATGAAGCAAACTTAGCAACACCATTTCATTGGAAGAGGTCACTCCTTGGCAAATGCAATAAATACTAGTACTCCCTGTGTCCCATAATATAAGAACGTTTTTGGCACTACACTAGTGTCAAAAACATTCTTATATTATGGGACGGAGGGAGTATGAAGAAAGAGATAGAGAGGAGTAAAAAAATACACTTATAGCCAACCTTATAGCCAACCTTGTTGTAGTATGAGTGACTAAGTGATGACTATGTATGACATGCCAACATCAGATAGCCTAACACACCGTGTTAAGTCTCCAAGGGTGCGACCGCGCGAGCGACGCGACGGTCGTGGTAGGCGCGACCATGATACGGGCTGCTGGCAGCCCTTGGATCTGAGATCAAACGATCGCATGCTAAGTTGCTGAAAATTTGCAGAATAACCCTCCCGGATAGGATATTCACCCATAGGTCTAGAATCACGCCATGCAACCGTTCGATCTCAGATCCAAGGGCTCTCGGAAGCCCGTATCATGGGAGAATGGAAAGCCACTACCCTGTCGTTCGCACACTGGCAGTTCGCTCCTACTCGTCCCCGCACGTCCTTCAATAGTACGGCGGTTCGCTCCTAGTCGTCCCGTCCATTCACATTACGGCAGTTCCACTAATCCTAACCCTCCTCCCAAATCCATGGCGTCCCAAATCTCCACGATCGGCGGTGAGTACAAGGTTAGAACCATCACCGGCGATGAGTTCGACGTCATCTACACCCGTTCTTCCGCGACGGTGAAAGGATGCCTTTCTCGCTTCAGACGCATGTTCGAAGACTCGGATGATGAGTGGGTCGCTGGGCTAGACGTTGAGTACACCACAGTCCTGGGACGAGAGAAGGATCTAAAGGACGAAGAGAGGAAGAAGCCCGCCGTGATCCAGGTTTGCGTGCATGACTTATGCTTAGTCTACCACATATGCCATGCCGACGTTGAGTGCCAGGATTTTAAGGACTTCCTCGAGAGCAACCTAGTCAAATTCGTTACTGTAGACTTTGGTAACGACAAAGAAGTCCTGCGTCGGATAGGCCTCGTTGTAGGCAACACCTTCGACCTCCAGAAGAATCGGCTGGTGTCCTCTCGTCAGCCTTCAATGCTGACCCTGGCAGGAGCCACGGTTCATCCTTCGTACGGTAAACTGGAGAAACCTCCATACACATTTCATCGTCATGGATGGCAGCGGAATGTACTAGATATAGACCACATCCACTACGCTGCAATGGATGGCTACCTTTGCTTCAATATCTACAAGGGTTGGATGAAGAGCAACAGCCAAGTGTGCGGTTCAAGCAAAGAAGTATCGGCTAAGAGGAAGAGGGACAAGGACGAAGTCGAGGACATGGACAAGGACTCCGAGTAAGGTGGCAGTGTCATTTCTCATGGTAGTTCTAATGCAGTGTCTACCGGAATAGTTGCAAAGTTTAATTTCAGGTGTGCTTAACTTAATTTGAGGGGTGTGTTGTGCTGAGCCCCCAGCAGAACTATGTTATGTTTCTTCTCGTTACTTTAACTCTTCAGTACATACATACTAGTATTTCTTACATTTCATCTTTTAGTTGGTATAGTACTACCACTCGTTTCTTCACATTATATACGTACACTATATATGGCCAGCATCATATAGCCAGCAGTTTAGTTGTCAAAGAATTCTAGGATGCTTAGAGGGTGCTTGGATCCAAGGGACTTATTTTAGTCTGACTAAAAATAGTCTCTTTAAGAGGCTAAAGTTCCAAGCACCCCTGACTAAAGAGGGGCTATAACTAGTCTTGAGACTAAAAAAATTTAGTCAGGGGTACCCCTACTAGAATGTGGATTAGTCCTCTCTCTACTCATTTAACTCCTCTCCTTTAACACAGGCGAGTTCTGGATTGGAGGGTTTGGAGGATAATAAATGCTCAATAACTTGATTTAAGCCTTTTTAGTATTTGGATCCAAGCATGGGTGAGGCTAGCATGTTTTAGTCCCACTACTTTTAGTCATGGGACTAAAACGTATCCAAGCACCCTCTTAGTTTTATTTGAGGGGTGGGTTGTGCTAGACACCATTATTGTGACTAGCCTTTTTAATAGTACTATATGCATAATTTGGCAACGAGCGCTCTCTATATGTACCACCTTTTTTTTAATTTCAAGTTTTGCTCCATGGCGCAATCCATCAATACTACTGCTGTACAAAAGTATACATTTTTTAAAAGGCTAGAGGGCGGGGCAGTCTAGCTTGGTCGGTTTCACGAGAGGCGAGGGCCTTTGTGTTTTGACGGCTCATTACTGCTGGAAGGCGGGGCCTTGTGATTTGACTGCTCGTATAAATGCGCCGACGACCTGATCGAGGAGGAGCAAAGAACCGTGCGGTATACTCAAGTTTTCCACTTGAGTAGTACTGCGACGGAGGAGCACGAAACACGGCAGCCCAGTGCCATATGGCGATAAAAATGATCTAATTTGCTAGTCATCTCATTGTTAGCATTGTTCTATTCATTCCCTCAAAAAAACCATTGTTCTATTCATGCCTCGCAGAGGACGTGACACGTGCGGCGAAACACCCGAAGCAAAAGATGAAACACAGGAGCAAAAGAAGATGGAAGATTATCACCCCAAATGATCTAATTCGCCGCGGAGTCGTAACTGCTTCTTCATCGCCTCCACGACCTCCATCTCCTTGCGCGTCTCCTCCGCCATCTTCTTCATTCTGTCCATGACGTGGGATTTCTCTACGCGAGCCTTCATCATCTGTTCCACGGCCGCATTACGTACCTTGACAGCAGACGGGTGCTCGATGCGGAGCTTCGCCAACTCCTCCTTCTGTACCATGACGAGGGCCTGCAGCATCTTCATCGAGGAACTACTATTCTCATGCAGCTTCTTCCAGCCGGCGATATTCTCCTTCAACAGGTCGATCTCGTGGCAGAGCTTCGCCTTGTCGTCCTAAAGTCGCAGGATTTCGCCGGTCGCCTTCTTCTCCGAGGCAATGCTCTTCTTCAGCAGCATCACCAAGCCGGCGGTCAACTCCCCCTGCTGATTGAGCTCAGTGGGCATGTCGTCGAGGCTCTCCTTCAGCAACTCCATCAAGCCTTGGATGAACTCCTTCTGCTTATTGAGCTGATTGGGCATGCCGTTGAGGGATAACGACTCCAGCTCCGCCAGCTCGGCATGTTCGCCTCCGCGGCTAGGGCGCTCCTGGGAGCCATCGCCTGCCCGTGAGAGATCTTTCGAGGTCTCTGCGTGGCGGCGAGCCCTCTTTTTTTCCACAGCCTTGGTTGCCGCTCCCTTGTTACGAGTAGTTCTCGACCTAGAGCTCTGCTCACCGGCCATGGCAACGACGGACGAAGAAGAAGCACTTATGAGGAGGAAAGGTAGAGTAATTTTCGGTTAGGTAGTTCCCCTTTTTATAACCTAAGTATTAGCACTAGTACTAATACCTGCATAGTGGGAACACGTTCAGGTTTGGTACGTACTAGTAGGTGTGAGCAGGCTTTCGAATGTGATGGGAACAAGGTAAAGATTAATTGATGGTTTTGGTTTCGAGGCCCGAAACGGCTCCTTATGAGTTTAGCGGAACATAAATTTCAAGTACTACACTACTCAAATGCATAAATATTATGTTACTGTCAAAAATTGGCACAAAATACGAAGGAGACCAATGGAAGTACTACTAGCAACCCACGATTTAACTACTCGCATGCGCGCAGTGGAGTAATAATGTCTTTCTTCCGCCCTCACGTCCACTCAATTTGCACGCGCTGTATTAATTGACCATCAATGAAGTGAACGACTTTACACGCATCAAATTATCACATGGGGTGGATCTTGGTACAAAATTGCGTCCGCCCGTGTACCCGCGTGTGCGTGCGAGAGAATGAGTGCGTGCGTGGCGTGCGTGCACATCTTCGCTTCGTGCATCTACCGCCAGTATGGCTCAGGGAGGACGAGTACATTCTTCTGGAACCAGCAGCACGTCACTGTGATCAATCAATGCAAGGAGGTCGCGACAACGCCTCCACATGTTCCACGTGGCTTCATGAACTGTAAGAGAGACACTGTGTAGCGTGCCATTGGTATTCTAATTTACGTGTTTTGCACATACTCGAAGTACTAGTAAGGTACACGTGCATTACACGCATCAGATTTTGCAACCAAATTATGAATAAATACCACACTATAGCATGTAAGCTCTGAGTCATATATGCCTGATGTAGCCCGTCGTTTAATTCTTATAGTTCATCTCATTCAAAATCAATTAGTTTTTATAAAAAGCTAAGAACGCGGGAATAGGAAAAACATGGGATTATAGTGGAATGTCGTCTTGAATCCTACAGGATTGTACGAGTGTTTGATTGTGCATAGAAAAAATGCAGAATTCTTTCAAAGAGGTTTGAGTGGATGGGATGTTTCCTATGAAATCTAGTGCAAATGAATCATATGGAAAAATTCCTATGGTTTACAATCCTACGAATCAAACAACCAAGATAGGAAAAATTCCTAATGATTAGAATCCTCCAAAATTCCTTTGAGAATCCTTTGAATCAAAGAAGCCCTTAATCTATTTTATGATTCATGGAATTGTGCGTTGTAAAGCATAAAGTAAAAACAAATAATGGCAATTCAACTAGAAAAAAAGTTTGGGCAGTTATGATACGGAAGATTCTAGAACAAAAGAGAACCACTGTTGTTTTGAGGTTTGTGCATTATGCTTAAGTTCAACCATGGAGTCTGCTAGATTGTACATGTGGCAAAATCCGGTGGGGGCTAGAAGATGGTGCGAGGGGCTGAGTGGAGGGAGACTATGAAGGAATGCACAAGTGCGAGATCGATATTTAGAGAGAGGGGGTGAACACGTGCGCTGTTGCGCGCAGTGGCGGAGCCATGAAAAATAAATGAGCTAGGGGGCCAAGCATTGCTAATCCTTTACGAGGAGGGTCAATTCATGAACTTAAACCATTTTTAGTAGCAATTGTCTAATGATCACATTCATATTAACCTCGATATATAGTGATGTTAGGGGGGAGGGGGGCAGGGCCCTTACTGCCCCCTGTCTTCGCTGTTGTGCACGCGTCTGAGAGATGAAGCGGAAGGCATGGATGATGAGAGGGGGACGTTGGATATATAATTAATGTGGGTGTATTAGCTATATATGTTAATCTTATATAGAGAGGTATAGATTGATCGATGGGACGTGGGAAAGAGGGTGAGACCTCACTGGATATATCGATTGATCGGTTTGTGTGGAAAACTATGAAAGACCTAGCTATATACACACATACATAGAGGAACATCGATCGTTGCGCATGCACGCGTGAGAGATAAAGAATGCCCGATATGATGGAGAGGGGGATGTGTGTGGGTGTGTGCCTTCATGGGAGACCGACCTGAAGAAAAAGATTGCATGCATGCGATGGATAATGCTGACTGGTAGTGTGTGTGCATGCATGCACGAGAGAAAGTTAGTGGTACAATTATAAAGAGAAGACTACTGTGTGGGTGTAAAAGAATAGGTGAGGTCATAATCAATGTAAAGTTGAATTCAAATATTTGAATAAGAGATCCTGATGTTTGAAACCCATGCATGCATGAATATAACGGAGATCTGCGCGGTGTGGTTTGGAAACGAGCATGTTGTAATGTATACACATTGAACAAGGTCAGACTTATTTGAATTTGAGATACCAATGGTAGACATCATTTGGCCACGTCGCATCCGTGCATGGACACACTATTCTAATTGGAGATGATGGGCGGCTTTCGCATCACATATCTATATCCATACCCCTATATATATTATATTTTATATTTTTTTATATTGTGTGTGGGTAACTTTAACTTTGAAAGATGGTCGTTGCATGAGGCGAATCCGATGGTCCAAAGATGGCAAATTTGAGCACTACTGGCCGTTGGATATCATCTAGATTCCACCAGATTTCGCCACATGTATAATCTAGAAGACTCCATGGTTGAACTTAAGGATAATGCACAAACATCAAAACATAAGCACTTCTTATTTGTTCTAGAATCTTCCATATCAGAATTGCCCAAATGTTTTTCTACATGATTTGCCATTATTTGTTTTTACTTTATGTCTTACGACGCACAATTCCATGAATCTTAAAATAGATTAGCTTTCTTATAAAAACTAGATGATTTTGAATGAAATGAACTATAAGAATTAAACGAACATCTACATCATGCATATATGACTCAAAGCATGCATGCTGTAATGTGGTATTTATTCATAATTTGGTTGCCAAATCTCATGCGTGCAATGCACGTGTACCTTACTCTAGTCTAAATGGTGTTTGTGTGTGTGTTGTGCGTGTTGAGGTGCAAATTGTCTTTTTTTCGGTACACGTTAAGCTTGTTCTTTCGAAATTTCAAACCGCGCCTTGTTATGCCGAAAATTCAAGCTAGCGTCTCTGCCTATCGTGCTGCGAAACTCCCGCCTCTTCAACCCGCGCCTTGTTAGCCCGAAATGTCTAAGATATATCTTTGTATCGTTGTGCTCCGGCAACTCCCTCCATCTCAACCCGCGCCTTGCTATTCCGAAATTACAACGCGCGCGAAAACTCCCACCTCCTGTGAAATCCCGACACGTGAAATGCCCGTGGTACCCCTAAACCGAAAGAACCGCCTCAAATCGGTGGGGGTACTTTCGTAACTTACCCCACATTTCGGACAAGCGCGTCTCTAAGCCATGGTTCCCCACTGCCATCCCATCCGCCCACCCATTCGTACACAGAGGCCGCGAAAACCCGTGACGAAACCCCACACCCTGCTCCGTCCGCCACCCAGCCGGAGCCTCTTCCCCGACGACATCGTCCACAGCAACACCTCGACGTCCCTCATCCACCGTACCGGATGAGGATCCGTCGTCGATCTCATCGTCCCGCCGCTTCAGCCACCCCCGTCCTCCACCTCCAAGGAGCTGCCCCGACGTTCCCCTCGTCTTTCGCGCCACCTCCATTCCCACACCGCCTCTTCACCTGCACCACCGAAAGAGCATCATCATCACCGTTTCCTCGAATGAAGCTACGGCCTAATCGGCGCCACCAAAGAGGTTGTACACTAATCGCCGCATTTTCTTCTTGATTCGATCTCACGGTGCTGCCGGCGCTCGGTCCCGAGCCGACACAGCGCGGCTCCATCCACGGCGGCGTCGCCGGCCACTTCCTCCACGGCGTCGCTCCCTTGGCGGCGACGTCCACATCAGTAGGAGCTGATGCTGCTTTAGCTCTCGCTCACGCTACTGCTCTGCTCTTGCTCTCGGTCCCCTGCCTGGTCTGCTCTTGCTATTGCTCTTGCTCGCGCTGCTGCTCTCACTCTTGCTCTTGCTTGCGATGCTGCTCCGATTTAGCTACACTTCAGTCGACTGAATCGACTTTTGGGTTAGT
>NC_057811.1:297311227-297343041 GCF_018294505.1 Triticum aestivum
AGAGGGATGGCCGGGGCGGCGGCGGACCGGCGGTGGGGAGTGTTTTCGGGGCGGGCGGGGCGGCGCACCGCCGGCCGCGGGCGGCGGGGGGCTGTTGTTTGGCCGGTGGTGGCTAACGGCTCAGGGGGGTGGAGGTTGAAGATGAACCGCATGCCCTTGATTTCGTATCCAACGGCTGCAAAATCGACTGACCAGAGATGAAAAAGTCAGTCGACCGACGTGTAGCCTCACCTTGCTAGTGCGTTCAGTTTCAACAGCAAAATTCAGTTTCGACAGCAAAATTCAGTTTCGACAGTTAAGTTCAGTTTCGACAGTTCAGTTTCGACAGTTAAATTCAGTTTCGACAGGTAAGTTCAGAGATGAGCGGCTGATGTATTTTACATCTAGCACTTTGTGGTTATGTATTTTACGTCATATATTGGAGATGATATTAGAATTCCACTCATGTTAACGTTGTTCATTGTCTCTCTTGTCCTGCTTCAGCCTTGGCGTCGTACAACTCACCGGAGCTGCTCCAACGACGAAACCCTCCATCACAGCAGAGCAGTACCTCGGGCTCCATCTCCAAACGCCTAAGATCTTCTTCCCCTCCTCCAACAGCCAAGTCAGCCGGACCATCCTCACCGGCCAACCCAATCACGCTGAGATCGACACGGCTTCGCCAAAGAGGTTGTACACTTGTTGCATCTCTTTTTTACTCTACATGTTATATATATTGTCCACTGAGCACTTGTAGTAACGGGAAATACGATTATTTTATCCTACTATATGACAAGCAGTGAGGTACCAGGCAACTTAGCTATCCCTGATGGACTTTCTTGAACGCCATCATTATTTGTCTCTGCGCGTTTGAGTTGTGCATTTGTCGATGGGCCTGGGAGTTGAGCTAGTATGGCAGTGGCCTGGGTCCAAAGTAATAGAAGTAGTATAAAAACATTTTTTTAGTGTAGGATTTTCCTTGCTCAAGCCTGCCTACTAGAATCGCCAGTGCTTGAAAGGAAAAGTGAATGAAAAACATCAGAATTGGAAAGTTTCCTATGGTACTGCTTTTCATGAATTTGGTGCAAAGGAATGGAGCAAAGGAAAACTGTAGGATTTGTTCCTTTAGTGTCTCCTTGAAAGAAAAACCGTAGGAATTCTAATTTCCACTTCTCCTCCTTTTCATATTCCTATTCATCAAGCATAAGACTAAGAGATAGTAGCATAATAGCATTATAACCGTACATTTTCTTGTGGTTTGACTTAATCTCACCATGCTTTTTTGCATCCAGTGATCTTCCAATTGTTGTGAATCAAACACCCAGATTGGCAGAAATCCTGTGTTTTTAAATTCTCTGTTTTGCACGTGCATTCCTATCCTATTCCTGTCTATTTCCTATCCCTGCATTGTTAGAATCCTCAAATCCAAACAAGCCCTTACTCAATTACTTCTGTTACAGATATGTGTCAAAGAAAACCTTGTGTGGTTTGTCCTGCTCCTGCGGCGCTGTGTTCCACCCCAGCTCAGCTGCTCCAACGACGGAAGGGTTCACCACAGCAGGGATCCGCTCTCCAGACTGTCTTTCGCCGCCTCAGATCTTCTTCCCCGCCGCCGGCAGCCACGTCAACTGCATTACCATCATCAACTGAGCAGATGACCTTGAGGACTACACGGTGTCACGACCGGTTTTTCAATAAAATAATTATTGAGAAACCAATCCCTGTTACGGACCAGCGAGGAAGAATTCCTTCTCACTGATAGACAATACATTGGTCACAGAAGAAAAATACCAGGAGTACTAAATATAATACAAAGTTGAGCAGAGACTGCCCAACAATTTATTACATGCACGCCGATAAAACAATACGGCGGATAGGGTGGCAAACTTCTAACTCACGATAATAACGGTGGTGGAAATATCACTGCAAAGCGAGTGACATGATTCCAGAAAACTACAACTCATCGAGCGTCGGAGTGAGGCTCGAGAAGACTTATTGCGGGGGGGCGGAAGCGTAAACAACATAAGTGACCAATATCCGGGATCGCGCAGGACTGACTGGGACTCCTCTAGGCATCGGAAGCGCTATCAAACTCTTCATCCAAGAGATCGCCTTCGTCAACATCTGGCCAAATCAACAAGCCAGGTGAGTACTATGAAAGTACTCGCAAGACAGTTCGGACATAAGGTATAACAAATGCAAACATGAAACACATGAACAAGTTAACTAGAGCGATCAGACATAGAGATAATAAATACTGGGTGCCAAGCGAGGGTCTGAATGACGCCTCGAGCGGAAACTGCAGAATAGTAATGCGGGTGCCAAACGAGTGTCTGAAAGACTCCTCGAGCGGAAAATGCGGAATAATAATACTGGTGCCAAACGAGTGTCTGAAAGACTCCTCGAGCGGAAAATGCGGAATAATAATACTGGTGCCAAACGAGTGTCTGAAAGACTCCTCGAGCGGAAAATGCAGAATAATAATGCCACAGTCAGGAGTCGGGGCGACACCACATAAAGGCTTATAACAGAAAGTAAAGACAGTGCATGCCGCAGTCGGACGTCTGAGCGACATCACATAAAGAGCTTATATCGAAAGTGAGAAACGAGTACACGCCACAGTCGGACGTCTGCGCGACGTCACATAAAGGGCTTATGTCACAACTCATTAATACAATAGCTCGGAGACATAAATTATCACAAGCATGAGACACAAAATAAAGTTAGTCCATCAACTGGAATAACAATAAATCTGAGATTTTACCGCTTGAGCTTGTTCACCGGGGGCAAGATTTTCACACGGATAGATTTGGATGTAAAGTCTACATTACTGATCATGGATACGATGATTTGGAAAGAATTGACTCTGCAGAGTTTGTACTTAACCACAGCCAACGGATTTCAGTAGTCACGGGGACTAGTTCCGTCTACGGTGTTCTGGAAGGAACACGTCTAACCAGTACACACCCAATTTAACCATCCGAAGCCAGGGATCACCCTCGGCAACATTCAGGAAAAACCCTGAGTCGGGGAGGCTACAACCTCGCGTAGCATGGGATCAAATTTCTATACGCGCGCTATAAGGGGGTGCCCCCCCCTCTCGGTCCCAACCGGAAACACCCATGCCCCCTGACCGAATGACTGGCTTTAATCCTGGGCCAAGGTACCATCATCCCGGCCTCTCTGTTTGGTGTGTACACGGAAAGAGGTTACCAACTTACTAAACCGTATCCTGGCAATGAGACATGTGGTAGCACGGAAAGGGGAAGGGACGATAACACGGCTCCAACCATGTTAACGTCGGAAAAGTCGGATGACACAAGGCTGGCATGCTACAACAGTACCACCTTGATGCCCTTCATGTCACCACATGATTAGGCCACCTCTCATCAGAGGTCATCGCAACTTTGGAACATGCGGGAAAAGATCGATAACGTGGCTCCAACCACGTTAACGTCGAAGAAAGTCGGATGACGCAAGGCTGGCATGCTACAACAGTACCACCTTGCTGCCCTTCATGTCACTACATGATTAGGCCACCTCTCATCAGAGGTCGTCGCAACTTCGGAACAACCGGGTCGTTGCCTTACAAGCAACGAGGTATTTATCGACACTCACATGCCACGCACAAACTTTCACACAAACATGCAAAACATCTGCCATATCAAATGTTCAAACATGCTTGCCTGGTTCGGAGAAGTCGGAGTCTAGCTCGGCGAAGTTCGCGGCTCCGTCCCCTCTCCCGGAACCTATGGCAATCACGAAACGGGGTACTAACGTGAAAACCAACACATGCACAGAAACTTTGCCAAATATTTTTCAAATAAATCCCATAAAAAACTAGACAAAATTTGGAGATTGACAAAAAAAGAATCACTCAAAAATACCTTTTCATTAAAAAGTTATAAAGGTTTCTGTCCAGGGACCTTTCTGTAATGAAACAGAAAAGTTCCAGGGTTTTATCCGAGAAAACAGAAAACGCTTCGGCTGGGAATGCGCAAGCGCAAGGAGAAAACGTATTTTGCCCGAAGGCGCCAACAGAAAACGGTTCGGGGAAATAAAACAGAGGCTGACACGCGGGGCCGGCATGTCAGGTTTGAAAGCTCGCCGGCGCCCGAAGATGGCGGTGGACGCCGGCGTCGAACTACGGCGAGTTAGGAGAAACGGAGGGTACCAAGAGCTTCAGTGTCTTCTTCCGCGTCGGTGGGTGGTGGACTCGTCCAACGGGGAGCACCACCTCGACGGCGACACTATCTCCGGCGGACGGCGGTTCGGGTGAGGTTGGGGAACTCCGGTGGAGGGGTGCAAAGTACGAATTGAGGCGCGGGTCAGAACGGGTGGTGCAAGGAGAAGCTACTGGCAAGAGAATGGGGGCTGCGGAGCACACATGGGGGCGAATCGGGCTGGATCCCGTGGCGGGTCGCGGCGGCCGGAGTTGAGGAAGGAGACCTCCTCGGGGCTCTTCCAGTGGCTAGGCGTGCTCTAGGGGAAGTGTAGGGCTGGTGGGTGCTCGAGTTGAAGCTCGGGGCCCCTATTTATAGGCAGATCGACGGGGTGGCCGTGAACGGAGAATCTCCGGCGAGCGATTACGGCGGAGCAGTGGGTTGGCAGGGGGTTTGAGCGGTCGAGCAGCATCAGTGGATGTTACTGGACTCGATTTGCAGCTGAACGGGGTTGGTCTTGGCGTAATGGCGTCTGCCCACGGTGAGGTGACCGCACGGGCTCAACGGCGGCAGAGAGCGCGCTCCGCGCCCTGGGGTTCACTACGAGAGCGGCAGCGCATTCGGGGGAGTGGACGGCCACGCGGCGGGCTCCGGTGGTTTGGGCGGCGCTGGGTGGAGTCGGCGGCGCCGTGTCTCCCGCTGGCGTCCGCAAAGCCGCCGCCGGCGTCGGTCACGGGGCGGCGCACCTTCTGCTGCTCGTCGCCGACGCCCGCAAGATGCCAGGCACTCATGCGGTGCAGGAACGAGAGGGCGAGGACGAGGAGCAAGGCGACGCGAGGGTACTGGCGAGATCGACGCCCGTTTCTGAAGAAAACGACAGCAGCCACTTGACTGAACTCTGAACTTACTGAATCTTGACAGTGACCAAGCATTGCAGGTGTTCGACAGTAGGTTTTGGTAAAGAGATAAATTTTTCTAGAGCTGTAACTTGGTGAGATGATCACTCAAAGCACCCAGGGGCTGCATGAATTTACTTGGAATTTTTGGAGAAAGTTTTGAATGAATTTCACCAAATTTGGCAAATCTGGTCCAAACTTGCAGCTGATGTAGTTTGAAAATTTTGAACTGGAGACCAGTGGATCTTCATGGTTCTAGGTTGAGGGCTCAAAGGACTAGGAGGGGAAAGAAGTTTGGGGCCAAAAATCAAAACATAAAAAGGGGTTCCTTTGTAAATCTCCAAGAGGTAGAATAGAAGGCAGAAAATATTTGAATGAAATTTGAATGGAAATAAATACATGGGGAGGTTCAACTTGCTGGATTTGATGCAAATCATGACCCAGAGGTGAGGGAAGGGTTAGGAGAGAGGATTTGCACTTATGTCATGGCAAGAAGGAATAGTTGAAAGTGGCAAAGTACTTTCCAAAAGCCATAGTGCAAATTCAAGAAAAGGTTTTCAAAAGTTATTCTTTCAAATGAAAAACATTTTGTCTTGAGCCCAAATGAAGAGCAAGAACTCCCCAGGTCAAAGGAAGATCTTGGGTGAATTCAAATAAAAATTTTGCCATAAAGAAAAATATTTGAGAGTGAGAGTTCTCTTGAAGAAATTTTTTTTAAATCACTCCCTTCAAGTCAAATAAAAATCTTTTGAAAAATCCAAATAAAAACTTGGGTGTCACAACACCTACCCCCTTAGGAAAAATCTCGTCCTCGAGATTTCTGCTGATCCTCAAATAGATATGGATACTCTGCTCGGAGGAAATCTTCCCTTTCCCATGTGGCTTCATCCTCAGTGTGGTTGCTCCACTGGACCCTGAAAAACTTTGTCGTTTTCTGACGGGTCCTCCGTGCAGACTCTTCTAAAATCTTTACTGGCCTTTCTCTGTAGGTGAGATCTGGTTGCATATCAATGTCCTCATGAGGTACATGTTTCTCCGGGTTACTCACACATTTCCTCAACTGCGAGACGTGGAATACGTCATGGACGTCTGATAGCTCCTTGGGTAGGTCTAGTTGGTAGGCTACCGTGCCTCTTCGTGCCTTCACACAAAATGGTCCAATAAATCTTGGGGCTAGTTTCCCATTTATTTTGAACCATTGCAGACCCCTCATAGGAGATACTCGGAGGTATACGGAATCACCAGGTTCAAAGCTGACCTCACGATGCTTCTGATCATAGTAGCTCTTTTGTCGGCTCTGTGCTGTCTTGAGTCTGTCCCTGATTTGTTTAACTTTTTCCTCGGCCTCCTTAAGCATATCTGGGCCGAAGATAAGGCTGTCACCTGTTTCTGACCAATTCAATGGGGTACGACACCTCCGTCCGTACAATGCTTCAAAGGGTGCCATTTGCAAACTGGTTTGGTAACTGTTGTTGTACGCAAATTCGGCATACGGCAAACTCCCTTCCCAACTGGTTCCATAGGTGAGTACACAGGCTCTTAGCATATCCTCTAGGATTTGGTTTACACACTCTGTTTGTCCATCTGTCTGAGGGTGGTATGCTGTACTGAAAGCCAGTTGTGTGCCCAGAGCTTGTTGTAGGTGTTCCCAAAATTTGGAGACGAATTGGGTGCCTCGGTCAGATATTATAGTCTTTGGGACTCCATGCAAGCAAACTATACGGGAGAGATAAAGTTTTGCCAGTCTCTGTGTGGAGTAGGTAGTCTTCACGGGAATGAAATGAGCAACCTTGGTTAGTCGGTCTGTGATGACCCATATGGCATCATTTCCGCGTTGTGATCGGGGTAATCCGACAATGAAGTCCATTCCTATTTCATCCCATTTCCACTCCGGTATTTGGTTTGGCTGGAGTAGCCCTGCAGGCTTTTGATGCTCGGCCTTGATACGCTGGCATGAATCGCAACAAGCAACAAATGTGGCTATATCTCTTTTCATACCGTGCCACCAAAATCTTTCCTGGATGTCCTTGTACATTTTGGTCCCTCCAGGATGGATTGAATATGGAGCGGTGTGGCTTTCCGTCAAGATCTGTTGCTTGAGTTCCTCAATGTTAGGTACGCAAAGCCTGTCCCGGTACCATAATGTTCCTTCACTGTCCGTGACGAATTCTGAAGTCTTACTATGGTTCATTTTCTTCTTTATGCCTTCGATACTGGGGTGTCCCTGTTGGGCCTTCTTGATTCGTTCCATCAAGGTGGGTTGTATCTCCAGGTTTGATACGGTGCCCTCGGAGACTAACATTATGTTGAGCCTAGCGAACTCTCGCTGAAACTCAGGCCTCAAGTTTTGCTGACCGTCACTGTCTGGGCTGGGGTTTCGACTAAGGGCATCGGCCACTACATTTGCTTTTCCTGGGTGGTAGTGGATGCCGACGTCATAGTCTTTGACCAGTTCCAACCAGCGTCGTTGGCGTAAATTCAGCTCTGGCTGTGTGAAGATATATTTGAGGCTCTTATGGTCTGTATATATTTCACAGCGATTTCCCAACAGAAAGTGCCTCCACTCCTTGAGTGCATGTATGACTGCTGCTAGTTCCAAGTCATGTGTTGGGTAATTTTCCTCATGTTTTCGCAGTTGCCTGGAGGCATATGCGACAACTTTTCCGTCTTGCATTAGTACACATCCGAGACCTTTTCGGGACGCGTCACAATACACCTCAAAGCTCTTGTGTATGTCTGGTACGGTTAAGACTGGTGCGGTTGTTAGCTTCTTCTTGAGTTCTTGGAAGCTCTGCTCACATGCTTCTGTCCATACAAATTTCTTGTCCTTCTTGAGTAACTGTGTTATAAGTTTTGCCACAGTGGAGAATCCTTCAATAAACCTCCTGTAATACCCGGCCATTCCTAGGAAACTCCGCACATCTATAACATTCGCGGGTGGCTTCCAGTCTAGTATGGCCTTGACTTTTTCTGGGTCTACGGCCACGCCTTCTTGGTTCAATATATGGCCCAAGAAACCAACTTTTCTTAGCCAAAATTCGCATTTGCTAAATTTGGCGTACAACTGATGTTTCCTCAATTCTCCCAAAACAATTCTGAGGTGCTCAGCATGTTCTTCTGGTGTCCTTGAGTAAACCAGAATGTCGTCAATGAATACCACCACAAATTTGTCCATGAATTTCATGAATACTTTGTTCATGAGGTGGACGAAATATGCGGGGGCGTTTGTTAGTCCAAACGGCATCACCGTAAACTCGTATAACCCATATCTGGAAGTGAAAGCTGTCTTGGGAATATCTTCCGTCCGTACCTTCAATTGGTGATATCCCGATCGCAAATCAATTTTCGAGAATACCTTGGCCTGTGCGAGCTGGTCAAACAAATCATTTATTCGTGGCATCGGATATTTGTTTTTGATGGTGACCATATTGAGGGCTCGATAGTCTATGCACAGCCTTAAAGTCCCATCCTTTTTTTTGGCGAACAACACAGGCGAACCCCAAGGTGAGGAGCTGGCTCGAATAAATCCTTTGTCCAATAATTCTTTTATCTGCTTCTTTAACTCCACCAATTCTGAGGGTGCCATTCTATATGGCTTCTTATAAATGGGAGCGGTGCCAGGTGCTAATTCAATGCTGAATTCGATCTCTCGGTCTGGTGGCATGCCTGGTAGTTCTTCCGGGAACACATCAGGGAACTCGCATACCACTGGCACTTTTCTTAATTCTGCGATGTCCATCTTGTTCAGTTTTGGTTTCTGTGATCGTGGCCTTTCTTGAGCGGAAACTCTTATAGTCTTGCCGTGATGGTGAGTGAGAATCACTGTCCGATTGAAACAGTCGATGAATCCTTTGTTGGTGGTCAACCAGTCCATTCCTAAAATGACATCCAGTCCTTTACTTTCCAACACGATGAGATTCGCGTGGAATGGTAGTCCTTCGAACTCAATGACCACTACTTGGCAGTAACCCTGAGCAATTTGCTTATTTCCGGGGGACTTGATGATCATAGATTTTTCCAAGGGGAGTATCGGAAAACCATGTTGCGAAACAAAACTCTTCGAAACGAACGAATGGGAAGCTCCAGAATCAAACAAAACCGTGGCAGGTACTGTGTTGACAGGGAACGTACCGAGCACGATGTATGGGGCATTCTGCGCTTCTTCCCTGGTCACATGGTTCAGGTGACCCTTCCTGTGGTTGCTGCTGGGGTTGAAGTTGTTGCGCTTGGGGGCTGGATTGTTCCCACCATTGTTTGGCTTGGGTGCCGTGTCTCTTGGCTTCGGGCACTGTTTAGCATAATGCCCTTGTTGACCACAAGCATAGCAGGTGACCCCTGGACGGTATGTGAACTCCTTGTCTCTGGCATGAAATTGTCCGACGGGTCTTGGCTCAGTAGTCGTGGATCTCCTCGTGTCTGTCCTTGGGACCTCAGTCTTGCCTCGGTTGCTGCGGGCAAGAGTCGTCTTGTCCCTCTTCCGCTTGCGGATATCTTCCAGACTACGGCGCTCATTCTCCAGGGTGATGGCCTTGTCCACCAGCGTCTTAAAATCCGGAAAGGTGTGTACAATCAGTTGGCATCTTAATGCTGGTGCCAGGCCATCCAGGAATTTTTCCATCTTCTTGTTTTCTGTCATGTGCTCGTCGTAGGCATAACGAGACAGTTGGGTAAACTGGCCGTTGTATTCTGTGACGGTCATGCCTCTTTGCTTCAGGTCATCAAACTCTCTCTTCTTGATCTTTAGGATGCTCCTGGGAATGTGTGCCCCACGGAAGCCTTCCTTGAATTCTTCCCAGGTGATGTTGTGTTCCCTGGGGTGCATGTGTAGGAAGTTTTCCCACCATGCTGCGGCTGCTCCAGTAAGGTAGTGTGGTGCATAAAGCACCTTCTCATGATCTGAGCATTGAGCGATAATCAGTTTCCTTTCAATCTCGCGAAGCCAATCATCGGCTTCCAGTGGCCTGTCGGTGTGAGCAAAAGTTGAGGGGCGAGTCTTCTGTAACTCAGATAACTTGGAATGTGGTTGATAGGGTTCACGGTGGTTTCCCATATTGATGACATGGTTCATCATCTCCTGGTGCTGTTGCTGGCTTTGCTCGAAGAGACGGCATACTTGAGATAGTGCCGCTTCGCTGTCTTGTTGGCTGGACTGACCCTGAGTGAAATTGTTGCTGGTCTGTGTTCCGTAAACCTCTTCTGGCTGATTGGGCATAGAGCGAGTCCAAGGGCGAGACATTTTTCTAGTCTGGGGTATCATTTGCAAAACCCATGAGAAAAACCGTGTAGCGCAGGAAAACCCTTGCAAAGGCAATAATCAAAAAGGTTTCAAGGTTTTCAAGAAGCACAAATGATTTTCACGGAGAAGAAGTGCTTAACACAAATCTTACATGCGAAAGCAAACACAAGATACAGCACTCAGGTTGTGCGTACACAATCCTGACATGTTATTTAAAACTAGCGTACTACTCCGGAAGGCAGCAAACACACCAATACAAACTAGCGTACAGATAAAAACAACACATCATACAAGCAGGCATAACACGCGGCTACTCGGTGCTCTCAGTCGGAGATGGTGAAGATCTCCTTCCCCTTGCCGATGGCAAGGCTCAGCGGTCCAGGAGAATCAACCTCCTCCTCTCTAGCTGGTTCCTGGCGTGCGACGCTGCGCTGCGGTGATGGTGCGGGGGCGACTGGTGGTAGAACGCGTGCGGCAGGCGGTGCGGCTGTGACTGGAGTAGGAGCGATGACTCGGTCGAACTCCTCAGTGGTAGGCAGACGGCGAGCAGTGGCCAAAACGGCCGGTGCATACGAGGCTGAAGACGAGACGAATGTCAGAGGCGGCGCCGTGTGGAGAAGCTCCTTCCTGCTGGCAGGACCGCCCCGGACTAAGTCCATGCGGGCAGCCACAAGATCATCTACGAGGTTGTCGAAAGACTCCTCCAGAGCCTTGAGATACTCCACAACCATCTCGATGGCTTCATCTCGCTCTCCCCGATGGCAGGCGAACGCATAGTGGCTGGTGTAAGGCACATGGCATGGGAGGTAGCGGTAGCGACGAGTCTTCATCGTAGGAAGGATGTCCCGAAGGCGAGCTATCGCCTCACGGGCAGCCATCTGCATGGCATGCCTCTCCGTAGGCATGGCCCTTCCCACAAAACAGAAGTGGCGTGCAGCTGAACGTCCTCCCTTGAACTGTACCACAGCCTGGTGCATAGACACGTCGTCACTGAGCTTGTGCTGATAGAGGGTGAACTCCGGGCGAGCTGCTGGCCCGATCGCGAGCTTGGTGATGGAGACGAGGAGCTTGACAAACCCCTCGGGCACGTTGGTGAACACTCGATTCTCACAGCTGCTGCCAGCCATCTACAAAGGTAGGCAAAATTTCTAAGTAGTCATGTCATAAATTTTATGATGACCAACAGAAAATAGCTACAATTGCAAAATGCTGAAGAAGCACTAAAGACGCTAATAACCGATTAGCGATCGCACCTAGTGGCTTCCTACAGTCAGCCTGGCTCTGATACCAAGCTTGTCACGACCGGTTTTTCAATAAAATAATTATTGAGAAACCAAGCCCTGTTACGGACCAGCGAGGAAGAATTCCTTCTCACTGATAGACAATACATTGGTCACAGAAGAAAAATACCAGGAGTACTAAATATAATACAAAGTTGAGCAGAGACTGCCCAACAATTTATTACATGCACGCCGATAAAACAATACGGCGGATAGGGGGCAAACTTCTAACTCACGATAATAACGGTGGTGGAAATATCACTGCAAAGCGAGTGACATGATTCCAGAAAACTACAACTCATCGAGCGTCGGAGTGAGGCTCGAGAAGACTTATTGCGGGGGGGCGGAAGCGTAAACAACATAAGTGACCAATATCCGGGATCGCGCAGGACTGACTGGGACTCCTCTAGGCATCGGACGCGCTATCAAACTCTTCATCCAAGAGATCGCCTTCGTCAACATCTGGCCAAATCAACAAGCCAGGTGAGTACTATGAAAGTACTCGCAAGACAGTTCGGACATAAGGTATAACAAATTCAAACATGAAACACATGAACAAGTTAACCAGAGCGATCAGACATAGAGATAATAAATACTGGGTGCCAAGCGAGGGTCTGAATGACGCCTCGAGCGGAAACTGCAGAATAGTAATGCGGGTGCCAAACGAGTGTCTGAAAGACTCCTCGAGCGGAAAATGCGAAATAATAATACTGGTGCCAAACGAGTGTCTGAAAGACTCCTCGAGCGGAAAATGCGGAATAATAATACTGGTGCCAAACGAGTGTCTGAAAGACTCCTCGAGCGGAAAATGCGGAATAATAATACTGGTGCCAAACGAGTGTCTGAAAGACTCCTCGAGCAGAAAATGCAGAATAATAATGCCACAGTCGGGCGTCGGGGCGACATCACATAAAGGGCTTATAACAGAAAGTAAAGACAGTGCATGCCGCAGTCGGACGTCTGAGCGACATCACATAAAGGGCTTATACCGAAAGTGAGAAACGAGTACACGCCACAGTCGGACGGCTGCGCGACGTCACATAAAGGGCTTATGTCACAACTCATTAATACAATAGCTCGGAGACATAAATTATCACAAGCATGAGACACAAAATAAAGTTAGTCCATCAACTGGAATAACAATAAATCTGAGATTTTACCGCTTGAGCTTGTTCACCGGGGGCAAGATTTTCACATGGATAGATTTGGATGTAAAGTCTACATTACTGATCATGGATACGATGATTTGGAAAGAATTGACTCTGCAGAGTTTGTACTTAACCACAGCCAACGGATTTCAGTAGTCACGGGGACTAGTTCCGTCTACGGTGTTCTGGAAGGAACACGTCTAACCAGTACACACCCAATTTAACCATCCGAAGCCAGGGATCACCCTCGGCAACATTCAGGAAAAACCCTGAGTCGGGGAGGCTACAACCTCGCGTAGCATGGGATCAAATTTCTATACGCGCGCTATAAGGGGGTGCCCCCCCCTCTCGGTCCCAACCGGAAACACCCATGCCCCCTGACCGAATGACTGGCTTTAATCCTGGGCCAAGGTACCATCATCCCGGCCTCTCTGTTTGGTGTGTACACGGAAAGAGGTTACCAACTTACTAAACCGTATCCTGGCAATGAGACATGTGGTAGCACGGAAAGGGGAAGGGACGATAACACGGCTCCAACCATGTTAACGTCGGAAAAGTCGGATGACACAAGGCTGGCATGCTACAACAGTACCACCTTGATGCCCTTCATGTCACCACATGATTAGGCCACCTCTCATCAGAGGTCATCGCAACTTTGGAACATGCGGGAAAAGATCGATAACGTGGCTCCAACCACGTTAACGTCGAAGAAAGTCGGATGACGCAAGGCTGGCATGCTACAACAGTACCACCTTGCTGCCCTTCATGTCACTACATGATTAGGCCACCTCTCATCAGAGGTCGTCGCAACTTCGGAACAACCGGGTCGTTGCCTTACAAGCAACGAGGTATTTATCGACACTCACATGCCACGCACAAACTTTCACATGAAGATGCAAAACATCTGCCATATCAAATGTTCAAACATGCTTGCCTGGTTCGGAGAAGTCGGAGTCTAGCTTGGCGAAGTTCGCGGCTCCGTCCCCTCTCCCGGAACCTACGGCAATCACGAAACGGGGTACTAACGTGAAAACCAACACATGCACAGAAACTTTGCCAAATATTTTTCAAATAAATCCCATAAAAAAATAGACAAAATTTGGAGATTGACAGAAAAAGAATCACTCAAAAATACCTTTTCATTAAAAAGTTATAAAGGTTTCTGTCCAGGGACCTTTCTGTAATGAAATAGAAAAGTTCCAGGGTTTTATCCGAGAAAACAGAAAACGCTTCGGCTGGGAATGCGCAAGCGCAAGGAGAAAACGTATTTTGCCCGAAGGCGCCAACAGAAAACGGTTCGGGGAAATAAAACAGAGGCTGACACGCGGGGCCCGCATGTCAGGTTTGAAAGCTCGCCGGCGCCCGA
The DNA here is from genome assembly GCF_018294505.1 of Triticum aestivum. Taxonomy (NCBI): domain Eukaryota; kingdom Viridiplantae; phylum Streptophyta; class Magnoliopsida; order Poales; family Poaceae; genus Triticum; species Triticum aestivum. Next base: position 297,325,296 of record NC_057811.1, read on the forward strand.
AGACGGCGGTGGACGCCGGCGTCGAACTACGGCGAGTTAGGAGAAACGGAGGGTACCAAGAGCTTCAGTGTCTTCTTCCGCGTCGGTGGGTGGTGGACTCGTCCAACGGGGAGCACCACCTCGACGGCGACACTATCCCCGGCGGACGGCGGTTCGGGTGAGGTTGGGGAACTCCGGTGGAGGGGTGCAAAGTACGAATTGAGGCGCGGGTCAGAACGGGTGGTGCAAGGAGAAGCTACTGGCAAGAGAATGGGGGCTGCGGAGCACACACGGGGGCAAATCGGGCTGGATCCCGTGGCGGGTCGCGGCGGCCGGAGTTGAGGAAGGAGACCTCCTCGGGGCTCTTCCAGTGGCTAGGCGTGCTCTAGGGGAAGTGTAGGGCTGGTGGGTGCTCGAGTTGAAGCTCGGGGCCCCTATTTATAGGCAGATCGACGGGGTGGCCGTGAACGGAGAATCTCCGGCGAGCGATTACGGCGGAGCAGTGGGTTGGCAGGGGGTTTGAGCGGTCGAGCAGCATCAGTGGATGTTACTGGACTCGATTTGCAGCTGAACGGGGTTGGTCTTGGCGTAATGGCGTCTGCCCACGGTGAGGTGACCGCACGGGCTCAACGGCGGCAGAGAGCGCGCTCCGCGCCCTGGGGTTCATGACGAGAGCGGCAGCGCATTCGGGGGAGTGGACGGCCACGCGGCGGGCTCCGGTGGTTTGGGCGGCGCTGGGTGGAGTCGGCGGCGCCGTGTCTCCCGCTGGCATCCGCAAAGCCGCCGCCGGCGTCGGTCACGGGGCGGCGCACCTTCTGCTGCTCGTCGCCGACGCCCGCTAGATGCCAGGCACTCGTGCGGTGCAGGAACGAGAGGGCGAGGACGAGGAGCAAGGCGACGCGAGGGTACTGGCGAGATCGACGCCCGTTTCTGAAGAAAACGACAGCAGCCACTTGACTGAACTCTGAACTTACTGAATCTTGACAGTGACCAAGCATTGCAGGTGTTCGACAGTAGGTTTTGGTAAAGAGATAAATTTTTCTGGAGCTGTAACTTGGTGAGATGATCACTCAAAGCACCCAGGGGCTGCATGAATTTACTTGGAATTTTTGGAGAAAGTTTTGAATGAATTTCACCAAATTTGGCAAATCTGGTCCAAACTTGCAGCTGATGTAGTTTGAAAATTTTGAACTGGAGACCAGTGGATCTTCATGGTTCTAGGTTGAGGGCTCAAAGGACTAGGAGGGGAAAGAAGTTTGGGGCCAAAAATCAAAACAGAAAAAGGGGTTCCTTTGTAAATCTCCAAGAGGTAGAATAGAAGGCAGAAAATATTTGAATGAAATTTGAATGGAAATAAATACATGGGGAGGTTCAACTTGCTGGATTTGATGCAAATCATGACCCAGAGGTGAGGGAAGGGTTAGGAGAGAGGATTTGCACTTATGTCATGGCAAGAAGGAATAGTTGAAAGTGGCAAAGTACTTTCCAAAAGCCATAGTGCAAATTCAAGAAAAGGTTTTCAAAAGTTATTCTTTCAAATGAAAAACATTTTGTCTTGAGCCCAAATGAAGAGCAAGAACTCCCCAGGTCAAAGGAAGATCTTGGGTGAATTCAAATAAAATTTTTGCCATAAAGAAAAATATTTGAGAGTGAGAGTTCTCTTGAAGAAATTTTTTTTAAATCACTCCCTTCAAGTCAAATAAAAATCTTTTGAAAAATCCAAATAAAAACTTGGGTGTCACACACGGGTCCGCAAGAGAGGTCACGCTCTTCCATGTCTGCTTACGTTATGCGTCGCTTAATATGATGACATGCTACATTATCGTCGTGTTCACCTATTAGACTCCGAGTCAGGTCCAAACTAATGCTGAAACTTGAGTTTTTAAATGGTTGTGGGGTACATATTGGGGTAGCAATCAGTACTATTTGTCTACTATCTGGTTAATCTCCGGTGTCTACTATGAGTTTCATGTTGGGTGCAAACAAACATTAAAGGAGCCATTATCTGTATTTTTTAACTAAAGCTATTATCTGCCTGCTATCATTGGTTTTGGGTCTATCCACAGTTTGCTACCATCACTCTGGATTTGTGCATGCACTCCTTACATAATCTCACTATGGTTTATTCCTATGCATGCCAGTTATTGTACACAATGGAACTGATCATGTAGAGCAAAAGAGACGAGCCTTGCGTGGCAATAAAATTTCATGCAGACGTCATTCCATGGTGGGCGCAAAGGCAGCCCCCCCTCCACCCATTTCGGATCGTAATCAAGAGGAAGATAACTGTTCTGAGGGGGATTCAGAAGGAGAAGACCACTCCTATTTACCCCATGAGGTCTTCGCTCTAACTTGGCATGCTGATGTTGGTAATATCATGCATATGGTGCCTTGCATTGCTTACTGTATACATTAAAGATGTCATCTGCTTAATTTAGACATGCTTTGTGTCAATGCCATCTGTTTAGTTTCTTTATCGTATATGTGAATCATGCAATGCCATCTTTTCTAGCCAGGCATCATATATGTGAATTTTGCAATGCCACCCTGGTTAGCCAGTCATCTTATATGTGAATTATATCATGCCATCATTTTTTTATTACGTGTTAAATTTGTCAACAATTTTAGTACATTCAATTACTCTTCCTATGCATCAGCCATTCGGCACGGTCATGGAAAAATCTGGAGTGGAAACAAGGTCTTCAGAGCAGACAATGCTATCTGACGAAGCGCATGTCTTGCTGGTTACCGATAGCTCCTCAGAGGAGGATTCAGAGACAGATGACTAGTCATATTCCCCCCCCCCCCCGAGGTGCATGCCCTAACTTGGCAGGGTTATGTTGCTCATATCGTGCGTATGGTATCTTGCATTGCTATGTCATTTGCTTAGTTTAGACATGCTTTGTGTGAATGCCACCTGTTTAGTGTCTAATTACCATATATGTGAATTATGCAATGCCATCTTGTTGCAAGACATTATATATGTGAATTATGCAATGTTATCTTGTTGCAAGGCATTATGTATGTGAATTATGCAATGCCATGCTGTTTAGGCAAGCGCCATATATGTGAATTATATCATGCCATCCTTTTTTTGTATTTCTCATTGCTTTTGTCGACAATGTTTGTATATTCAACAGCTCTTCCTGTGCATCAGCCATTTGAATTGGTGATGGAGAAATCTGGAGTGAAAACAAGGTCTTCAGAGCAGACAATGCTACCTGCTGAAGCAGATATCTTGCTGGTTATAGATAGCTCTTCAGAGGAGGATTCAGAGGCAGATGACCAGTCCTATTATCCCCCTGAGGTGTATGCTCAAACTTGGTAGGGTTATATTACTCATATAATGCATATGTTGTATTGCAATGCTTAGTTTTTACATCATATACACAATATTGAATGCCATCTCCTTAGTTGACACATCATATATGCGATTGCCCTCTGCTCACTTCCTTAGTATATAAATCATATATTTGAATTATGTCATGCCATGATGTTTACATAGACAGCATGTATCTGAATTATGGCATGCCAACCCATTTTCTAAAGACATAATATAGTTATATCATCTCATCCTGTTTACATAGTCATCATTATTTAAATTATGTCATTCTATCCGTGAATTATATCATGCCATCATGTTTCCATCGACGGCATGTTTGTGATTTATGGCATGCCAACCACTTTAATAGACACATCGTATAGTTATATCATGTCATCCTGTTTACATAGTCATCATATTTTGAAGTATGTCATTCTATCCTGTTTAGTTAGCCATCATACATGTGAAATTGTGTCATGCTATCCTGTTTAATTAGCCATCATATATGTGAAATTATGTCCTGCTATTCTGTTTGCTTAGACAACATAAATGTGAATTATTTCATGCCCTATTTTCTTCCCTACTATCCATTGCACCTGTCTATCTTACAATGTATGTACATTCAATTACTTTTCTTGTTTATCAGCCATTTCAATTGGAGGGAGTGATGGCAGTATCTGTGGGAGTAAAAACACGGTCTTCAGAAAAGATCGTGCTACCCGTCGATGCAGATAGAACCACGGTTGTACTTGCCCAAGAACCAGCCCCACCACACATAACCCACACTCATGCAGATTGTACCCCTACCCAGTTGGACAGAGAACCAGCTACACCCCTTCTAACCCCAACCCCAGCAGATAGACACCCAGTTCCCATTGACACAGCACCGTCTCCACCACAGAGCACCCAAACACGAGCAGTTAGTAAGGCAACTGCAGTGCCCAAATCACGAGGACCACCACTCCGAACCCGAAGTCAACGCTTAAAGCAGAAGAAGAATTGTTCTCAGGTCAGGTTTCGTAGCTATGGTTCATACTACTTTGCTCTTGCATCACTGTATTTACTGATACCAACTAATTTCAAATTTGAAGGATGCAATTGAAACTCCAATGGCGCAACAGGTATGTTTTAAACCTGTTTCTTCAACGTGTTTGGCTATTTGCTGTTGTAACTTGCTCTATGTTGATTTCAGTTTCAATTGAATAAAAAGTTATGTTCTCATGCCATGCACATTACAAGTGTTGTTATTGCTGTGTAGTTTCCCACACTTATATTCTGTCTATGCTGCTTTGTCTTAAATAGATATGATTCGAACTGTATCTATCTTGATTTGGCAACATAAACTAGAATGATATAGACCATACAGTGACCATACTACATAGATATATGTTTGTTTCATGTTGTTATCCTGTCCACCTTACTACTGAACTGGTTTACCAAAATGAGTTTCATATACTACATTGTAAACCTGAGATGTGTTTGTTTGTTTCTCTTTTAGAACGCGGATAAAATATTGGAGAAGAGTACCCTGTCATGTAATGGTAAAGGAAGTAATGCAGATAAGGTTCAAGATAGTGAGACATCTCTGTTGGTCTCCAAGAAAGCTGATAAAAACTATATTGAAGACACTGAGACAACCCCAAAGTCCTGTCTTGATGTAGTGTTCGAGTTACTGGCTACCACTGCTGGCACCAGCTCTTCGAACTCGTTGCCTGAATCAGTTCGGCTTCTTGAGTCTCAACTTCAAGTTGAAAGACATCGGTCAGATGTTATGCGACAGGAAGCCGAAGGACTGAGGAAGTCCCTGCAGAATTCAGATGCATACTTTCTGGTGCAACAGCAAGCGCTGGAGGACTTAAGCGCCAAACAAGAGAAAGTTAATAAGCTTGCTAAGCATCTTGCCAGCATTATGGGTACCCAGGATATTGTTTCTTGAGCTCTTCTGAAGTGGTTTCAGTTCTGGACTTGTTTTGCTGCGGCGTTTATATGCTGTTGTGTTCCCTATATTTGCACTGGTGGCGAACTTTGATGCCCAGTGGATGTAATATGTGTAATAGCCGTGATAGCCTAGTGTAAGTTGCTTGCTTATTTATTTCCTTGTTGTCTTGTTTATTTGTTTGCTTGTAGTCAGTGCATTTCTTTTTCTGCGGTTTGCTAGTGGCTGCAATAACCTATTTTTTAAAACTAGGCCACAATAACCATGGGCTAATATTTACTGTAGTGACACTGGGCCTCCTACGGGCCGTAGAAATAGTGGGCCTTCTACAGGCCGTAGAAACAGTAGGCCTTCTATGGGCCGTAGAAACAATGGGCCTTCTACGGGCCGTAGAAACAATGGGCCTTCTACGGGCCGTATCATCAATGGGCCTTATACGGGCCGTATGATCGATTGGCCAAACATGGGCCAATAACAGGCCGCATTATGGCCGTAAACGGGCTAGAGTTGGAATTGTCCGTTCATGGGCCGACCATAACGGGCCATCGTTAATAGGCCGTATTTGATGACGCTATGAAAACGGCCCAACATATTAACGGACCACAAACGGGCCGACTGTAACCACGGGCTGAATTTGGCCCACAAGCAGAAAATGACAGTAACGGGCTGTAAGTAAACGAATGCTGGAAATGAGCCCAAGAATAAATGGGCTCTGAGAAGGTCGAAAGATAACATGGGCTGGAAACGGCCCAACGGAATAACGGGCCGTTAATGGGTATAAAGTGATACACTGTTCATTACAGGCCAGTTTCACCACGGGCCATTAATGGGTGTAAAGTGATACACTGTTCATTACGGGCCAGTTTCACCACGGGCCGTTAATAGGCCAAGAGTTACATAGGGCCTCATATGGGCCGAAAGACGTCATGGGCCATACATGGGCCAGAAGTGAAAATGGGCTGGAATCATATTGGATGGCCCAGATGATGCTACTGGGCCTAATTCGGATAGGGCGTAACGGGCCTTGGGTTAGCGGGCTGTAAATGGGCTATATGCGAAGAGGCCGTTAACAGGCTTTCCATGGGCTGGCCTGCCACCTTTTGACCAAGTCAAACAGGCCGGCCTTTTCACAGGAATGGGCCTCTGTTGGGCCATGCCACGTGTCGACGTATCATAGGCGCCTTCTGTCCAATGAGTGGATGACATCTGTCCCAACGATGAGCCGACACGTGTTTCCTCCAGCCAATGATGATTTTACACGTGGAAAATCCCCATTGGTCGGCGCTGAATGGGTTATCGGATCCAAAACCCGACCCGATAGCTTAATGGCGTTCCGTTACGGTGGATGTCACATGTCGGTCACCCTTGACGAAAGCACTTCTATGACGCGCGATTTATCGTCATGGAAGTGGACACTTCCGTGATGATAATTTTGGTAATGTCATGGAACACTTCTACGACAGCACAGGTATGACTATCTTGATTCTGTCATAAATTTGTCATGAATGTACATGCATCACAAAAAACGCGACCTACTGTGACAAACACGTATCATCACGGAAGTGTATTTTTTTGTAGTGCATAATCCTTTTCATTGGGGGGAGGTGGTCTAACACGTGGCGACACTTCACAAACGACGTCCCAAGCACTGAGATTTGGATCACTTTGACAGGCCCACGGTAGATAGAAAAGTTGGGTTGCCTGTTGAGCCGTAATATAGACATCGGGAACATCCAAATGGGTGCTTTGTTTGATTTCGACTAGCCATGTATGTTCATGAGTCCTTCTAGTCTCCCTCGGCTGGAACCAATAACATCTGAAGACTACGACGTTTGGTGGGTTTTCACCATAGAATTCAAGTTCATAAATTGCTTCAACTCTTCCATAATACTCGATACCTCCTTCGCCGATAGCAGAGACACAACAATTTGTAGACTTTCGGTCGGCCATAGATAGCTCTTTGCCATAGGTACGAAAGCGATACCCGTTGATGTCGTATTTGTCAAATGAACGGACCTTATAGTCAAAACCATTAGCTACTTGTCTCAATTCGGCATCCATAATCTCTGAATTAGCCTACAAGTTTAATACAAAAGGATTGTTGCATTAGTCGCAAATTAGCCAAAGAAAAAAGGGTCTAATGGAAATTACCGTTTTTTGAACCAAGAGATGAAACCGGGAAATTCGGCTCCTTGTTTTGCCAGAAGCTCATACTCTTCGACGGAATCCTTTTGGATCACCGCTCCGTACGAGAATATGGCGACGTATCGACTGCATCAAAAATCCAGGAATAAAAGAAGTTCAAAGGAATTAGAAGTTGTGAAACAATGTACCGAGATCTTACTCGATGTACGGCCGCACTTCTGTTAGGTTGTTGAAGAGATACAGCGAAATGGTCCGCCATTCTTCAACATCCAACCTTACTGGTTTCCAACAACCGGCTGGTGCGAGATTCCCTTTGAATAGGCTGAGGTTGGATTGACCCTTTTGAGGTTCGTCAGCATTGTACCGAGGCTTCGGATTATGCAAATGACGATTTTTGGCTTCATAGTGTGCGGTCACGAAGTTTGCCGCCTCCGCAGTGATGAATGCCTCCGCCATCGATGCTTCTATTCTATGTTTATTTTTACATTTTGCTCGAAGCGTCTTTTGCATCCTCTCAGTTGAGTAGCACCAACGATTTTGCACCTCCCCCCCCCCCCAATCATGCCTCGGTCGGGAGATGCAAAATCAAGTGTTGCATTGGATTAAAGAAGCTTGGCGGAAAGATCTTCTCTATCTTGCAGATCAACTCCGGCGCCAACTGTTCCATTTCTTCTAGGAGGCCAGGCAATAGTTCTTTCGCACAAAGAACACGAAAGAAATAGCTCAGCTCTGCCAGTACTAGCCATTCATCCTCAGGGATGAAGCCACGCAACATCACCGGCATTATCCGCTCAATCCATATGTGCCAATCATGACTTTTTAGTCCAAATATTTTCAATTTTTGTAGACTCGCTCCCCTCTTTAGATTTGCTGCATACCCATCGGGGAACATCAACTGCATTTTCACCCAAAAAATAATTTCCTTTATAGCTGGCCTTCCAAGATTGAACCATGCCTTTCGCTTCGTCCAGTTGATCCCCTTTCCTTTTGGTTCTTTCATGTTTTGTAATGGTCTATCACATAGCTCCTCTTGATCGACTCTAGCCTTAGTATTACCCTTTGATTTCCCCTCTATGCTGAACAATGTACCAAAAATGGCTTCGGCGATATTCTTTTCAGTGTGCACGTCGATGTTGTGTGGGCAAAGGAGGTCTTTGAAGTAAGGCAGATCCCAGAAGCATGGCTTGTGAGTCCAGGCGTGTTCCTTATTATACCCCTTGAAATACCTTGGACGCTCTGGATCTGGCTCGAGATCGTTTAACTAATCTAGGGTCTGTTGGCCTGTCAACGCGGGTGGTGCAGAGTGTTTGACAACTCTACCTTTGATGAAGTTCTTCTTGTCTTTCCTGAACTTATGGCCAGGATGTAGAAATGGTCTATGCAAGTCGAAGCAACTATACTTGCGCCCTGTCGTCAGCCAATGAAACTCAAGAGCTCCCTTGCATGTGGGGCACGGGAACTGTCGGGGATATACCCCGCGGTATGACCCGGCCGGAAGTATGACCCGGCCGGACTTGGCATTTCACCGATGACTCAGCGGAAGACTAGCGACTCATGGGTCTGGCGGCTCATTGGTCAGACAACTCATGAACCAGACGACTCATGGATGGCCCCGACGGCGGGTCAGATAGAAGACTAGGCCCAAGGCCCAGAAGGCCGGCTCATGTTATGGTGGGCCGGCTTAAGAGGAAAGCGTAAGGAATATTCCCTTACAAAGGAAGCAAGACTAGGACTCCACTTGTAATAGAGTAATCCTAATCCTACTAGGACTAGTCATGTAACCCGCCCCTTCAACTTATATAAGGAGGGGCAGGGCACCCCAAAGGGGGACAAGGAACAAGAAGCAATCTCTAGGGCTAGACACAAAGAGCCGGCTTACCGGCGACTCTCTCATGAGCATAATGAGACCTAGCCACAAACAGCATGTAGGGCTATTACCGGATGATGTTTCTCGGGGCCCGAAGATGTCTAAATCCTTGTCTTGCGTTGCGTTTCTCGATTCCGCCCAACCCCTCTCAGCTACCACATAGACGCGTTGGCCTCGCGACTAAGTCCAGACACTAAGGACATCTGCCGTGACAATTCCACGACAGTTGGCGCCCACCGTGGGGCTCGCGCACGGTGGTGTTGAGTTCTTGGAGGGATTTTTCTTAGGGTTTCGAGAAGTTCGTAAGTTTCCGCATGAGGAGAAGCCGGTTTGGAAATTCATCAGTTCAACGGGTCTTTGTTACGGACGCACGAGTCAAGCATGCATACTAATGCAGCCAAGCAATGTACACACATACGTCCTCCAAGGCAAGTTAAATCAAAAGGGAGGAAAAAAGCACATCCGATGGAAATTTTGTCGCTATCACGCGAACAAGCATACGGTCAACGTTGTTCTACACGATCCAGATTTGGACTCCATCTCCAACTCTGCAGCCGAGTCGCTGTCCGCCGCACTGGCGGCTGTCCGAGTCGCCACCGTGACCCGCCCTGTCACGGGTTTTCTCATGAGGCCCGTCGCGTCAAGCTGACCGCCTCGCGCCGCTCCCGCAGCTTTGCGGCAAATCGCCGTCACCATCCGGTTTTGTGGCTGATTGAAGTCGCCACCGGCTGCTGAGCCGTCCGGCCTTGACCCGCCAGCCGACGGGTCGCGTCCGTCGCCTCACTTTTTCAGGCAGCAACCACGCGACCTCGCCTCTAGGCCACCCGCGCCGTGAGTCAAGCCGCCGCCCATGCGTGTGGCGATTTGAACCTGACGCAACAATTCCAAGCAAGGAAGTGGAGGGCAACATCACCTGGACCAAGTACCAAATTAAAATTAGGCGGCCACGTGACCAAGTACCATTAATTAATCTGCACGAGTTCCAAGGCTCAATGGATTGGCTCCCTCACATGCTGTGTGTCACCATACGAACATCAAAGGCATTCAGTAGTCATGTACTAGCACTAGTATGGATGATTTCGTATGGACAGTGCTAGTACTCACCGTAATTCAGGATCAGTGTCCGCGTTCATCCGACGAAAATATCAGGTGCTATTCTTTCTGTCTATTTTTAAGTATATATCACTTATCCGAGAACAATTACTCTTGCCCATAATATATTTTATGCAGGACAATTGTTCATTATAAAAGTGGTTTCATGCCACGGATACAGAGCGTGCGCAAGTCGCCGCCCTTGCAGCCCGGTCTACATCCACTCGCTCGTCCGCGCGGCTTACTGTGCCTGCGATTCCTGGCCTCGCCGCACCGGCTTACGACACCGCTGCTGGCTCTCCCGTCCACGCCAGTTTGTGAGGCCACGGCTGAATTACCTGCCGGCTCCCGCGGCCGATTCACCCGCGTCCGTGCCGCGTTTGAGTCTGTGGAGGCCATCTTGAGCCGTTAGGGCCATTCTAAGCCGCCGTCGAGGGCGGGCCGCCAGGACCACGTTGAGTCGCCTCTGCTGTGTTGATCCGCTGGGGCCGCGTTGAGCCGCCGCCCGGTGGAGTTTTTTCTGCTACAATCAGGTCATATCTATCTAAGGATTATTTTATTAGCGCATATATTGTTATTTCCAAGAACAAATTATTCTGGTCCACAATATATTTTGTGCAGGACAATGATCCATTATCAAGGTGGTGCCATGCTATGCCTATGGAGTGTGCGGTAGCATCATCATGCACTGGCATCTGCACCCGTTTGCTGTTAAACGGGTGTGCGCAAGCCGCCGCCCGTGTAGCTCGATCTACATTAACTCGCTGGAACCACGCCCATGATTGGCTCGGCGTCCGCGCGGCTTACCGCTCCTGGGATTGACTCGCCCGTCCGCGCCGGTTTACAACGCCGCGGCTGGCTCATCTGTCTGCTCCAGCGGTTGACTTGGTCGTGATTGATTTCAGCTTCACCGTGGTGATCATCAACTCCGCGGTGGATAATTTCTGGCCTGACATGTCAGGTGAAATCAATCCAGCATATTTATATATATTATATATTGTTTTCTTTAAAAGAGCAATTACTCTGGCTTGTGATGTTTTTGAGGCAGGACAATTTTTCACTACATTAACATGATGTGGCTAACTCGCCCGTCCGCATCGGCTTACAATGCCGCGGCTGACTCATCTGTCCGAGCGGCCTCTGATGTTGCGGTCGTCCTTGTCGTCCATCTCTCGCGGCCTGGTCTACATCAACATACCGGGCCGCACCTATCTGCATGAGCTGTTTATTGAGGATGAGCAAGTCACAGCTTGGGTAGCCCGGTTTTCTTTCAACAAATTGGAGGCAAGTTATCATGTCTTATCAGCCGCTGTCTACACTGGATGGATCAATGGGTAGGTGCACAAGTCGCTGCCACTACGGTTTGGTTGACTTCAAACAGCCAGTTGGAAGGAACCATTGGCCGAGTTGCTGACACGGCTCATACGGGATCATTTATAACCCGCCGCAGTCACCTCAACCTTCTATGGATTCACATCGCGCTATCAACACCAATGATATACACCTTATGCTATGGTCAATATGAAGAATCTCAAAGCCAACTCCTCGAGTCGTCTTGAGACTCGGGGGCTACAATGATATGACTCGGCAGCATTGGTCGGTTTCAATGCATTCAAGAATTCCAGGTCATTGGAGGGAGAAATAATTCGGTCCCGGAGGCTACCGCCATATTGGTGAAAAAGTTTAAAGGCCGTCAGAAAATTTCCGGCTTAAAAAGAAGGATTCTGGTTTAGATTCGGTTCAAGAGGCTTGACATCTCCCACAAAGCACTGAAGCTCTTAATATCTGGTTTAAAATCCGGTTCAAGGGAAATTTATCTGCCACAAAGTTTTGAAGCTCTCAAATCCGGTTCAAAATCCGGTTCAAGGTAATTTTGTCTATCACAAAGCTTTGAAACTCTCAATATCCGGTTTTTCCGGTTCAAAAAGAATTATCTCTCGCAAAGTTCGAGTTCTCAGGAAAAATTAAAGGGACCAAAGAGATCTGTTACAAAGCACAACTCAAACATAGGTACCCTGCTTTAATAACCATTGGGAGCTGATCGTATTCGAATTTAGTTTAACCCTTTTGGTGTGACCCTGATCGTATTCGAATCAGAGTCGTTAAATATTCTCATGATCACTAGGGGGCTTCCTGTTCAAACATAGGTCGTATTCGAACCAAAGAGAACATAGTTGTCAGTACCCTCTTGATCGGCACACTGCCGAGCTCACTAGGGGGCTTCTTGATCGTATTCGAATCAGAGTCGTTAAAAAACTCTCAAGATCATTAGGGGGCTTCCTGTTCAAACATAGGTCGTATTCGAACCAAAGAGAACATAGCTGTCGGTACCCTCTTGATCGGCGCAACGCCAAAGCCACTGGGGGCTACATGATCGTATTCGAATCCTAGTTTAACCCCTTTGGAACGGTTTACTGATCGTATTCGAATCAGAAGCCTCAAATTTTCTTTCTATTTGGCTTAAGTTTTTTTTGAAGCGATCTTTGATTTTGTCTTGAGACCCTTTTTGTTCATATCTGAAGCATATATGTGGCTTTGATTAACCCGGCTTGACTTTGGATGATAAGTCGCCATCATATGACAATCATAAACATTTGGAGGCATTGGCTTCTAAGGATTGGGTTATCGCCCTTACTGCACAGGTCATGTAAACCGACAGTACTAATTCAATATCACAGTGGTTATATGTGAGATATTATGACCCGCCCTGTGGTAAACCGCCAAGGGATCTTGTGATCTACTTGTGTGCAGGATAAGACTACATTTGGGTGGTTACCCGCCCTGGCTTTTGACGTTAAGTCGCCAGGGCATATGTTGTTTAAACTCTGTGTAGGAGCTATGATTTACATAAATGATTAAGTTCCAGCCCATCATCAAAAATTGACATTGGTGTCTCAAAAGGGTTATCAATTCTTGATTTTCTCAAAGGCTATAAGCCGCCGGGTTATAAAAATTCCGGTTTACAATGGAGGCGTATTAAATTGCCATCGGCCAAGAGCCGCCGGGTATTTAAACTCCGGATTTACTTATCAACAAATGAGGTATTCAAAGTTGCTTTGGCGCGATGGCTATCATTTTATCAATGGATATGATTTATTCTACAATGGAAGGAATAGTCCCGAGTCGCTGCAGCACGACCCGGCACTTGGGGGCTACATTATTCAAATTGATATTACATCAAATATGCAAGTCCCATGTTACTGCCAGCATGTACCATGGCACTTGGGGGCTAATGCAAAGTCATTTTTTGCTCAACTTATTGAAGACCCGACTCATCACATTCTAAATGAGCCGGCCCTTGGGGGCTACCAATTGCTCCTGTCAAAAATTCAAGGGTTGCAACACTTATATTGAAGCAAGTCTTAAGTTATCACTATGTTCTCCTCTTAAGACTTGGGGTCTACAGGTGATATACATATAAGGGGGGAAAATCTTCAAATTCTCAGTTTTGAGAAGATCAAGTTGACCCGGTGTTTGCAACAATCATGATCCGGTGTCACCAACAGTTATGACCCGGTGCTATCAATATTTACAAGCCGGCAATTTTGGTTATGATAAACCAGCAAGTTTTACCTCTTCAAGCCGGCTGAAAGTCAGATGAGTATTTCAAAAGAAATATCTTTTAAGCCGGTGCTTTGGAAGCCGATTCAAGTGGATTATTTCTTACAATATTTCTCTACAAGATACCAATGCCAGAAAATTGACTCTGAAGCTGGCCTATTGACCCAGACTTTTCAAAAGAAGTATCTGGATTTTTTGCATTGACAAAGTTGAAACATATCTGCTAAAGAAGATTTACTATGAGATCATAGACATATACATATGAACAAGGAAATGACAAGGACTTAAAGATGATCAGGTGCCGGTTCAGGAAAATATTTAACCCAGAACACAACCTATCAAGTTTGTTCTTGTGTTTATTTTACAGGATCAATTTAACATGGATAAATCCAAATTAAACTGGGGGCTAATGTCGGGGATATACCCCGCGGTATGACCCGGCCGGAAGTATGACCCGGCCGGACTTGGCATTTCATCGATGACCCAGCGGAGGACTAGCGACTCATGGGTCTGGCGGCTCATTGGTCAGACAGCTCATGAACCAGACGACTCGTGGATGGCCCCGACGGCGGGTCAGATAGAAGACTAGGCCCAAGGCCCAGAAGGCCGGCTCATGTTATGGTGGGCCGGCTTAAGAGGAAAGCGTAAGGAATATTCCCTTACAAAGTAAGCAAGACTAGGACTCCACTTGTAATAGAGTAATCCTAATCCTACTAGGACTAGTCATGTAACCCGCCCCTTCAACTTATATAAGGAGGGGCAGGGCACCCCAAAGGGGGACAAGGAACAAGAAGCAATCTCTAGGGCTAGACACAAAGAGCCGGCTTACCGGCGACTCTCTCATGAGCATAATGAGACCTAGCCACAAACAGCATGTAGGGCTATTACCGGATGATGTTTCCCGGGGCCCGAAGCTGTCTAAATCCTTGTCTTGCGTTGCGTTTCTTGATTCCGCCCAACCCCTCTCAAGCTACCACATAGATGCGCTGGCCTCGCGACTAAGTCCAGAGACTAAGGACATCTGCCGTGACAATTCCACAACAGGAACCTTCCATGCACACACCAGCCAACGAATAGCGCATACGCCGGCAAGTCTTGCGTCGAGTACATGTACCAGGCACGCATTATGAAGTTATGTTTTCTAAAGGCGTCATATGTCTTGAACCCATTATCCCAAGCTTCTTGCAATTAGTCCTTAAGCGGCTGCATGTACACATTCATATTCTTCCCCGGATAGTTGGGCCCTGGAATTATCAACGTCAGGAAAATATTCTTTCGTTGCATAATCTGCCCGGGGGGAGATTGAGTGGAATGACAAACACGGGCCAACAGCTATATGGGGCTGCCATCTGACCAAACACACTGAACCCATCTGTGCTGACGGCGACTCGAGGATGCCTTGGATCTGCCGTTTTTTCCTTATGTAATGCATCGAAGCGCTTCCACGCTTCATATCTGATGTGTGCACCGTCATCACATTCCCATCTGCATCTAGTTCGGTTCTTTTGCCCGTTTTGTGCCATGTCATCTGTCTGGCCGTCTCTTCGACCATGAAAAGACGTTGAAGTCTTGGTACGATTGGCATATACCAAAGAACATTAATGGGTATTTTGGTCTGCGTCTTCTCACCCATACCGTTGTCTACCACAACATACCTGGAAGAATTGCAAATGGGACAATAGTTCAAGTCCTCATACTGAAGCCTAAATAAGACACATCCTTTCTCATAGGCATGTATCTTCTCACAGGGCATCTTAAGAGCACGGAGGATTTTGTCTGACTGGTACAGGTTTGGAGGTAGCACATGGCCTTTGGGTAGAAACCGTCTGAATACTATCATCATCGCGTCGTTGCATTCTCTGCCCAAGTTGAATTGAGCCTTCAAAGCCATTATTTGTGAGATGGCATCCAGCTGACAAAGCTCAGTGTGCTCGTGGAGAGGACGTTTTGAGGACTCCAACATTTCAGTGAAAGCCTTTGCAGATTCCTCCATCTCCTCGTCCGAGTCCCGAGCATCGTCAAAGTCTTGCACCATGTCTGCGGTCCCGGTACCATGCTCGTCGGTGCGACGACGAACCTCGGCTCTGGCACGTTGGGCAGACTCACCATGCAATGTCCAGACCATGTAACCAGGCGTAAAAACAAACTTCTATAGGTCTTTACTCATTTCAAGCTCGTCCCTCTTTTTATAGTTGTCACAACGGGCACAGGGGCACCAGCTAAATTCTTGGCCATTTGCAAATGTGGCACTAACAAACCCCTTGGTTTTTGTTAACCATCCTCGGTCCAAACTTTCTGACTAGTGTAACCGGTGTACATCCATGCACGATCACTCATATTGACTTCCTACTGGACACACAAGAAATATATACATAATTAAGCAAACCATATCCATCAGTTAATGGAGTTTGTTAGTTTTATTACGTCCATGCAACCTACACGCTAATAGGTAAAGGTAGGTCCTAATCCCACCCGATTATGTGTAGATCGGGTTTGTTTTCCCATGCTCTGCTCCGGATCCGACGCAAATTTTTGGCAGCACCTCCCCGCTGTTCTCCTGATACACGTCTCGGCAATAAGCAGAGAGAATGTGTACCCGGAGAACAACAGGGAGGCACTGACGAAATTCTGCATCAGATCCGGAGCTGAGCATATGGGAAAACGAACCCAATCTACACATACTCGGGCTGTCCATGGATAACGTTGGACAATTCGAAAGAATCACGATTATAAATATGCAAATGCATGCATATTTATAGATGTAACCCTTTCGAACGGGAGACGCATAGTGGTTACGCATACTGATGATTGACACCTATAGCTAGCAAGTTTCATCAGCACGAAGACCGGAACAAAGCAAATGAAGGGGAGAGGAGGAGATGTCATTTGTGCTCACCAACGAACGCAGGGGCGGAACTCGTCGAACACTAGACCCTCGCAGCGACGAAATACCTGCATATTATATCGAAAGATTAGTAACATAGCAAGTATTCAACACCGATGGCCACATGTACCTCGCACTGACGATACCTGCTATTTACGATACCATTGACACCGAGGAACCCTCTAACCCGCTCGTCCCGGGGTAAACTAAATAGCAACTACCATCGGAGCAAGGTACATGAGGCGGTCGGCGTTGAACACTAGATCCACATCCCACAAGTGAAGCCGGCGCCCGGCGTCGCGCAACAATAGTTCTGGTGGCCGATGACGGTCGAACACCTTGGCGAATTTGTCTGGTAGCCTCTGCGATGAGGATTAAAGCCAAGCTTTGAAATTTCAAACAACCAAACCGACTTGAGTTAGTTTGGGTGTTTCAAGTTTCAACACTTAGCTTTCAATCGTCATATCTAAGGCTGCCAGACAAATTTGCAATGGTGTTTGACCGCCATCGACGCCGAGAACTATTGCTGCTGGACGTAGGACCCCTGTGTCACTTGTGGGACGTGGATGTAGTATTCGACACCGACGGCCACATGTACCTCGCACTGATGATACTTGCTATTTAGGGTACCATAGACACCGAGGAACCCTCTTTTTCTTCTTCTTCTTCTTTCTCTTTTTTTCCTTTTCTTCTTCTTCTTCTTCTTCTTCTTCTTCTTCTTCTTCTTCTTTTTCCTCTTCTTAAACCTAGCACTAACCTAAACCTAAAAACTCAAAACTACACCTAAACCTAGCACTAACCTAAACCTAAAAACTCAAAACTACACCTAATTAAACCTAGCACTAACCTAAAACAAATCAATAAATAGAGAACAAAAAACAGGAAAAAACAAAAAAAATTACCTCTTGCTCCGGCGAGGTCGGCCGGTTGGGCGGGGCGGCGCAGGCGCCGCGGGGAGGA
>NC_057811.1:297343581-297446899 GCF_018294505.1 Triticum aestivum
GGCGCGGCGGCACGGCGGGGCGACGGGGCGGGGATGGCCGGAGGCGGCGACAGAGGAGAGAGGCGGGCGCACGGGAGGGAGGGAGAGAGAGAAAGAGAGAGGGGGAGACGGCTCGGCCCATTAAGTGGGCCTTCTTTGCCGTATGTTAGCAGACGGCAACGAGGGCCACCATTAGGGCTGGCCCACGTCTCCTCTTTGCCGTCCACAAGCAGACGACAAAGGACTAACATTGCCGTCCGCCAGCACACGGCAAAGTAATCACCTCTTTTGCCGTCCGCTAGCGGACGGCAAAGAATCTGACCTAGCCATGCCGTGCCCTGTGGGACCCACCTGACTCTTTGTCGTCTGCCTTATAGCTCTTTGCCGTCAGCTGGCCGACGGCAAAGAAGCGCATGACGGCAAATAGCATTTTTGCCATCTGCCCTTTCTTTGCCGTCCTCTTTGTGGAAGCGGACGGCAAAGAGGCTCTTTGCCGTCAGCTGGCGGACGGCAAAGACCTGGCGGACGGCAAAGAAGCTGATTCCAGTAGTGATACTAAGTATGCATTGGTATCAAATGGAAGGGTTGTATCTGTGGATTGAACTGCAGAATGCCAGAATAGAGGGGAAGGCCTGGCCTATCAAAGACTAGCATCTTCAAGCAGCTCCAAGCATCTTGCAGCATGTAGAAGAGTAAAGAATAGTAGTTTATAATTAACAAGCATGTTGTAGCATTAATGCCCAGGGATCCTTCCTCGACTCCCTTCGAGAAAGCAACCCCGGGGCCACATATCTCAAGTATCCATTTCTAGTTTTAATAGATCAGGATACAAGTCTGAATGTCCGTTACTGTGGACATGCCTATTAATAGATAATCATCCCTGCAGAGGTGCACCACGTTTTTCAACACGCTTGATTACTCTAGTCGGACACACATTCCTGGGTCATGCCTGGTCTCGGAAGATCAACACGTCATAGCCCTACCTAGGCTCACCAGAGAGGTCCCCGCCGGTCTACATCCTAAGCACTCCGGGGTCTGGGCCCATCGCCCGTTGCACTCCGGGTCATTGCGAGCAGGGCAGATCCAGGCTCCACCACTACAGGATGGTGCCGGCCCGGCCGTGCTGCAATGCTGAACTAGACGTCTGACAAAGCTTCGGCTGATACTACATCGCCGAGGCCCATAACTATTCTCACATGGTGGTTAGTGCGTAAAGGCCGAAGGCCAACTCAAAACAAATACCCAAACCATAGTGTATTATTAGCTTGCGGAGACGAGCAGAGACTCACGATCGATGTGACCCCGTCGCCCCGTCTCGTGGACTTACGGCAAGGGCCCAGAATGCCCAGCCGTGCCACGTAATTATCTTGCGGGTGTTCTCCAGGCCCGCCCGACTTTCACAAAGGTCTCAAGTAAAGTCAAGGTAACCATGTGTCCAAACATCAAGGGGAAACCCCGAGGAATCACCCTCGGTGGATTCCACTCGATGTAATCGTCAAGGTGAACGTAAGAGGAACCACCCTCGAGGTTCTCACTTGAGGGATTGCACAACAGAGTCGTCTCGGGAGTGGTAAAGGAGGAATCACCCTCAATGACCACGACCGAATAGCTACACTACAGAGTCATCACCAGGAGTGCGTTCTGAGGTATCACCCTCGGCACTCGACAGTAGCTCTGCAGAGTCGAGCAACAAAAGGGGCATGATGTGATGTGAGGTGTCGGGCTCTGGTCGTCGATCACGTTGATCAAGTCATCGATGATGAAGCAGGGGTAACAAGAACAAGGTGGGGGTCACTGATGGATCACTATCAACCTATACTAAGCAGTTTAGGATAAGCAGGTAGGTAACAATAAGCAAGTTACAAAAGTAGGCTATGCATCAGAATAGGAGAAATCAATTACAGTAGTAAAATCTAATGCAAGCATGAGAGAATGGAATGGGCGATATTGGGATGATCAAAGGGGGGCTTGCCTGAAAGCTCCACTGAGAGGGAAGAAGGGTCGTCGTCGACGTAGTTGATCACAGCGGCATCGGCAGCGGTCTCGGGGTCTACCAGAGAAGAAGAGGGGGAAGAAACAGTAAATACAGCGCAAACAGATGCATGACAGGGAACATGCAAAGCTAGGGGGTTCTAACGCAGTACTACGTGATACCAGCGAAGGGGGAAAACATTCGGGAACGTTTTCCCGAAGTTTGGCATTTTCGGACAGACGAAACGGAGGGGGAAGGTTGCATGTTTGCTATGCTAGGGACGCCTGGCAGACGAATGGACAGCATATTCGGATTCGTCTCACCGTTCTGAGCAACTTTCAGGTATAAAACTTTTTCATCCGAGTTACGAATTAATTTATATTAATTTACAAAGGTTTAAACATTTGCTGAAATTATTATTAAAACCAAAAGGAGTTATTGCATCAGCAAGACGGCAGGGTGACGTCAGCAGGTCAACAGGTTGACTAAGTCAAACCTGGCACATGGGGCCCATTTGTCATTGAATTAGTTAATTAAATAGGTTTAAATTAACTAATCTAGTTCATTAGGCTAATTAAGCAAGGTTAATTAATTTAATTAATTACCTAATTAATATTTTTTTCAAAATCTATTTTTTAAAGGGGAGGGGGCCCAGCTGCCAGTGGCACAAAGGCCACTGGAGCGGGCTATACGGGCGCGGGCGCGTGGGCGTAGCCCGCCCGAACACGGGGCGAGGCCGTCGGGCTATGGGGAGGAGCAGGGCGCCGGCGACCGTGGCAATGAGTCGGCAGCGCGTCGCGGCAGAGGCCACGCGGCCCCTGGCGGCGGCCAGAGCATGGCAGAGGCGGGGGAATGCGGCGAGCGCGGGCGGCGCGTAGGCGGCAGCGGCGGCTGGCCAAGGCGAGCGAAGGCATACGTGGCGAGCGGCGCCAGCGCAGGCGTGCGAGGCAAGCGCAGTAGTAGGCCGAGGCGGGGGCAGCAAAGCAGCAGCAGTAGTAGCCAGCAACGGCAATAGGCAGAGCAAGTAGCAGCGGCAGCAGTAGTACTGGGCGGCGGCGACAGAGAGTAGCAGCAGAGCAACGAGTAGCAGCGCAGCGACTGCAGCAGCGTACAAGAGTCGGTAGCACAGGGCAGCAGCAGCAGCTTCGGCAGCTGGAGGGGTTGTGCGGGCGAGCGTGGGTGGGTAGGGAGCGCGCCCAGGTCGGCCAGAGGAGCGGTGAGCGCGGGCTTGCACAAAATCGGGCGGCGGCGGAACACGACGTCTACGGCGACGGGAGTAGAGGAGAAGGGGAAAACGGAGGAGGGGCTCACAGGGAGCTGTAGGGAGGTGGCAGCGTGCTCGAGGTGGGCTCGACGGCGGCGGGTTCCAGGGATGGTGACGGCGATGCAGAGGAGGAAGACGACTCGATCCCGACGCGGTGATGGATCCCGGGTCACGTTCGTTGGTGCAGAGGGCGGAGTCGAGCACTATGGAGCGCCTGGACACGGCGGCTAGGAGTGGGGATGACGGTGGCTTCGCGTACGACGAAGCCATTGCGACAGGGGCGTTCGGGTGTGTGCGGGGAGGTGGAGGATCTAATGCGAGAGGGGGAGAGTGAGGGCGTCTAGGGTTGCCAGGGGCGTCGAGGATGGTCTTAACCAGCGAGAGGAGTCGACGGATGGCCGGCGCGTGGCTGATCCGAGGCACGGACGTCGCACGGGCGGCCACCCAGCCTCCTGTGAACAAGAGGTTGAAGGAGGGCGAAGGTGGGCCGGCCTGGCCAGTTGACTGGGCCAAGGCCCAGGGTGAGGGGAAAAAGGCTTTTCTCCTTTTGTGCTCTTTTCTTTTCTGATTTGCTTCTCTTTCACTCTTTGCATTTTTTTAGAAATAGCAAATGACTTTTCTTTTACAAAATAATTGGCACATAAGTACTAGGCCATATATTAAGGGTGCACACAAGGTTTGGGGTCAACTGGAAAAGTTTAACTAATTATTTATTTTGAAAATGCCATTTTATTTGTGGTTGGACCATTTAGTATTTTCCTAGGAGTTTACTTGTGAGTCAAGTGAAGTTGGTTTCAACATGACGATGAGCATGGGAATTTATAGAATTATTAGAATATTTTAGTTTGCATGTTTGAGAAATTTGAATTTGACTTTAATTTGAAAATGAACTTTGAACTGCGTTTGAAAGCAAATGAGTATTAGCAACAGAAAAAGTGATGACATGGCATCATTAGCAGGGGATTACTGTAGCATAAGTATCGGGGTGTTACAAATCTCCTCTACTACAAGAAATCTCGTCCCGAGATTTAAGGGGTGGAGTAAGGGGGAAAGACTCGGGAAGGGTGGAGTTCAACACAAGATAGGTACCTGGGGAGCTTTTCTTCAAAAGACTGCATCATAGCATCAACGATATGTTTAGTAAAAGCTTTGTTCTGACTATAAGCATGAGGAGAATTCAACATGGGTTGCAACAAGGAAGTACAATCTATTAAAGAACAATTATCATAATTAAATTCCCTGAAATCCAAAGGAGTGGGTTCATTGCTACCTAAAGTTTTGACCTCTCCAATCCCACTTTTATCAATGTTTGCATCTAGATCTAAAAACTCCGAATCGTTGGGACGCCTTTTAACTAAAGTTGACTCATCTCTAGTCCCATCTTTATCAAGATTTATATTGGAAAACAAAGATTCAATAGGAGTCACATCAATCACTTTAAGATCTTCATCATTAATTTCACGGAAACTAGAAGAACACACTTTTATAAACCAATCTTTTTTAGCATGCATCGTACCAGTTATTTCTTTTCACTCATCAATGGAAATTCTCATGGATTTGAGAGATTCATTGATATCATTCTTGTGTGGAATAGATCTAAGTTTCAAAGAATCAACATCAAGAGAAATTCTATCCACGTTCCTAGCCAAATCATCAATCTTAAGCATTTTTTCTTCAATCAAAGCATTAAAATTGTTTTGCGAACTCATAAATTCTTTAACACTATTCTCAAAATCAGAGGGCATCTTATTATAATTTCCATAAGAGTTGTTGTAGGAATTACCATAATTATTAGAGGAATTACTAGGGAACGACCTAGGATTAAAATTACCTCTATACGCGTTGTTACCAAAATTGTTCCTACCAACAAAATTCACATCCATAGATTCATTATTATTCTCAATCAAAGTAGACAAAGGCATATCATTAGTATCAATAGGAGCACTCTTGCTAGCAAATAATTTCATAAGCTCATCCATCTTTCCACTCAAAACATTAATATCTTCAATCGCATGCACTTTTTTACTAGTGGGAGATCTTTCGGTATGCCATTGACAATAATTAACCATAATATTATCTAGGAGTTTAGTAGCTTCTCCTAAAGTAATTTCCATAAAAGTACCTCCCGTGGCCGAATCTAAAAGATTTCTAGAAGCAAAATTCAATCCGACATAATTTTTTTGTATAATCATCCACAAATTCAAACCATGCGTGGGGCAATTTTGTATCATCAATTTCATCCTCTCCCAAGATTGTGCAACATGTTCATGATCAAGTTGCTTAAAATTCATAATATCATTCCAAAGGAAGATGATTTTAGCGGGAGGGAAATACTTGGAAATAAAAGCATCTTTACACTTATTCCATGAGTCAATACTATTTTTAGGCAAAGATGAAAACCAAGTTGTAGCACGATCTCGAAGCGAGAATGGAAATAGCTTCAATTTAACAATATCATTATCACGTCTTTTTTCTTTTGCATATCACACAAATCAACGAATTTTTTTAGATGGGATGCGGCATCTTCATTGGGAAGGCTGGAAAATTGATCTGTCATAACAAGATTCAGCAAAGCGGTATTGATTTCACAAGATTCCGCATTAGTAGCGGGAGCAATCGGAGTACTAATAAATCATTATTCTCTTGAGTCATGGTGACAAAGCAAGCAATCCAACACACGAGCACACAAAAAGCAAGCGAAGAAGACGAACGGAAGAGGGGCGAATAAAAGGCAAAACTTTTCGAAATTCGTTTTAGAAGTGGGGGAGAGGAAAATGAGAGGCGAATGGCAAATAATGTAATGCGAGAGATGAGAGTTTATGATGGGTACTTGGTATGTCTTGTCTTGGCGTAGATCTCCCCAGCAACGGCGCCAGAAATTGGCAAGATGATGGGAGATCAAATCTTGACTTGACTTGGCATAAATCTCCCCGGCAACGACGCTAGAAATTCTTGCTGCTACTTCTCGAGCTTGCGTTGGTTTTTCCTTCAAGAGGAAAGGGTGATGCAGCAAAGTAGAGTAAGTATTTCCCTCAGTTTTGAGAACCAAGGTATCAATCCAGTAGGAGACAATGCGCAAGCCACCGAATACCTACACAAACAAACACCAACTTGCACCCAACGCGACAAAGGGGTTGTCAATCCCTTCACGGTTATTTGCAAAGTGAGATCTGATAGAGATGGATAAATCGTAAAGTAAATTTTTGGTATTTTTTGTTTATGGAACAGAAAGTAAAAGATTGCAAAAGAAGTAAATAGGAAACTAAAATTGTAGATCGAAACTTATATGATGGAAAGTAGACCCGGGGGCCATAGGTTTCACTAGAGGCTTCTCTCAAGATAGAAATTATTACGGTGGGTGAACATATTACTGTCGAGCAATTGATAGAAAAGTGCAAAGTTATGACGATATCTAAGGCAATGATCATGAATATAGGCATCACGTCCGTATCAAGTAGACCGACTCCTGCCTGCATCTAGAGTATTAAGTTCATAGAACAGAGTAATGCATTAAGTAAGATGACATGATGTAGCGGCATAAACTCAAGCAATATGATGAAAACCCCATCTTGTTATCCTCGATGGAAACAATACAATGTGTGTTGGTTCCCCTTCTGTCACTAGGATCGAGCACCGCAAGATTGAGCCCAAAGCTAAGCACTTCTCCCATTGCAAGAAAAACCAATCTAGTTGGCCAAACCAAATTGATAGTTCGAAGAGACTTGCAAATATATCAAATCATGCATATAAGACTTCAGAGGAGATTCAAATAATATTCATAGATAAGCTGATCATAAATCCACAATTCATCGGATCTCCGCAAACACACCGCAAAAAGAGTATTATATCAAATAGATCTCCAAGAACATCAAGGAGAACATGGTATTGAGAATCAAAGAGAGAGAAGAAGCCATCTAGCTACTACCTATGGACGCGTAGGTCTGTGGTAAACTACTCACGCTTCATCGGAGAGGCAATGGTGTTGATGTAGAAGCCCTCCGTGATCGAATCCCCCCCCCCCCCGGCAGGACGCCAGAAAAGGCCCCTAGATGGGATCTCATGGGTACAGAAGGTTGCGGCGGTGGAAAAGTGTTTTCGTGGCTCTCCTGGAATGTTTTGGGATATATGACAATATATAGGCTGAAGAAATAGGTCGGTGGAGTCACGAGGGGCCCACAAGGGTGGGGGGCGCACCCTACCCCCCTGGGCGCGCCCTCTGACCTTGTGGCCGCCTCATGGCTTTCCTGACATGTAATCCAAGTCCTCTGGATGTCTTCTGGTCCAAGAAAAATCATTGCGAAAGTTTCATTCCATTTGGACTCCGTTTGGTATTCCTATTCTGTGAAACTCTAAAACAAGGAAAAAACAGGAACTGGCACTGGGCTCTAGGTTAATAGGTTAGTCCCAAAAATAATATAAAATAGCATAATAATGCATATAAAACATCCAAAACAGATAATATAATAGCATGGAACAATCAAAAATTATAGATACGTTGGAGACGTATCAGCGGTCCATGGCGCAATTGCCGCTGTGCGTGTTGACCCGGAGGAACACCTCGCCTCCGCCGCCGCTGACATGGTACGGGCTGTGGCCCAGATGAAGTGCCCCAGCGACTACCCCTCCCCCACCCCAGGACTTAACAGGTATGATCTGACCAGCTAAATCTTACCAATACCATTTGCAATGGCTATGTTTTGTACGGTTGATGTATTAAGCATGTTCGTGCCTTGTTTATTTAAGTACTGCACACTATGTGATGTTCAAGTATTAACTGTCCAGCTCAATTTCACCAATACCAGCAACAAACTTACAATACATGACTCGGGATATCACTAGAGATGCTACCCATTTGCTATTTTTGGTGGATGCTAACCCTGTTGTACTTAACATGCCTATCCATGTACTTACGTAAGGTCATAACGGCCGATGTTGTTGTTTGCCGTCGAGGTTAGTTGCATCCCATGTCTTACAGTATTTCACATCATTTGCGCAATTGCAGTCACTTCTACCATTTACTGGTTGCATGTAGGTACACATATCAGTGGCACTGATCCACGCTTCGACCCGGAGGAACAGCTCGCCTCCGCCGCCGCTGACTTTGGGCGGGCTCTGGCCAAGATGAAGTGCCCCGGCAACTACCTCTCAGGACTTACCAAGTATGTACTCACCAGTTCAATCTTACCAATACCAGTTGCAATTAATGGATATGTTTTGTACGGTCGATGTATTAAGCATGTTGTAGTAAACATGCCTAACACGTTTTAGCTACTTTCCCTACCTTTTTATAGACAAATGGGCCATTCTCTGCTCTGGCAGCACCTACCTTGTGATGTTTAACTCTGCTAATTGCATTTTTATTAGTACCGGTTTCAATGGCTATTAAGCTTGTTGCAATTAACAGTTGTATCCATTTTTAAACATTTGTATTCCAATGGCTACAAACTTACAAAACATGACTTAGGATGCTATTAAGCCTGTTGCAAGTAACAGTTGTATCCATTTTTTAATATGTCCCTTTGCTACCGTGCTACTCTCCGCAATGAAGATATACTAGATATGCTGCCCATTTGCAAGATAACGGGCGATGTTGTTGTTTGCCGTCAAGGTTAGCTACATCCCATGTCTTACAGTATTTTACATCATTTGTGCAATTGCAGTTTGGCTTCTAACATTTACTTGCTTCTTGTAGGTACACATGTCGGCGGCACTGATCCACGCTTCGACTCGGAGGAAGAGCTCGCCTCCACCGCCGCTGACTTTGGGCAGGCTCTGGCCAAGATGAAGTGCCCTGGCAACTACCTCTCGGGACTTACCAAGTATGAACTCACCAGTTCAATCTTACCAATACCCGTTGCAATTAATGGCTATGTTTTGTACGATCGATGTATTAAGCATGTTGTAGTAAACATGCCTAACACTTTTTAGCTATTTTCCCTACCTTTTTATAGACAACTGGGTCATTCTCTACTCTGGCATCACCTGCCTTGTAATGTTTAACTCTGCTAATTGCATTTTTATCAGTACCGGTTTCAATGGCTATTAAGCCTGTTGCAATTAACAGATGTATCCATTTTTAAACAGTTGTATTTCAATGGCTACAAACTTACAAAACATGACTTAGGATGCTGTTAAGCCTGTTACAATTAACAGTTGTATCCATTTGTTAATCCGTCCCTTTGCTACCGTGCTACTGTTTCGCAACGAAGATATCACTACAGATGTTGCCATTTTATTACCATTTGCTATTTTTGTTGGATGTTAACCCTGTTGTAGTTAACATTGGCTTTCCATGTACTTACACAGGGCTACAATGGGCGATGATGTTGTTTATCGTCGAGGTTAGCTGCATCCCATGTCTTATACACCATCTGTTCCTAAATATAAGTATTTTTAGATATTCCAATATAGACTACATAAGGAGCAAAATGAGTGAATCTAGATTCTAATCTAAACTATATCTATAATTCTATATATATGTAGTTCATATTGAAATCTCTAAAAATACTTGTACTTAGGAACGTAGGTAGTTGTATTTTACATCATTTGTACAATCTCAGTTTATCTTCTAACATTTACTGGTTGCTTGTAGGTAAATATATGAGCGGTACTGATCCACGCTTCGACCCTTTTGCGTATGGGGCAATGAGATATTCATGAACAAGCATCAAGTGAGGAAACTAAGATAGATTGTTAGGCGAAAGAAACGCGTGATGGGAATTAAGCTCTTTATTTACACTTTGTCCAAGACAATAGTGAACTTTAGGATGGTAAGTAATGTGTTGCCTTTTCCCCCTGCCCACAACAAGTTACTCTATTAGACCTCAGTATCTGATATTTTCTCTTTTCAGTGGTTTCCGAAGCTATTTACTGATGATTACCTTACAAACTACATGACCGAAGTGGAGGCAACTAAGGTTAAAGTATATAATTCATGCTACCATGGTAATGCTCTATAAGTCTTCCTGAAGGCGGTGAAGGATGGGCGGGCGATCGTCACAAGGGGTTGGACAAAAGTTGTTCGGCCTATGGCATGCAGGAAGTCACATTATGGGCATTCCGCTTCTTCAACACCATCTGTAGTCAAAATGATTTACACTTGTCTCTTCACCTTTATCGCCTCTAAATATTGTGGTTCATCATAGTTAATTGCTATCTAATCCTGTAATTACTAAACATATTATACTGACAATTTTATTTATGGATTCGTTGTTGAACCAGAGAATTTGAATTGCACGTTTCATATTTCAAAATTTCCAATTCGAATAATAAATTATAGGAAAAATAAAATTATACAAGAGTGAATAAAATAATGTGCACACGGTTAGAAAGAAAACAACGTGTGCGATGAAAAATAGAGAACAAACGGTTCTTTGACGTGAAACGTTTGCGATGTCCGACGGACGCACACACGGTTTCGTCTCATATGCGTGTGCGATTCATGGTAATACGGCAAATGTTTCAAACCAGTGTGCGTGTGTGATAGGAATACCAATCGCACACAATTATAAAAATGGACACATTGACGTTAGTAGAGGCACCGCACACATTTTACATTCTTGAACCGTGTGTGTTGGGGATATGACTATTGGATATGACCCGCCCAGGAGGGGCCGGGTCATCCCAATGGCAGTTCATCTAAATGAAGCCCAAGAGTATATTGAATATGACGGTTCATAAGACAGGCTTGTTAAAGGGCCCAAACCCGAAGGCGGCTTAAGGCCCATAAGTGTAAACCGCCATGTATATGTAAACTTGTATTGTAAGGCATGTAAGATAAGTCACTGAGCCGGACACGTTTGTATGAGCCGGCCAGGACTCTGTAGGCCGCAGGGCGTCAACCCATGTATATAAGGGGACGACCCGGCAGCGGCTTAGGGCAAGAAACAACAGATCGAAAACCAGACAAAATGTATTCGCTCCCTGGTAATCGAAACCCTAGCAATACCACCTCAAACTGGATTAGGATTTTACCTTCATCACAAGGGGCTGAACCAGTATAAACTCCTCGTGTCCTGTGTCCCGTTTAACCCCTTTAAGCTAACCTTGTCGCCATGGCTCCACAACTAAGTCCTTTCACTAGGACATCCGCCGTGACAATTCCACGACAGTTGGCGCCCACCGTGGGGCTTGCGCATGGTGGTTTTGAGTTCTTGAAGGGCAGCTTCGAAGGGATCAAGGGATACGCTATGGGCCAGATGACCAAGAGTCATCGCGGCAAGCTCTACATCGACGATGCAGGCTGGGGCCCCGAGGCTGGCTCAATTGAGTACGGGTACCGGGTCCCCTTCGGCGGAATCCACGTCTTCATTGGCAAGATCGGCGAACTGGGCCCTGAGCCGGACATCTGCGCCGACATCATCGAGACGGCTCAGTGTGCACGACCCGCCCAGGTTCAACCCGCCGTGAAGCGTGTCTTTGTTGGATTTATCCACGGGGCTGAATTGGAAGGTTCTGTATCTGGCGGTGAGACGGACATCTACTCTGATGGTGAGTCGTCCACGGGCGAGACAAACTCAATGTATCAACTACAAGATGGACGGCCTAGGGGCTGTTCTGATGGCAACAGTATTCCGGACCCCCATGAGCCGCCAAACAGGGTGGCGGTCTTCATGGCTGGCACCCCACCGGTTCTCGGCTCGACAGCCACCGCAGCCATCACTTCCAACGCAGCGGCGGTAACGGCCGCGAGTGTTGGTGGGTCAATACGCCCGCCGGCTCAAGTTTTAACAGATCTGTTGGATGATCTGGCGACTCTGATGGGAGTGGAGGTAACCCTAAACAATCAGGAACAGCATAAGGCGGATGTGGCTAAGCTGTGTGATGAGATAGCACAGGCCAAGGAAGATCTGGCGGCGGAGAACGCTAGGATGAATGTAGAGCGGGCCGTTTTAAACGCACAAGCATAGCGGATTCATACCGTCTCTCGGTGGATCAGAATGCTGCCAACGAGGTCTTGAGGAGAAAGCACAGGAGTCGTCTGCCCTTGGTTTATGAGTCGAGGAACCTCTTCAACACACCTGGAGCAGGGGCCAGTAACCCGCCGGTGATAAATCAGATGGCTGAGGCACGAGGGGGTGGAACGCCGGGTCAGTCGTGCGTGACAGGTTCTCCGCATATGAAGAAACACCCCGCCTCAGCACATGGTGACGCCGCCGGGTCATTACTCCACCCCTTTAGACAATATGATTGCTGCAGCTACGCGATTGGCGGCTCTGCCGGTCGAGGGTGAGACACCAACGGCGGTTGAAACCCGAAGGGCCAGGGAACTTCTTCAAACAGCTTTGGTACAGCAGGAAGCTTATTCCTATAGTCGTGACCGGATTCATTCGACCCCTCGTCCAAGCCGGAGCTACAGTAGGCACATTGACTCGCCAGTAGTTTCAAGTACTGAGCAGCGTCGTAATCAACCTCATGGGTATGACCCGACGCGTAATGGTGCCAATGCACAGGATTTGGTGGACCAGGGCAGAGCGCGTCAAGAGCCAGAGCTAGCGGCTCAACTGGCAGCTGATCAGCATGCGTCGGTTTACCCGACGGCTTCAATTGAGGCAGGGGTAACTTCTAGAGCTTTGGGTGTGCCGTGCTTAATGGCGGCTCTGCGAAACGAACGTCTGCCCAAGGACTTCAAAGGCCCTCGTAAGGTGCCTAATTACACAGCAGATCAGCCCCTGAGGCTTGGGTGGAGAGTTATGAGATGGCCATGGAGATGCTGGATGTCAGCGAGGCTGCATACGTTAAGTATTTCACCATGATGCTGGAAGGGACGGCTCGTACTTGGTTGAAGGGGCTGCCGGCCAATCCATCGGGTCATGGGCGGAGTTGAAGGCCCGTTTTATCCAGAATTTTAAGGATACATGCAAGCAGCCTATGTCGATCGTGGATTTAGTTTCTTGTGTTCAAGCTGAGGGTGAATCAACGACCAGCTGGGTGCCCGAGTCTCGACTATCATACATTCTTCAGATAACATTAACGTCGGCTCAGCAGTTCTAATGTTGGAGAAAAAATGACGTTTCATTCCACTTAAGTAGAAGCTTGGGCGGCTTAAGCGTCATTGCAACGACATGGGGGAGCTTATGGCGGCTCTTGTTAAGTATGCCGACTCTAATGGTACCAAGGACCCCAACTCTGAGGATGAAAGATCGGGAAAGGGAAAGAAGAGTAGCGGCATGAAGGGACAGCAGAACAACCCAGCCAATCAGGGCGGCAACGGTAAGCGCAAGGCTGATGATTTTGTGTCTAACACCGGTGCGCGGAGTTATAACCAGCATCGTAAGGGGAGGCCGACTCAAGGGACAAAATTTGACCTTGAAGCAATATTGAACCAGCCATGTCAGAAGCACGGAGTGGAGGAGAGGCCAGCTACCCACCTGTGGGGAGATTGCAGCATCATGAGACACTTCAGGGAGTCTATCCAGCACAACCATGGCCCGAACGGCGGTTCAGGATCCAGCTCTCATGGTCCGGGTCATGGAGGTGGCGGTTCAAATTCCGGGTTTCAAGGCCACGGCAACCAGGGTGGCTACAACAAGCAGAATAATCAGGGAAATCAACAGCAACAGCAGCAGCAGTCTGGTTATCAGAGCAGCCCGAAGCAATTGAATAGTGGACAGTATCACGTCTTCACCACAAGCTTTTGTAAGCGGGATCAGAAGCTTCATAAGAGGGCAGTGAATGCTGTTGAGCCGGCGGTGCCGCATTATTTACGGTGGTCAGAACAGCCTATTGTGTGGAGTCGTGAGGATCATCCGCCCCGGGTTGATAATCCGGGTCACCTGGCTCTGGCGGTGGCGCCTCAGGTTGGGGGCTATAAATTTACTAAGGTGCTCATGGATGGAGGCAGTAGCATTAATATACTTTATTATGAAACCTTCCATCGCATGGGATTGGCTGACAAAAATCTTAAGCCGTCAAACACTGTTTTCCATGGTGTGGTGCCGGGTAAGTCAGCCTGTCCAGTGGGTAAGATATATTCAGAAGTTGCCTTTGGAGATGAGCATGATTCCAGGTCTGAGACTCTAACCTTCGAAGTGGCCAAGATCAAGAGCCCTTATCATGCTCTGTTTGGGCGGCCGGCTTATGCTAAGTTCATGGCGAGGTCGTGTTATGTTTACTTGCAGCTTAAGATGCCGAGTTACAAGGGCACCATCACAGTGCATGGGAGTCGCAAGGTGGCCTTGGAGTGTGAAGAAGGTGATGCTGCCTATGCTGAATCAGTTTGTGCGGCAGAGGAGCTGAAATTTTACAAAGACAATGTTGACCCGGCGGACATGACATCCTTGAAAAAGCCAACCACAGAGCATGATCCTTTGCTAAAATTTAAGTCGGCAGATGACACTAAAATGGTTGATTTTGTTCCTGGCGACTCATCTAAGCAGTTCAGCATCAGTGCTAATTTGGATCCGAAATAGGAAAGCGCGCTCATCGAGTTCATCCGTGAGAACCGGGACTTCTTTGCATGGAAGCCTTCAGACATGCCAGGTGTAACGAGGGAACTCGCTAAGCACACTCTTAATATTGATCCTAAGTTTAAGCTGGTCAAAGCAATTCCTTCGTCGTTTTGACGAGGAGAGGCAGAAGGCCATTGGTGAAGAAGTGGCCCGGCTCTTAACGGCCGGGTTTATCGTTGAATTTTTTCATCCTGAGTGGTTGGCTAACCTGGTGTTGGTGCTCAAGAAGAATGGCACTTGGCGAATGTGTGTGGATTACACGGACTTAAATAAGGCTTGTCCAGCTGATCTGTTTGCTCTCCCCCGTATTGATCAAATCATTGATGCTACGGCGGGTTGTGAGCGTTTGAGTTTTTTGGATGCTTATTCTGGTTATCATCATATCAAGATGGCAGTTAAGGACTAGGAGAAGACGGCTTTCATTACTCCGTTTGGGGCCTTCTGCTATGTGTCTATGCCTTTTGGGCTCAAGAGTGCCCAGGCGACTTACTAGCGGTGTGTGCAAAATTGCCTTCACAATCAGATCGGGCGTAATGTTCATGCTTATGTAGATGACATTGTGGTGAAATCCAGGAAGAAGGAGACCTTGATTGATGATTTGAAGGAGACGTTTGACAATCTCCGGGTCTACAAGATGATGCTTAACCCGGCCAAATGTGTTTTTGGTGTACTAGCAGGCAAGCTCTTGGGGTTTTTGGTTTCTAACAGAGGCATTGAAGCTAACCCGAAGAAGATCAAAGCCATTACTTCTTTGGCTAAACCGGCGTGTGTTAATGATGTTCAGCGTCTGGCGGGTCACATTGCAGCTTTAAGCCGGTTTATAAGCCGGTTGGGAGAGAAGGCTATCCCTCTATATCAGATGATGAAGAAGGCAGATAATTTCGTCTGGAGTGATGCTGCTAATGAGGCATTTGAGGCGCTTAAGAACCAGTTGGCTGAGCCGCCGGTTCTTGCTGCTCCCATTGATAAGGAGCCTCTGTTGTTATATGTGGCTGCCAATGGCCGGGCTGTCAGTGTAGCTATCATGGTGGAAAGGAAAGAGGCGGGCAAGGAGTATCCGGTTCAACGGCCGGTGTACTACATTAGTGAGGTACTTATTGAGTCCAAGCAGAGGTATCCGCACTGGCAGAAGCTTGTGTATGGGGTCTTCATGGCAAGCCCGAAGCTTAAGCAATATTTTCTGGGTCATCCCATTACTATGGTTAGCTCTGCTCCTTTGGGGGACATCATCCAAAACAGAGAAGCCACAGGCCGGGTTGCCAAGTGGGCCATTGAGCTTGGACCCCATGGTTTGAAGTGTGTGCCTAGTACGGCCGTCAAGTCTCAAGCACTTGTGGATTTTATCAATGGTTGGACAGAGTTGCAGACGCCTGAGGAAAAGCTGGACAACACATATTGGACTATTCACTTTGATGGGTCCAGGCAGTTGGAAGGCTCGGGGGTTGGAGTTGTCTTGACTTCCCCATGAGGTGACAAGTTTTCTTATGTTCTCCGGTTAATGTTCCCTTGTACTAACAATGCAGCTGAGTATGAGGCCTTGCTCCACGGTCTTCGGATGGCGAAAGAGATGAACTTAAGCCGGGTGACGTGCTTCGGTGATTTAGATCTGGTAGCTCAACAAGTCTCTGGCACCTGGGATTCTAAGGATCCACAGGCGGCTTATCGCCGAGAGGTTAATGCTATTGCGGGTCATTTCAAGGGTTATCAAGTTGAACATATTGATTGCAGGAAGAATGAGGCGGCTGATACCTTAAGCCGGTTAGGGTCTCAGCGTAAGCCGGTGCCACCTAACACGTTCTTGGATATTTTGCATAACCCTTCTGTCAAATTACCTACAGAGGAGGATCTTGCTATCCCTGACCCGGAGGTACAGTTGGTGGCGGCTCTTCATGCCATTCCTGATTGGACAGTTCCGTATTTGGCTTACATGACCTGGGGCGAGTTGCCAGAGGATGAAATCTTGGCCAGACAGATAACCCGGCGGTCTAAGTCAATGTCAATTGTCAATGGGGAATTGCACCATCGCAGTGTCATAGGGGTGTTTCAGCATTGCATCTCTCCTGAAGAAGGCTGTGAGATTCTACGGGAGATTCACGAAGGAGATTGTGGTCATCATGCCGGCTCTAAATCTCTTGTAGCCAAGGCTTTTCATCATGGGTTCTATTGGTTGACGGCTCATGTTGATGCTGAGGATTTGGTCAGCAAATGTGACGGTTGTCAGAAATTTTCACGACGAGCTCATGTGCCGGCTCAAGAATTGAGGATGATTCCAATTACTTGGACGTTTGCAACTTGGGGGCTTGATATGGTTGGGCCTTTTAAGAGGTCCAAGGATCAGAAGACCCACCTTTTGGTGGCAGTTGATAAGTTTACTAAGTGGGTTGAAGCAGAGCCGGTTAGTAAGTGTGATGCAGCAACGGCGGTTCAATTCATGAAGAAGGTGATTTTCCGTTTAGGATTTCCACACAACATTATAACATATAATGGTACTAATCTCTCTAAAGGCACTATGAAAGAATTTTGTCAACGGGAGCATATCTGGCTTGACATTTCCTCCGTGGCTCATCCTCAGTCCAATGGTCAAGCAGAACGAGCAAATCAAGAGATTCTGCGAGGTATCAAGCCCCGGCTTATGGTTCCTTTGCAAAGAATGCCAGGTTGTTGGGTGGAGGAGTTACCCTCAGTATTGTTGGGGAATGCAGTAATTTAAAAAAAATTCCTACGCACACGCAAGATCCATCTAGGTGATGCATAGCAACGAGCGGGAGAGTGTGTCCACGTACCCTCGTAGACCGAAAGCAGAAGCGTTTTATCAACGCAGTTGATGTAGTCGTACGTCTTCATGATCTGACCGATCCTAGTACCGAACATACGGCACCTCCGTGTTCAGCACACATTCAGCTTCATGACGTCCCTCGTACTCTTGATCCAGTTGAGGCCGAGGGAGAGTTCCGTCAGCACGACGGCGTGGCGACGGTGATGATGAAGTTAGCGGCGCAGGGCTTCGCCTAAGCACTACGACGATATGACTGAGGTGTGTAACTGTGGAGGGGGGCACCGTACACGGCTAAGAGATTGTCTGTTGTTCCTTTGGGGTATCCCCTGCCCACGTATATAAAGGAGGGAGGAGGAGGCCGGCCCTAGAGGCGGCGCACCAAGTGTGGGGAGTCCTACTAGGACTCCCAAGTCCTAGTACGATTCCCTTTTTCCTTTCCGGAGTAGGAGAGAAGAAAGAAGGAAAGAGAGAGGGAGTAGGAAAGGCAAGCGGGGGCACCGCCCCTTTCCCCTAGTCCAATTCGGACCCATGGGGGGGCGCACGCCTCCTTCCCTTTGGCCTGCCTCCTCTATTCCCGTATGGCCCAATAAGGCCCAATACTTCTCTCGGCGAATTCCCGTAATTCTCCGGTACTCCGAAAAATACCCGAATTACTCGGAACCTTTCCGATGTCCGAATATAGCCTTCCAATATATCGATATTTACCTCTCAACCATTTCGAGACTCCTCGTCATGTCCCTGATCTCATCCGGGACTCCAAACAAACTTCGGTCATCAAATCACATAACTCGTAATACAAATCGTCATCGAACGTTAAGTGTGCGGACCCTATGGGTTCGAGAACTATGTAGACATGACCGAGACACATCTCCGGTCAATAACCAATAGCGGAACCAGGATGCTCATATTGGCTCCTACATATTCTACGAAGATCTTTATCGGTCAAACCGCATAACGACATACGTTGTTCCCTTTGTCATCGGTATGTTACTTGCCCGAGATTCGATCGTTGGTATCCTCATACCTAGTTCAATCCCATTACCAGCAAGTCTCTTTACTCGTTCCGTAATGCATCATCCCACAACTAACTCATTAGTCACATTGCTTGCAAGGCTTATAGTGATGTGCGTTACCGAGAGGGCCCAGAGATACCTCTCCGATACACGGAGTGACAAATCCTAATCTCGATCTATGCCAACTCAATAAACACCATCGAAGACACCTGTAGAGCATCTTTATAATCACACAGTTACGTTGTCACGTTTGATAGCACACAAGGTGTTCCTCCGGTATTCGGGAGTTGCATAATCTCATAGTCTGAGGAACATGTATAAGTCATGAAGAAAGCAGTAGCAATGAAACTGTAACGATCATAATGCTAAGCTAACGAGTGGGTCTTGTCCATCACATCATTCTCCTAATGATGTGATCCCGTTCATCAAATGACAACACATGTCTATGGTTAGGAAACATAACCATCTTTGATAAACGAGCTAGTCAAGTAGAGGCATACTAAGGACACTTTGTTTTGTCTATGTATTCACACATGTACTAAGTTTCCGGTTAATAAAATTCTAGCATGAATAATAAACATTTATCATGAAATAAGGAAATAAATAATAACTTTATTACTGCCTCTAGGGCATATTTCCTTCAGTCTCCCACTTGCACTAGAGTCAATAATCTAGTTCACATCGCCATGTGATTTAACACCAATAGTTCACATCACCATGTGATTAACACCCATAGTTCACATCGCCATGTGACCAACACTCAAAGGGTTTACTAGAGTCAAAAATATTAATTCACATTGCCATGTGATTAACACCCAAAGAGTACTAAGGTGTGATCATGTTTTGCTTGTGAGATAAGTTTAGTCAACGGGTCTGCCATATTCAGATCTGTATGTATTTTGCAAATTTCTATGTCAACAATGCTCTGCACGGAGCTACTCTAGCTATTTGCTCCCACTTTCAATATGTATCCAGATTGAGATTTAGAGTCATCTAGATCAGTGTCAAAACTTGCATCGACGTAACCCTTTATGACGAACCTTTTGTCACCTCCATAATCGAGAAACATATCCATATTCCACTAAGGATAATTTTGACCGTTGTCCAGTGATCTACTCCTAGATCACTATTGTACTCCCTTGCCAAACTCAGTGTAGGGTATACAATAGATCTGGTACACAGCATGGCATACTTTATAGAACCTATGGCTGAGGCATAGGGAATGACTTTCATTCTCTTCTATCTTCTGTCGTGGTCGGGCTTTGAGTCTTACTCAATTTCACACCTTGCAATACAGGCAAGAACTCCTTCTTTGACTGTTCCATTTTGAACTACTTCAAAAATTTGTCAAGGTATGTACTCATTGAAAAAACTTATCAAGTGTCTTGATCTATTTCTATAGATCTTGATGCTCAATATGTAAGCAGCTTCATCGAGGTCTTTCTTTGAAAAACTCCTTTCAAACGCTCCTTTTATGCTTTCCAGAAAATTCTACATCATTTCCGATCAACAATATGTCATTCACATATACTTATCAGAAAGGTTGTAGTGCTCCCACTCACTTTCTTGTAAATACAGGCTTCATCGCAAGTCTGTATAAAACTATATGCTTTGATCAACTCATCAAAGCGTATATTCCAACTCTGAGATGCTTTGCACCACTCCATGGATGGATCGCTGGAGCTTGCACATTTTGTTAGCACCTTTAGGATCGACAAAACCTTCTGGTTGCATCATATACAACTCTTCTTTAAGAAATCCATTAAGGAATGTAGTTTTGACATCCATTTGCCAGATTTCATAAAATGTGGCAATTTGCTAACATGATTCGGGCAGACTTAAGCATCGCTACGAGTGAGAAAATCTCATCGTAGTCAACACCTTGAACTTTGTCAAAAAGGTTTTTCGACAAGTCTAGCTTTGTAGATAGTAACACTACTATCAGCGTCCATCTTCCTCTTGAAGATCCATTTATTTTTCTACTGCTTGCCGATCATCGGGCAAGTCAACCAAAGTCCACACTTTGTTCTCATACATGGATCCCATCTCAGATTTCATGGCCTCAAGCCATTTCACGGAATCTGGGCTCATCATCGCTTCCTCATAGTTCGTAGGCTTGTCATGGTCAAGTAACATGAACTCCAAAATAGGATTACCGTACCACTCTCGTGCGGAACGTACTCTGGTTGACCTACGAGGTTCGGTAGTAACTTGGTCCGAAGCTTCATGATCATCATCATTAACTTCCTCACTAATTGGTGTAAGCATCACTTGAACTGATTTCAGTGAAGAAATACTTTCCAAATCGGGAGAATGTACAATTACCTCATCAAGTTCTACCTTCCTCCCACTCACTTCTTTCGAGAGAAACTTCTTCTCTAGAAAGAATCCATTCTTAGCAACAAAGATCTTGCCTTCGGATCTGTGATAGAAGGTGTACCCAACATTTTCTTTTGGGTATCCTATGAAGATGAACTTCTCCGATTTGGGTTCGAGCTTATCAGGTTGAAACTTTTTTACATAAGCATCGCAACCCCAAACTTTATGAAACGACAGCTTAGGTTTTTAGCCAAACCATAGTTCATACGGTGTCTTCTCAACGGATTAGACGGTGCCCTATTTAACGTGAATGTAGCTGTCTCTAATGCATAACCCCAAAACGATAGTGGTAAATCGGTAAGAGACATCATAGATTGCACTATATCCAATAAAGTATGGTTATGACGTTCGGACACACCATTATGATGTGGTGTTCAAGGTGGCATGAGTTTGTGAAACTATTTCACATTGTTTTAATTGAAGACCAAACTCGTAACTCAAATATTTGTCTCCGCGATCAGATCGTAGAAACTTTTCTTTTCTTGTTACGATGATTTTCCACTTCACTCTGAAATTCTTTGAACTTTTCAAATGTTTCAGACTTATGTTTCATCAAGTAGATATACCCATATCTGCTCAAATCATCTGTGAAGGTCAGAAAATAACGATACCCGCCGCGAGCCTCAACACTCATCGGACCGCATACATCAGTATGTATTATTTCCAATAAGTCAGTTGCTCGCTCCATTGTTTCGGAGAACGGAGTCTTAGTCATCTTGCCCATGAGGCATGGTTCTCAAGCATCAAGTGATTCATAATCAAGTGATTCCAAAAGCCCATCAGCATGGAGTTTCTTCATGCGCTTTACACCAATATGACTTAAACGACAGTGCCACAAATAGGTTGCACTATCATTATTAACTTTGCATTTTTTGGCTTCAATATTTATGAATATGTGTATCACTACGATCGAGATTCAAAAAACCATTTACATTGAGTGTATGACCATAAAAGGTTTTTATTCATGTAAATAGAACAATAATTATTCTTTGACTTAAATGAATAACCGTATTGCGATAAACATGATCCAATCATATTCATGCTTAAGGCAAACACCAAATAACATTTATTTTAGGTTCAACACTAATCCCGAAGGTAAAAGGAGTGTGTGATGGTGATATTATCAACCTTGGAATCATTTCCAACACACATTGTCACCTCGCCCTTAACTAGTCTTTGTTTATTTTGCAACTCCCGTTTCGAGTTACCACTCTTAGCAACTGAACTAGTATCAAATACCGAGGGGTTGCTATAAACACTAGTAAAGTACACATGAATAACATGTATATCAAATATACCTTTGTTCATTTTTCCATCCTTCTTATCCGCCAAGTATCTACGGGCAGTTCCACTTCCAGTGACCATTTCCTTTGTAGTAGAAGCACTCAGTTTCAGGCTTGAGTCTAGCTTTGGGTTTCTTTACGGGAGTGACAACTTGTTTGTCATTCTTCTTGAAGTTCCCTTTCTATTATGTTGCCCTTTTTCTTGAAACTAGTGGTCTTGTAAACCATCAACACTTGATGCTCTTTCTTGATTTCTACCTTCGCCAATTTCAACATCGCGAAGAACTCGGGAATTACTTTCGTCATCCCTTGCATATTATAGTTCATCACGAAGTTCTAGTAACTTGGTGCTAGTGACTAGAGAACTTTGTCAATTACTATCTTATCTGGAAGATTAACTCCCACTTGATTCAAGTGATTGTAGTACTCGGACATTCTGAGCACATGCTCACTAGCTGAGCAATTCTCGTCCATCTTGTAGGAAAAGTACTTGTCAAAGGTCTCACACCTTTTGACATGGGCATGAGTCTGAAATACCAATTTCAACTCTTGGAACATCTTATATGCTCCATGGCGTTCAAAACATTTTTGAAGTCCCGGTTCTAAGCCGTAAAGCATGGTGCACTAAACTATCAAGTAGTCATCATACCGAGCTTTGTCAAACGTTCATAACGTCTGTATCTGCTCCTGCAATAGGTCTGTCATCTAACGGTGCATCAAGGACATAATTCTTCTGTGTAGCAATGAGGATAATCCTCAGATCACGGACCAAGTCCGCATCATTGCTACTATCATCTTTCAACTTAGTTTTCTCTAGGAACATATCATAAATAAAACGGGGAAGCTATTTGCGAGCTATTGATCTACAACATAGATATGCAAATACTATCAGGACTAAGTTCATGATAAATTTAAGTTCAATTAATCATATTACTTAAGAACTCCCACTTAGATAGACATCCCTCGAGTCATCTAAATGATCACTTGATCCATATCAACTAAACCATGTCCGACCATCACGTGAGATGGAGTAGTTTTCAATGGTGAACATCACTATGTTGATCATATCTACTATATGATTCACGCTCGATCTTTCGGTCTCCAGTGCTCCGAGGCCATATCTGCATATGCTAGGCTCATCAAGTTTAACCCGAGTATTCCGCGTGTGCAAAACTGGCTTGCACCCGTTGTATGTTAACGTAGAGCTTATCACACCCGATCATCACGCGGTGTCTCGGCACGACGAACTGTTGCAACAGTGCATACTCAGGGAGAACACTTATACCTTGAAATTTAGTGAGAGATCATCTTATAATGCTACCACCGAACTAAGCGAAATAAGATGCATAAACGATAAACATCACATGCAATCAAAATATGTGACATGATATGGCCATCATCATCTTGTGCCTTTGATCTCCATCTCCAAAGTACCGTCATGATTTATATCGTCACTGGCATGACACCATGATCTCTATCATCTTGATCTCTATCAACGTGTCGTCGTATGGTCGTCTCGCCAACTATTGCTTTTGCAACTATTGCTATCGCATAGCGATAAAGTAAAGCAATTACATGGCACTTGCATCTTATGCAATAAAAAGACAAGGCTCATGCCAGTTGCCGATAATTTCAAAAACATGATCATCTCATACAACAATTTATATCTCATCACGTCTTGACCATATCATATCACAACATGCCCTGCAAAAATAAGTTAGACGTCCTCTACTTTGTTGTTGCAAGTTTTACGTGGCTGCTACGGGCTGAGCAAGAACCGTTCTTACCTACGCATCAAAACCACAATGATTTTTCGTTAAGTGTGTTGTTTTAACCTTCAACAAGGACCGGGCGTAGCCACACTCGATTCAACTAAAGTTGGAGAAACTGACACCCGCCAGCCACCTGTGTGCAAAGCACGTCAGTAGAACCAGTCTCGCGTAAGCGTATGCGTAATGTCGGTCCGGGCCGCTTGATCCAACAATACCGCCGAATCAATGTATGACATGCTGGTAAGTAGTATGACTATTATCGCCCACAACTCATTTGTGTTCTACTCGTGCATATAACATCTACGC
The DNA here is from genome assembly GCF_018294505.1 of Triticum aestivum. NCBI lineage: Eukaryota > Viridiplantae > Streptophyta > Magnoliopsida > Poales > Poaceae > Triticum > Triticum aestivum. The sequence continues at coordinate 297,367,776 of NC_057811.1, forward strand.
ATAGACCTGGCTCGGATGCCACTGTTGGGGAATGCAGTAATTTAAAAAAACAATCCTACGCACACGCAAGATCCATCTAGGTGATGCATAGCAACGAGCGGGAGAGTGTGTCCACGTACCCTCGTAGACCGAAAGCGGAAGCGTTTTATCAACGCAGTTGATGTAGTCATATGTCTTCACGATCCGACCGATCCTAGTACCGAACGTACGACACCTCCGTGTTCAACACACGTTCAGCTCGATGACGTCCCTCGTACTCTTGATCCAGTTGAGGCCGAGGGAGAGTTCCGTCAGCACGACGGCGTGGCGACGGTGATGATGAAGTTACCGGCGCAGGGCTTCGCCTAAGCACTACGACGATATGACCGAGGTGTGTAACTGTGGAGGGGGGCACCGCACACGGCTAAGAGATTGTCTGTTGTTCCTTTGGGGTGTCCCCTGCCCACATATATAAAGGAGGGAGGAGGAGGAGGCTGGCCCTAGAGGCGGCGCGCCAAGTGTGGGGAGTCCTACTAGGACTCCCAAGTCCTAGTAGGATTCCCTTTTTCCTTTCCGGAGTAGGAGAGAAGAAAGAGGGAAAGAGAGAGGGAGTAGGAAAGGGCAAGGGGGCGCCGCTCCCTTTCCCCTAGTCCAATTCGGACCCATGGGGGGCGTGTGCCTCCTTCCCTTTGGCCTGCCTCCTCTATTACCGTATGCCCCAATAAGGCCCAATACTTCTCCCGGCGAATTCCCGTAATTCTCCGGTACTCCAAAAATACCCGAATCACTCGGAACCTTTCCGATGTCCGAATATAGCCTTTCAATATATCGATCTTTATCTCTCAACCATTTCGAGACTCCTCGTCATGTCCCTGATCTCACCCGGGACTCTGAACAAACTTCGGTCATCAAATCACATAACTCATAATACAAATCGTCCTCGAAGGTTAAGCGTGCGGACCCTACGGGTTCGAGAACTATGTAGACATGATGGGACACATGTCCGGTCAATAACCAATAGCGAACCTGGATGCTCATATTGGCTCCTACATATTCTATGAAGATCTTTATCGGTCAAACCGCATAACAACATATGTTGTTCCCTTTGTCATCGGTATGTTACTTGCCCGAGATTCGATCGTCGGTATCCTCATACCTAGTTCAATCTCGTTACCGGCAAGTCTCTTTACTCGTTCCGTAATGCATCATCCCGCAACTAACTCATTAGTCACAATGCTTGCAAGGCTTATAGTGATGTGCATTATCGAGAGGGCCCAGAGATACCTCTCCGATACACAGAGTGACAAATCCTAATCTCGATCTATGCCAACTCAACAAACACCATCGGAGACACCTATAGAGCATCTTTATAATCACACATTTATGTTGTGACATTTGATAGCACACAAGGTGTTCCTCCGGTATTCGGGGGTTGCATAATCTCATAGTCTGAGGAACATGTATAAGTCATGAAGAAAGCAGTAGCAATGAAACTGTAACGATCATAATGCTAAGCTAATGAATGGGTCTTGTCCATCACATCATCCAATGACAACACATGTCTATGGTTAGGAAACATAACCATCTTTGATAAATGAGCTAGTCAAGTAGAGGCATACTAGGGACACTTTGTTTTGTCTATGTATTCACACATGTACTAAGTTTACGGTTAATACAATTCTAGCATGAATAATAAACATTTATCATGAAATAAGGAAATAAATAATAACTTTATTATTGCCTCTAGGGCATATTTCCTTCAAGTATTATGGAGTATCAATACAACCCCCAACAGATCTATGGGTTACACACCTTTCTTCATGGTTTATGGAGCAAAGGCGGTTCTCCCTAGTGACATCCGTCACGATTCACCCCGGGTGGCGGCTTACGTTGAAGCTGATAATGAAAAGGCCCGTCAAGATGCGCTTGACCTGTTAGATGAGGAGCGTGACCTTGCGGCGGCTCGTTCGGCGATTTATCAGCAAGACCTACGTCGTTATCACAGCCGTCGGGTCAAAACCGGAACCTTTCAAGAAGGTGACTTAGTGCTCCGGCTCATCCAGGATCAGACAGATATGCATAAGCTATAACTGCCTTGGGAAGGACCCTTTGTGGTCAGCAAGAATCTGCATAATGGGTCATACTATCTTATCGATGTTCGAGACCACAAGGACTCACGTAAGTCGGAAGAGGTACCCGTCGGCCGTGGAATATTGCTCATCTTCGGCCCTACTATACTTGAGCCACCGGCTCTCGTGATGTACATAGTTTGGTGATGTATATATTATAAACAGTATAATAAAGCCGGCATCCCTGATAAGAGGCTTGATGCCCAAACTACAGGGACCAAAGAGAGTTGGATGCACAGCACAGCTCAAACATAGGTCCCCGATGAGCACAATTCGTAAGTATGTCACTTGGGGGCTTCCTGTTCAAACATAGGCGTATTTGACCAAAGATAACATAGCGTTACTACCCTCTTGACCAGGTTATCTTGTTCAAACATAGGCGTATTCGACCAAAGAGAACATAACCTTTCCGGGTCATCCTACCTGTAACCAGCTGCTTCAACTCCATCGGGTAATCCCGATTGACCCGCTGAACTCTTAACGATCAATCTTTTACAGCGTATTCGACCAAAGATCCTGAGCTCGCTAAGGTTCAAATGGCGGTTTTTCATGTGAGAGCACGGCTTATAGATAGTCAGGATAGATCCAGGCTTCATAAGCCGCCTTCCTTGAAACTTGGATAAATGGCCCATGATGCATGCTGCTACTCTGACCCCGCGTACTCCTGATAATTCTATCTTTATACAAGACCTGACTTTATCTGGGTTCAAATGACAATTGGGTACTGCGAGTGCCGGCTCACGGAAAGCACGTACCTTCCAGTGCCTCAGGCTAGTTTCATCGAAGAAGACACTTTGGCTTGGCGGCCTACAAAAGCCTCGAATTTCTTTTGATTTTTTATTTGATCTCTTCTTTGTCATCTGGTTTTTATAAATCGGGCCCAGCTTCCCTATTTATGGCTCATATTTGAAGCATTTTTGGGTCTCTACAACACGCCAGGATGGCAGACTCTAAGTCGCCAGAGTATCATACTCTTATGTTCGGAGTTATAAACTCTACAAACTCTGACTGCATCAAGCTACTAAATTGGCAGTATAAACACACACCACAGGTACGTTATTTTCTTATGTCAGCATTATGGTCAGCACGACCCTGGTTATGGACTATTCGTCCCCAGTGGTTTCAATTGGGTATCATGACCCGCCCGGCGGTAAACCGCCAAGGCACCTGTGATTTGCTTATGTGCAGGATAATCATCAAATCTGATCTGCATAAGTCAATACTATCATAAGCATAAAATGATAGTTTCTCACATTGGCGGCTCAGCAGTATTGTGCAAAAATAGAAACATGCATGATGGCACGGCAGATTTGAGTTTTACTACCCTATTACATGACTCCATGAGTCAAATAGATCAAGTGTTTTTTCATACAGATCAAATATAAACCGCCCAGCGGTTCAATCTTCTTGGCCTTGCTGACTTGAGGCTTCTGGATTATCCTTCTCCGGGTCTTTGTCCTCTGCCGCTGTCTGGAGATTCGGTGATGACCAATCAATGCCACATAAAGCTTGAAATTCAGCCTCATCATCTATAAGTCCAGACGGGTCAACTTCAGGGGCAAAAGTATGCTTACGGATTGGAGGGATTAAACCCGTCACTTTATAAGCCGGCGTAGGCATCTTCTGATTCTCCATGTTGTAAGCCGGATGATATTTCGACAGATCTATTTCATTCGCAATAAGACTGGCCAGAGGGCGTATTTCTTTGACACAGGCAGCAAAGTCCTTTTGATCAAATGCACTGCCGTATTCCTTTAAGTTTGGGTATCCAGTAGCTACTTCAGACGGGTCTAGCTCTGGTAATCATGCCTTGGCCCGGCTCAAAGTCGTCACGGCACCGGCTCTCGCAGATGAACGTTTCATTTCATCCATCCTAGCAGGCAGCACAGAAAGTTTTTTCAAGACATCTATCAAAAGAGTAGGTGCTTGATTGGTTGGACAAATAGTAGCTAGTGCACACTGAGCTCCAGCGTACAGTTGTTCGACAAGTGTGTAGACAGCCTTGAGCTTCACAAGCATGTCCTGGTTAAGGTTGCTGCTCCTGGGACCTGAATACATCATAGATTGGTTAATGGCGGTTTATATTATCACGACAAGGATTCACTTTTGATGACTAGCAAGGCGACTCACCAAAGATAGTAGAAACCATCTGAGATACACGGTGTTTTAAGCCGATGAGCTCAGTGGTCACCTCTTGAAGAGTTGCCTCTGCTTTTTCAACTCGCTGCGTTAAAGCAGTCTTTTCTTCAGCCCAAGTGCTTTTCTCCGGCTCAAAACTGGTCTTCAGCTTTTCTGATTCAACTATGCTAAACTAGAATTTTGACTCGGCTTTCCGGGTCTCAGACTCCTGATTCGCCAGCCGGGTCTTTGCATCATTTAACTGTGACTCAAGTTCAGCAGTAGTAGCCTGTATGCAGCACAGAGTTGTCAACACATTCATATCAGGATTACAAGAATATAAGTCCCAAGCACTTTGCAAGAAATACTACTTGGCACTTGGGGGCTAATGCATACCGCTTGTATCTTCCTACTACTTTATGATGACCCGGTTGTGCTGTAAACAATCATAGCCGGTTCATGGGGGCTACACAGATAAGCTTTCATTTTTAAACAATGGTAAATAGGACCGGCTCGTTCATGCTGATTAAACCGGCCCTTGGGGACTACGGATGCAATGCTAAATTGTTTAAACATCCGGTTTAATTCTAACTATGACAGTCGGCCTTGGAAGGATTCTACTATAGATGCTTATGGATTATTCTATGTCTACATCATATTCAATTTTATCATACCCAGTAGACTTGGGGGCTGGCAGGATGTACATAGTTTATTTAAAGCCAGAAGTCATACCTCATACTTTTGATGCATCTGCTTCACCATATCAATTTCAAGATCGCGGCTGGAGTGTACTTGGTTGAGGTATCCAGACAGAATTTCACTGCTGCTCAATTGTGCATAGTGGGAGACATCAAACCTCACTTTCCGTCTCTCAATAACCTCTTGCTTGGCGGAGTGTTTGGCCAAGACAGTTGGATTTCCCGATTCTATAAAACCGGTGCCAGTGATCAGAACGTCATCGGCATGAGTCTCTGATGGCCTAAGCGAGCTTGATGGTTCAGTATTCAAAGAGTCAGTATTGGTGTGATCAACAGAGAGGTCAGGAATTTCAGGTGGAGCATCAGAGGCAGGTTCTTCTGGCTGTTTTTCAGAAGCTTCAGGTGCAGAGACTTGCTGCTCCGTTTCAACAACTTTAGGAGCCTTAGTTGGCTTGGTCACCTTGGCCTTCTTGCTAGGCTTTGCTTGTCCACTGCATGGGTTGTGACAAGTCAGTATAGTTATAAGAATATAAAGAGGTACAAAATAAAATTAATTATTGTTACCCAGGGGCAGTCTTGAAAGCCGGCAGCTGGGTCTGTGATGAATCGTCAGAGTAAGAACGAGAAACCTCCTGGTAGTTTGAGTCAGAGGAATTGAGTGGCTGGCGAAAGCAACCCACCAGCGGGTAAAAAGAAGTTAAATTTAGAAGGACCTCATTTTGGCGTTTCCGTGGAACTGGAGTATTTGGTAAGAAGGAGGACAATTCTTCACCTCCGTTGTTCCGAGTCTGGCACTGGCTCTCGTGCTGTTGTTGCTTCAAAAGAAAGTGAGGATCCAAATGAGCTAAGGGGTGTGAAAACCTTACTTCCCGGGTTACTCGTCAAAATTTCTGTCTTGGCAAAGGCTCTGAGTCGGAGGAAATAATAGTTACCTCTTCTTCAACTGCTTGGCTGGCCCCCGTGTCATCCTGAGAGTAATCAATGTCAATAAGATAATTGAAAAAGGAGCCAAGAGAGTCAAGGGCTACCTCCGACTCAGAGGTGTCATCTAGATCAAACATGTATTCTTTTTATGCTTCTTGGTGGCCTTCTTGGCGGCTTTCTTGGCAGCCCAGGCCTTCTTGGCGACTTCATGGTCGTATTTTGCCTTCCAGAAATCAGATTTAGCCTGTGGAAGTTAGCAAAGTTGAGTTAATACAATATTTGAATAAAGAGATAAAACTAAGATAAGTTAAAGACTCACATCTGGCGGTGAGTTAAGTTTGCAGAAAGGGTTTAGACCTACTTTGCTGCAGTCTTCGGAATCTTCATTCAGAAGAGTTTTTGTCATCTCAGTAATTGCACCATCAGTCAAACGCAAAGGGCTGTAGCGTAATGGATCCTTTGTACCGCATGTATATGTACATATTAAGCCGGGTCGTCGGCTCAAGGGTATGATCCGCCACGAGACCCAGCACCGGACCAAATCAATGCCAGTTAGCCCATTCCCCAGTAGGGCCTTGACCTTCGCAATAGTGGGGGCAAGCTTCTTACGTTCAGCAGCGGTGAGTTTTTTAGGAAGAGGGTGCTTCGGGTCAAGACGTTCAGCACGGTAACCCGGCAGTGGATTCTCGTCAGCCGGAGAGGTATCCTTGCAGTAAAACCATGTCTGGTTCCAATCCTTGGGGTGACTCGGCAGGCACGCATAAGGGAAGATGGCATCTCTTCTGCGTTGAATTGAGATTCCGCCAAGTTCCAAGCTGGGTCCGTTCGTAACCTCGTTCTGGCGGTTTAAATAAAAATATTCCCTAAAGAGTTCGACGTTGGGCTCCTCTTGAAGGTATACTTCGCAGAAGACTTGAAAGTTGCAGATATGACACGGAATTGGGTCCGATGTCTTGAGGATGGAGTTGGAAGAAGTGCAGAACATCTCGGAAAAACTTAGAGCCGGGTGGTGAGAAGCCCCGGTTCATGTGATTAGTGAATACAATGACTTCGCCATCCTTTGGCTGAGGTATTTCTTCGCCTGGTTCAGGGGCACGATAATGCATAACACTCTTTGCGGGCAAGTACCCGATTTTGACAAAGTCTTTGAGTGAGCCTTCAGTGATGACGGAGGGAAATCAATTACATGTATAGACAGTCTTTGGCGGCATTGTGAAGAAAGAAAACCTAAAGGAAAGGAAAATTTTGCCGGTTCAAATTAGTTTGTGAAATCACAAGTTAACAGTTACAGTATATATTCAGAATGGCGGCTTAAATTAGGACTAATGATATATGAGTAATTATAAGCCGGTGATATAAGCCGCCATGACAAGTACTGGCATTCAAGATCTGACAAGAGCAAAATTTTGCTAAGTATCGGGACAAATAGGTTTAACAGATTGAAGCTATAAGATTGGATCTGCAGCTATTCAGAAAAATGGAATAAAATCTAAACCTAAGGTGGCGGCAGCAGAGAAGTGGGGATGCCTAGATGAGATCTGTTGCTATGAGGATATATTCTAATATTGCAAAACAAGTGCTAAAACTGCTACCGCGCAAGGTTTGTATCGTCTTCAGATCAAAATTATGCAATCTAAGAAAGAAAGGGAAGAACGGTGATGAACACCGACGAACAGAGAAACCGTAACACAGATCTAGGGAGAGGAAAGGGGAAGACTTACCGACGCTGGTTGACAGCGGAGGAGCGCCGTCACGTTCTGGTTCGTTCAGGGCGATGCAGCGGCCGGAGTTGAGGCAGTGGATGAAGTTCGACGACGGCGGAGCTCGGGCGCGCTGGGGCGTTGCGAGGAGAAAGAGGAAAACGAGAAGGAGAAAGGGGGAGAGTGAAAAGAGGACCCGTGGCCCCTATTTATAAGGCTGGAAGGATAAGTGGCAGGCGCGGGAATCGAGGAGACAAGAAAATGGATATGTGACGGCGCAGACGCCTCGATTTTCGGAGGTTCAGTAAAGGAAAAGATTTATTAAGATTTGGGCCGTATATAGCATTAATGACAGGTGACGGTGGGTCACCGCAATTTCAGGAGATGATGTCATGGCGGATTACAAATAACACAGGAAGATGAAGAGGGATTTTTTTAAGTGTTGAAGATTGACATGAACAAATTCAAATCAACCTGGGGCCTAATGTTGGGGATATGACTATTGGATATGACCCGCACAGGAGGGGCCGGGTCAAACCAATGGCGGTTCATCTAAATGAAGCCCAAGAGTATATTGAAGATGACGGTTCATAAGATAGGCTTGTTAAAGGGCCCAAACCCGAAGGCAGCTTAAGGCCCGTAAGTGTAAACCGCCATGAATATGTAAACTTGTATTGTAAGGCATGTAAAATAAGTCACCGAGCCGGACACGTTTGTATGAGCCGGCCGGGACTCTGTAGGCCACAGGGCGTCAACCCATGTATATAAGGGGATGACCCGGCAGCGGCTTAGGGAAAGAAACAACAGATCAAAAACCAGACAAAGCGTATTCGCTCCCTGGTAATCGAAACCCTAGCAATACCACCTCAAACTGGATTAGGCTTTTACCTTCACCGCAAGGGGTTGAACTAGTATAAACTCCTCGTGTCTTTTGTCCCATTTAACCCCTTTAAGCTAACCTCGTCGACATGGCTCCACAACTAAGTCCTTTCACTAGGACATCTGCCGTGACAATTCCACGACAGTGTGCGATAACGTGCCTATCACAAACATATCGGTAGATTAAATGTTGATGTCCACCTTTTTCACACGACTATAGCGGCGTAATCATTTGGGATATCTCTCTGATCAGAAACGTAACGTCGAGATGTAACGTGTGGGACTGGGGCAGCTTCTCATACGTTTATTCTATGGCGATCATCAGTAGTCGCTCACCTATCCCTGACGGTTTCTGGGTCGTGTGGGAAGGACCCCCTATCGCAGTCACTCACTAGCCGACGGTTTCAAATGTCGTCACGGAAAGGGGTTAAAACCGTTTGTATAGCACGATACGGTACCAGTGTCATCTGAGATTTATTATTATTGCTCGCTAGTTGATTATGCCATTGATATGAGTAAATGTGAGACCTAAATGTTATTGTGAATATGGTTAGTTCAATCTTTGCTGAAAACCTGAATGCTGGCTATACATATTTGCAACAATAAGATCAAATAGAGTTTGTAAAAGTTTTTCGTTGTGACTTTCAGTTTATCAACTGAATTGCTTGAGGACAAGCAATTGGTTAAGCTTGGGGGAGTTGATACCTCTCCATCGTATCTACTTTTCCAAACTCTTTTGCCCTTGTTTTGGACTCTAATTTGCATGATTTGAATGGAAATAACCCGGACTGATGTTGTTTTCAGCAGAATTGCCATGGTGTTTATTTTGTGCAGAAATAAAAGTTCTCGGATTGACCTGAAAATTTACGGAGAATATTTTTGGAATATATAAAAAATACTGGTGAAAGAATCAACCAGAGGGGACCCACCAGGAGACCACAAGGGTGGGGGCGCACCCTACCCCCTGGCTTGTGGGTCCCCTGGACCTCCTCCGACCCTAACTCCAACTCTATATATTCACATCCGGAGAGAAAAAATTAGAGAGAAGGATTCATCGCGTTTTATGATACGGAGCCGCCGCCTCGTCCTGTGATTCATCGGGAGGGCTGATCTGGAGTCCGTTCGGGGCTCCGGAGAGGGGGATTTGTCGCCATCATCATCATCAACCTTCCTCCATCACCAATTTCATGATGCTCATCGCCGTGCGTGAGTAATTCAATCATAGGCTTGCTGGACGGTGCTGGGTTAGATGAGATTTATCATGTAATCGAGTTAGTTTTGTTAGGGTTTGATCCCTTGTATCCACTATGTTATGAGATTGATGTTGCTATGACTTTGCTATGCTTAATGCTTGTCACTAGGGCCCGAGTGCCATGATTTCAGATGTGAACCTATTATGTTTTCATGAATATATTTGTGTTCTTGATCCGATCTTGCAAGTTGTAGACACCTATTACGAGTTATGATCCGCATACCCCAAGGTGACAATTATTGGGATTCTTTCCGGTGATTACCGTAGTTTGAGGAGTTCATGTACTCACTAAGTGCTAATGCTTTGGTCCGGTTCTTCATTAAAAGGAGGCCTTAATACCCCTTAGTTTCCATTAGGACCCCACTGCCACGGGAGGGTAGGACAAAAGATGTCATGCAAGTTCTTTTCCATAAGCACGTATGACTATATACGGAATACATGCTTATATTATATTGATGAATTGGAGTTAGTTCTGTGTCACCCTAGGTTATAACTGTTGCATGATGAATGCCATTCGACATAATTATCCATCATTGATCCATTGCCTACGAGCTTTTCACATGTTGATCTTTGCTACGTTACTTTTCTGTTGCCGTTGTTACAATTGTTACAAAACTGCTACTGTTACTTTTACCACTGTTACCGTTACTTCCATACTACTTTGCTACTAAACACTTTGCTGCAGATATTAAGTCTTTCAGGTGTGGTTGAATTGACAACTCAGCTGCTAATACTTGGGAATATTCTTTGGCTCCCCTTATGTCGAATCAATAAATTTAGGTTGAATACTCTACCCTCGAAAACTGTTGCGATCCCCTATACTTGTGGGTTATCACCTACCCCCGGGCGTGTCTAGTGAGGTTGTGGGTCCCACAGGGGGCCCCCTCACTTATTCCAGCCGCCCATTGCCTTCTCCTACCTCCAGAAAATATCAAACTTGCCTCATAGCTCATGTTATTCCTCAATTCCTGTGCGATTTTCGGTCTCCTTGCTCGAAACTTCATTTTAGAAACTATTTTGAGGGACTGCTCCTTGGTATGTGACTCCTCCAATGGTCTAATTAGTTTTGGTTATAGTGCTTTATATTTTGCATATTTTGCTATTGTTGGTGACCTTGTATTTGAGCTTGCATGTTTAACTTATATGGTTCAAAGTAGTTTTGATGCATGATATAGCCTCGAGACACTTGTGGGAGTAATTGCTATCACTTATATTAAGTTTTGTTCACTTTTATTTTGAGGGACAAAAAATTCAGAAATTTTCAGACAAAGAAAAAATGCTTAAGTGGAAGTTGAGAGGTTCTTCAAGCCGGAGTCCTAAGAAAACTACGAAGCCCAAGTACAACCTTCCTCGTGCGGCCGAGGTGCGGCCGTGCGAATGTCCATGCAACACATTCTTAAGGGATGCGGGCATTCATGACGATTTTTATTATTTGGCGAACAATGCAGGCCTCATCCCGTTCCTCGAAGATAAGTGTGATCAATACCTCCTTCTCACTAATACTTTCATGCAAAACTTTCACTTTCATGCTAGGAGAGATATATCTATGTGTCATTTCACCTCCATGATATTCCTAAGGAGATGACACTTGAGAGATTTTGCCAAGATTGCATGATTCCCAATGAGGCCAGCCCTCTAGAGCCACATCCTAGGGATGTCGCGGATTTCATATCTGTAGTAACTGTGGGGGAATTGAGAGGAGTTTCTGAAGGTAGAGTTGCTAGTTTACATTTTTTCCGTTTTGCTTTATTACTCTTTGCTAGGAGGTGTTTGACTGGTAGGAGGGAGAGTGGTACGTTCAGCTCACCTGACTGGTTTGTTTGGAAGCAGTGACTCATCTTTCGTCCGGCCAATGATATCGAGACGGCTCAAACTTAGATAATCAAATGGCGGGGATGCCTCGTGTCCGCACACCTCACCCCAGCCACCACACCGTTCTCCACGCGTCTCCACGTACACTCTGACACGCGTCATGGCCCGAGGCAACAAATCCTCCTTCCGCGGATTCATGGCGCCGCGCTATAAGTCTCGCCTCGACCCTGCTTGCGAAAGTACGGCAGCTTGTCTAGAGATTCCAGCAGCATCGTCGGCTAGTCCAAACTGAAGCAAGGGAGGTCGTGCGGCATGGAGTCGGGCAAGGAGGCCGCGGCGAACGCCGGCGCGTCAGCGCGCGCCGGCATGGAGAAGACGAGAGCCGCCGTGCAGGGGCAGGTGGACAAGGCCGCGGCGTACACGACGGGGCACAGGGAGGCGGCGGTGGTGAACAAGGAGGCGGCCGAGGTGAAGAAGCAGCAGCGGATTTACGCCGCCGAGGAGGAGAAGCAGCGCGCCGTGCGGGATAACGCCGCCGCCAAGGAGCGCGCCAGCGGCGCAGAGACGGAGGACCGCCACGGCAGCCACGGTGAGGAATGAGGAGTGCGCGTCTCGCCGAGGCACGGCGGCGCGTGACCCGAGCGACCGGCGCAGTGTGATCCAGCAGTTATACGTATTCTTTTTTCTTTTTCTTTTTTTTTTGCGGAAAAGCAGTTATACGTATTCTTATGGTGTTAACCGTGTCGTGTGCGTTTTCCGTAACTCGGGCATTGATGATGTTTTCCGCTGCTGCTTGTGATCTGTAATCGAACGAGATGTGTGTATACAATTGTTAGTACGGTACAATTGTCAGCAGAAGGAATGGTGTTTACGAGACTGAGCTAAGCGTGCTTGATCATGACGATGCCGGTTTCAAGATTCCTGACTTTCGGGTGAAATGGTTAATAAAAGATAAAACCCGGGAATGCATAGCTCATGCCGTGAGCATGGCCAATTCGTCTCAACAGTACACCCTCTGTTCCTAAATCCTAAATACAACACGTTGTTTCATTTCAAGTTCCTAAATACGGAGTATAAGACATTTTTGCAGTTCAAAAACAGAGGTAGTAAAACATACCAGATCATAGAAAACCATTACCTCAAAAAAAAGATCATAGAAAACCACACTCCGACTACGCAAACAGATCCATCTCAGTAGTATCCATGTTCAGCGATCATAGCACATACTGTACACAGCAAGTCCCAAGCACTCTTCTCTAACTAGGCCAATCACGGCATACGTATTCGGTGCTACAGTAGCTTTTATTTTTGTTGGCGGAGCGGTAGAGGCTGCCATTTTATTACATCAAAAGGCCATTGCTGCATAAGGTTTGCCTCCTCAACAACCCCTGGCCCCGGGGCCTGCTGATCTTCAGTGGAGTTCCTTGAGGAAGTCCGCATGATCCACCAGAACCTACAACCCCAACCCCAAGAGTAACATTAGCCACAGATACTTTAGCCGGCTGGTTGCCAAGGATACCGAAGAACAACATAAGAAATCATGTTCAGTATGACAAACATGCTGCACGCAAAAATTCTTATTAATTTGCTCGCTACACCTAGGATGCCTACTTTCTTACAATGATGTTGTTTTCCAATTTTCTACTATTTTGCATTTACAAGCAACAGCTTGTCCTTGAAGGTGCCAATCCAAGAGTAGACTCTGAAACTATGTACAAACTGGAAATAATTCGTTTTTACAGACAAACTAGCAATTATCGGTCAGTTTGTGTAAGCCAATTCAATTATTCTTCATTTCGTTTCGAATTAATTCATTTAACTGCCAAAGTACATTGACTACAATAAGCTCTTCAAATTTTAAATCAAGCATTGACTACAGCAAGCACATCTTGTAATTAATTCACCCGCTCGATTCAAATAAAGCAGTGTGATGCACAAGACAGCCAGAAGACATACCACTTTCCAGCCATCGGGGTCAAGGAAAGAGGTGATCTTCGTGTTCAGCCCCGGTAGTGGCCCAGGCTGACGTAGGATCTTTCCACCTAGTTCTTTGGTAACCAGCTCAACTGCTTCAGCACTCTTGTACACATCATCAGTGCCAATAGCAACCTGCACTTAGGCAACACAACAACCATTAAGAAAGGAAATGCCAAAACCTAAAGAGGAAATAATGCAAAAAAAACCTTGTCAAAACCTGAGCATATGCATTGCCCTTGTTATATTCTGTGACACCATAGTTGTATGTCAACTCCAGAACAGTGGTCTTATCCTCCTCAGCATAGCCCATCATGGCAATAGTGTACTGCACAAATCATAAACATGCTCAGTCTATCAAAATTAAAAGGAAAAATGGCATCAAAACAACAATTGGCATGTGATATACCTTGTACTGAGGCACATCCTTCTTCCTCAGAAGCTTCATCCCAAGGGCCTGCATAAAAGACAAATGTGAGAATATCACACATATAACTATTGTCCTAGAGAATATTCAGAAAGGATAGTGTCTCTAACGTTTCAAACAGCCTCTCCTTTTACAAAACAATACCTTCTCGTAGAACATGATAGACCGATCAAGGTCACCAACACGAAGCATAACTTGACAGAGAGGCTCAGGCGTCGGACCCCTCTGGATAAGCTCGAACATGTAACCATCTGGGTCTGGTGCAAAAGCAATCACAGTGGACCCTCCCTTGACAGGACCAGGTTCACGAGTGATCTTACAACATGAAGATGATTTAATTGTCTCAGCCAGCTTGTACACCTGCGTTGCATCCACGACATCGTATAAGCCCGGGGGTCTGTAACATGAAGGGTAAGATGTTGCAGGTAAGCAATACACACATCCTCATGTGCGATGGCAAAATGTCCAAAGCCCGCTCCAATGTCATACTTGTCGACACCATAATCTATCAAACCAGAACGGACATATTAGCACAACAGGAGGTGGAAAAGAATGACACTATTAACCCACAAAAGAATTTATTGGCTCGTATGCAGAGAGAAGAATAAGACCCCATCAGTTTGCCAGTATTATCACTGAGGCAGACACACACGTCGACCAATTATTAACAAGGATATCAAACTGGTTGCATTAGAAACAATTGCGGACCAATGAACATACTGTAAGTCAGCTCAAGTGCAAAATTACTGTCCTCAGGTCCAAACCCAAGAAACGCATTGGTGTACTTCTCTTCAGGAACATCTCTTTTCCTCAACAGCTTCATCCCAAAGCATTCTGTGTAACACCTATGAGAATTAAATCACTCGCATCAGCACAAACATACCAATATTGATAGTGCAAATATCACCATCTACCAGAAGTAGAGCCAACATACTTAATGGTGCGGTCCAGATCTCCCACACGGTAAACAGCATGCAGCATCCTCTTTTTGTCCTGCTTAGGCCACTCCAGCACGACCTCCGCGGGCTTTCCAGCTTCGCTACCGGTTGCCATCCCTGTTGTCACTTGTCAGAGCTGTTATGCATTTCATGATTAGAGCAAGGGAAGAGGTAACAGGCTAATCATGAGAAAAAACAGTGAACGGACAGAAATCATATACCAGGAGTCCCTGACATGAACGTGAAGCTACTCACACAGTTAGAATCATGCCACAAAATCAGAATGCCTCAAAAGCATAATATCAGTCGAGGGAGCATGTCTTGCTCTCCATCCACCATCAAAATATGTAATCGTTTTGAGAAGTAAAGACTACCAAAACAGCCACTTCACATAACAGAAACGTTACTCACTCGTACAAAATAAAAGTAGCGTTTTCCCAACCCAGCTCAAGATCTGAAAGCGTCTCATCCTCTTACCACCAATATAGATTCCAACCTAAGTGTGGTTCTCCTCCTAAACCGAACTTTATTTTTTCTTTTTGGAAAAAACTCCAGCAAACTGCACACATGTAGTTAGATTGGGGTGGTTCTATAAAAGGTCGGATCGGGGATTTCCCCCATGATTTCTACAGTATTTTCGAAAAATCCTGTCCAGCCGCGGTGCTTGGAACAAATCAAATTATACAGATAAGAATACCAAGCAGAAAGGGGAGGATGCTAGCCAGCTTGTATCAGAAACCTAAGAAATCTGAGCAGAAAGAAAGGAATGCGGAACCGGAAACTACACACCGGCGGGTAACGGGAGCAAGCGGGGGTGAAGAATGAGATGGATTTGGGGATGCTCACCTCGGAAATTTGATCCGGCAGATAATCGGCTTGATTCGGTTTGGTTTGGTCCCACGCTGAGGAGGCTCTAGAGGCTTCTCCACTAATGTGGGCAGTTCAACTGAAACAGAGAGGCGTCCAGGTTCTGTCAGTTTGGCAGCATGCTAATCACAAACATCACCTACTCCAAAATCGTGTTTTGCTGAGGTGATAAACATCACAACAATTACTGCGATGTTCATGGGCCCAGACAACTCTACGGCCACGAGAAACAACTACAAATGCTATAGTGAAGAGAGTGCCACATCTACAACAAATTTTAGCAGAAAGGTTTTGCTACAACTACTTTTACTTTACTAGTAAATGTATATGCGCAATGCATGTTAATATTATGAAGAAAATTAAATGCACGTTGATATTAGATAGGATAAGCGCTCACCATCAAGCAATCCAGATCCGTTAGATTGACCTGGTTTGATGGCTGAGATTAATTGAATCTGTCAATTTGAATCTTTTTATATCGGTATAGATTATAAAAGTTACATTACAAATTCTCAAAACGTGGCACATCAAAGTGATCACATAGTACTGAGCTTCAGTCGAGGTCATACATCATTGAGTTGTGGGCATTTTTTATAACCTTAACATAGGCCCAGTTCTTTTGAGTAGATTATAAAGAATCTCGGCCTGCAAAATATTGAGCAAAAAGAACTTGATTTTGCTTCCCAAGTCTTGAGAAGATTCTCTAGAATCCCAGTGCAATCAAAAATCTAAAAAAAGCTAAATTTTCCCAGAATCTCAAGATTTTGGAGAGCCCCTCAAAAGAAAAATATTTGAATAAAAAAATATATCTCTATTATAGCACGTAATTACGGTCAGAATGCCACCGACCCATCCACTCCTCATGTACAGAAAAACGAGTGGGCACTCGCAGTCAACCAACCCACACATCGAGCGAAAAAACTCGCCCACGCGTGGCAAGCGCTAGGGTTGTCGTGCCGCCGCCAGCCTCCCCCCTCCTCCACTTCTTCCTCCACCCTCTACCCCCGGCGGGGGCCCTCCGCACCCGACACACACGTGTATGGAGCGATGTTATAGTTCGTCATGATCATTTTCCACAACCCCCCATAGGTAATCTCTTGTATGTATCCATTGTTATACAAAAGATGATATGTTGTAAATTTCTAATGTCTTTCGAGGTCCTACTGTAGAAAAATATTACTTTGCAGACTCCGGATATCCAAACAAGGTTGGATATCTAGCACCATACAAAGGGCAACGATATCGTGTACCAGACTTCCAACAAAACCCGTCCGGTGGGGAGGTATCAGACATTCAACCATCGCTTTGTTTGCGAAATTACATCGAAAGAGAATTTTGGTGTTCTCAAGATGAAATGGTGAATTCTTGCGGGCATATCTCGATACAAACAGGAGACCCAAAAGATGATCATCATTGTATCCATGTGTCTCCATAACTCGGAACAAACAAGAGACCCAAAAGATGATCATCATTGTATCCATGTGTCTCCACAACTGGATTCGTGATAGCAAGTTATGTGATGAGCATTTTGACAAGTTTGACAATGATGTGTATGTGCAACCTCCATTGATGTTTACATGTGCCAACGCTCTACCACCAGAAGATGATGGTAGTATGACTACAACACGTGAAGCTATTGCTGCCGGTCTCGTACCTTAAGATTATCTTTTCTATTTTTAGTTTGACCCACTTTTGTAACGAACAAATTTTAAACCATTCTAATTGTAATATTTAGCACTTTATGATATTCATAAATCACTTTTGTGCTCATATAAAAAAGATATGGTTCGAAACAACAAGGTGTTAACAATTCATCAAATAGTTTCTGTCTAAGGGTAATATAGACATTTCAGCACACAACTCAATCCACAATCTTAGAAAAGGACTCGACGGCAAATTGTGTGGGAAGTAGATTCTGGGATAATTTTCCAGAATCTTGGTTCTGCATAATCCTGCGCAAAAAGAATTGGGCCATAGGAGAGGTGTGGATCATCCCCTTAAAGTAACTCCAACATATCTTTAAATCTTACTCCCTAAAACCCATTCTCAAAAGGTAATACTCAATAATTCCTTAGTGCTAAGAGGGTGAGGTCTAGCCATGCGAAAATGTCAACTCCCAAAGGAGTTCTTCTTTTGCTAAATTGTCCTCTTTTACATAGATACACCATTTAAACTTCATTTCAAACACAAGTTGAACTTTATTTCAAATGCCATGACACTCACAAGGTTAACATGCACTAAACATAATCCATGGCTCGATAAACTTGTTTTAGTGACACAAAAAATGACATGATATGAAACAAAAATTGACACAACAGAAGTCTCACTACTACTTCTTATACTTCTTCAACTCAAATGAGTTGAGCCTCCTCTTGCGCTCCTCCCTATAGTGCATGTTGATCGTCCCTAGTATCAACCACCTCCTAGAGGGCGAAGCCAAGATTCAGACATAGTGGGCAAAAGATACAACAAACACAACAAGAGGTTCTCTTAAACCAAAGAAGAAGAAAAAACTCCAACAAACTGCGCACACATAATTGGATTGGGGTGGTTCTAGAAGAAGTTGAACAACGGGATTTTTTTCCCCTTGATTTCTACGTGTTTTTCAAAAACCATGTCCAGACGCACAGCTTGGAACAATTCAAAATATACAAATGTACTTGCATGATAGCATAACCTTCTTTAAGATATATAGTGACGTGATTTCAAGAAGCTTCTAAGCTACTTATGCTTCATCAAGAGTTGCAGTATCGTGTCCAACCCTGTTTCTACTTTATTTCCCAATGAAAAAAATCCATTTTACTACCCTGAACAAAATCGATGGTTCACATAACCCCCTGAAGTCCAAAATGGTTCGCTTAACCCCTTAATAAAGCCAATACCGTTCAATACTCACACAAAGTGGACTTGGTCAGGTGGTTTTGCTGAGTTGGACTCGGTCAACGCTGTTTTGCTGACCGTGTGGTCTCCTCCTCCTTCCCTGTGTAGCCTCAGGCATCTTCGGCCGGCCGGCGACGCACATGGCCTGGCCACCGGCGGCGACAGGTGCGGGGAGCCGGGGGTCGCCAGCGGCAACCAGTATGTCAGGCTGGGGTTGAACTAGGAGCATCGTGGCTCATTCTTTCCTTGTCTCTCTCAGACTGGAGCACGCATCGAGCACTACAGAGCGCCGCCGGTCGTCGACGTAGCCACCGGCCACCCCTCGCCAAACCACCATGTCCAGAGCCTCCAAAATCTCACGCCGGTCCTCTGCGCCGAAGGATTCAAGCCCATATGCCCGGAGTCGACGCAATCGGGCTGTCTTCTCCGACTGCGGCCGCCGGACGCCGACGAATGATTTGACGTGCATAGAAGAGCCCCGGCCTAGCCTTCGCCACCGTTAGACTCGCAGGAAGCCTCTCTCAATTTTCCCTCTCCTTTAGAGATCACACTTGTGTTGTAGTCGTCGTCCAAGCGAGCTCAGCGCCGCCGTCCCCCATGGTCGCGGTGCTCCTCGTTCCCGAGCTCCCCTTGCGTCGTTATGCTACCTGTCGTGCCCCAATAGGTCCGTAGATTCCACCCTGCTTTCTAGTTCGGTTGGCTTCGTGTTGTAACATTGTAACACCGACGTCGTCAGAGCCGTGCCTCTGCCACCGCTCAGCTCCGTTGGTAGCCTGCTTCCGGCCATCGCACGGCCTCCTACGACCACCTATGGATGCGCGCGAGCGCAAGCTACGCCCTGGTAGCCTCCAACGCCGCCGTCGTGGCCTCCGGCAGAACCCTGCCGTGATTTGAGGTCGCCGGCAGTTAACCCCGGCCGTGCCTGACACGCGGCGTCATTAGTTTAGGTTGATTAAGGTTAGTTGGAGATAGTGACATGTGGGTCCCCCACTGTTAATGATGTAGTTAGGTCTAAATAAACCCCCTGCTAGTTTCTGTGCAACCAGTCAGCGTTGACCAGACCCATCAGTCAGTGAGAGTGGCTAGGAGAGAGGGACCCACCATAGGTCAAATACCGCCATTGACCATCTCCACATCAGCGTCTGATTGGAGCAAACCACTCAGGGATGTTTTTGACTGGTATAGGATAGTTGAGGGGTGTAAAGGAGCAGAAAAATAGATCAGGGGGTAAAGTGAACCACCCACTTTATTCAGGGTAGTAAAATGGACTTTTTTCTTTCCCAATTGATATACAATATGTGTTGGGATGTCCTTTGTGAATACAATGTAGCAGCAACGAGCCGGGCATCATCTAGTTCTAGATACAGTAAAACCACTATGATTTTCTGCATGTCATCTACAAATGTACTCCTACATGCTTAAGATATACCGTGATGTGATTTCAAGAGGCTTCTATGCTGCTTATGCTTCATCAAGATGTCGCAGAATCGCAGCCGACATTGTTACTATTTTATTTCCCAACTAACATATAATATGTGCGGGGATGACCTCTGTGGATACACTGTATTTTCCGCTAGCGGATCGTTTACGGGCTACACATGAACTACCGGAAACAGCATGAGCCTACTCGTCTGTAGGAGGATCCACCCAACGGCCATGGTCCTTGATTAGCTGAATTAAGGCTTCAGTGGCACCCTCCATTGCAATTCCCCGTTGCACAACGGTCTACAGCAAAAAGATACATGGTGTCAATGGAAGGAAACGATGGCAGTAAGACTGGTTTCATATATTTATTCACGCCATCACCGCACAATTAAAAGTTGTGCTCAACAGATTCATGAACAAATTTGAATTTATCACAATTATAGCAAAATATCCATCTGGTATGATTCAATATGTACGTGTTGGACTGTTACCTTCCCAACATAAAGGTCGATCTTTCCAGGGGCACCTCCAACGTATCCAAAGTCGGCATCAGCCATCTCTCCTGGCCCATTAACAATGCAACCCATAATAGCAATCTGCCACGAACACAAATATAGTGAATCAGGCCAATGTTTTACCTAAAATGAATGAAAACAATCAAGTGTTCGAGAGATTACAGAGACACCAGGCAGATGAGAGGTCTTCTCTCTAATCTGAGCACTGATTTCTTGGAGGTCGAAGAGCGTTCGTCCACAAGAAGGACAAGAGACATATTCCTGCAGAATTCGTTAACAGTCAGAAATGGCTCCAATGATATTCTTTTTAAAAAAAATCGGAAGATATAATAACCAAACATCCCCCCCCCCCCCCCCCCTGGTTGGCTGATATGGGGAGGTTACCCTCAAATTTTCGTTGTGACAGGGAGAGTGTGAAGCAAAAACAGTTCAACTGGAGATGGATCTCACTTAGGAGATCTAGAGACAGAGCATGCCCTATCTATTAAGAAAACAATGCATGAACGTACAGTTTTTGTGTTGCGCATCCGGCAACCCTGTAGCAAGTTGAAGGATGTATCCCTCAAGAATTCAAACTCCTGGTTAGCAGCTTCAAGAAGTACACCATCACCCAGACCATCAACTAGAAGAGCACCAACATTGCTCCCAGCACCAATAACAAGACCATCTCTGCATTTATTTGAATAGTGTAAATACAACATAACAAACACTCAGGAATTCCAATGGGAAGAATATTTGAGTCACCTATCGATGCTTTTAGGGAAATCAATGTGATGGATCACAGGGAAGTTCAAACCATTGGTCTCTAAGTACTCAAACAGCCTGTAAAACAAGAACAAAAATATATGTGTTAGGTAGGCACAACAAATCAGAAGCACCATAGTGTTCATTATGATCTGTTAAGTATAATCCTTAAAAAACATTAATTGTTTCACAACTGATGGTCTTCTATAGAGTCAAAGACTTTTTCTTGCTTAAATCGTACTCCCTCCGTCCCAAAATGTAAGACCATTTAATGTCAAAAAGGTCTTATATTTGTCAAAAATGGTCTTACACGGAGGGAGTAGTATATACTTGACCATTTAGTTCACCATATCAACATTTCATTATGTGGAACATACTGCAGTGAATACTGAACAGAGCTTTCCAATTTGCCCACTGTGTGCACATACCTCCTAGCAGCATGTACTCTACCAGTCTTCTCTTCACCATATGGAATGTTATGTAACAGCATCGTTATATTATCAACACTCTTAAGAACATCTAGCTGCTCATATGATTCATCTCCACGAAGAGTGACAGCAAATCTAGTGCCTACAAGAAAAAGAGTAAGTCATATAACAGGCAAATCAATATCTTTACACACAGAATTTGAAATTTAGAAAAGTTGGAAACAATTTGCTACCTTCTGGCAAAAGCTTGTTTGCATCACTTGATAGTTCATCAAGGGTGACAAGCACAATTGCATGTGGGAGTGGCTTTGTCAATTGCTCTGATAAGGGAGTCAACACGCCCATGCTAATGTCAACTAATCTTTTGAGTGCAAGTCTCTGTACAGAAATACAAAGTATAGCTGGCAATCTTTCATAAAGGAATAGAACATAATAGACAAATGCCTGTCACTTGAAGGGGGGGGGGGGGGGGGGGCGCAAAGAATGTATGAAACTCACTGCTTCAGCATCTTCTACAGGGGGGAGTTCTCTCAAAAGAATAGAATCTACAGTTGCCAAATCCTAATGTTCATACAAGAAATCAGTCAGTTTAAACTGAAGTCCCTCTAAAAATAATTGTGTACTAGAAGATACAGTTATAGAAGATCAGACCTTGAAAGGCATGCCAACTATAAGCTTTGCAGCAAGAGACCTATAAAGGAGCTCAGGAGCCTGGCAAATAAAGGAGGCTTTCATCATTACAGAACACATTGATTCGGACACGAAATCTATATATATTTGCTGTAGCTATTTTCTCAATCCAAATAACAAAGTAGCCTTCTTGCTAAATGCATGGAAACTAAGAGACTGTTGAAAGTCATCCTGGTTTACATAGCTGCATAGAGATATCTTTTGGTGGGGTCACACAAGGAAAATATCAATATAGTCCACAAAAAAGGGCAAGGAAGATGCAGGTTACCTTCAACTGATCTAAGGACACTGACATCAGAACAGAGCCATCACGATGAAGGACACCTCTGTAATCTACTGCCTCACCCTGTTGTAAGAGCAATTTGTAAGAAATATGGTACCATTCGTTTTAATGATCTAGTAAATGATTGTTGTCTACTTACCTCCTTCTGTAAAGGCAACTGGCCACTTCTACGCTGGAAATCAAAATAGCGCCTATGTTTTTCTTCAAATGGGACCTAAGAGCACAAGATAAACGTTTTAAGAGTGCTCAAACAATCAGATAAGGCAAAACACTGCTGAAAAAAATTAACATTGCACTATAGCAACTAAACAAGAGGAAAATGAAATGCTAGGGAAAGGAAAAGTTCATTACCACTCCTATTTGAAGGTTTGCAGCCTGAGTTCCAAGATTTGCGAGTCTCCTGCAAGGATCAATTTCTTCCTCTGGTGGTTCTGTGAGGGATACACGGATTGTATCACCCAAGCCATCCTACAAGACAACAAACAGAAGATATAGGCCTTAAGACAAAAAAAAATACACATATATATAGCCTTACAAGAGACTACCAAGTCACATGTGTGACATGTGTCAGACAATAGCATGGCAAAGGTCTCGAGATACAACAAAGTAACATACAAGCACGGCACTGGAAAGTGATCAAGCAAATCTAGTCTTGTACACCTCAATCAGCTCACTGGAAAACTATTATTCAGTACTCTAAAACTGTTTTGGAATCAGCTATCTGAAGTGAGCTAGGGTCCTGAATACCAAGTTTATTGAGTCAAATAAGCAACCTCAGCTTCCAGCCATAAGCTTTGAAAAGCAAAGTATTATTTATTCATAAGAAAGCAATCAAGATTCCCATGTAATTCAACTCACTTTAAGAACACTTGTACGGAAGGAACTCATTCACACAACACTAGGAAGTAACAACGTATTTACCATCAAAAGTGTTCCGATGCCAATAGCAGACTTCATCCTCCCATCTTCACCCTCACCAGCTTCGGTAACTCCCAAGTGCAAAGGATAATCCCATCCAAGGTTATACATTTCCGCTACAAGCAGGCGATATGCTTGGACCATGACAACAGGGTTACTTGCTTTCATTGAAAATACAAAGTTATGGAAGTCCAAATTCCGGCAGATCCTAGCAAATTCCAAAGCAGACTCAACCTGAAATTAGTATGCAGAAAATATTATGAATCTATCAAATGATGGTTAAATATATCGTCAGAAAAGAAATAATTACCATTCCCCTTGGAGAATCACCATAGTAGCTCATTATCCGGTCAGAAAGACTACCATGATTTGTTCCAATACGCATTGCTCTTCCATACTTCTTGCATTTCTCAACCAATGGAGAAAAGACCTGAAATGATATTACAGCGGCGTGCAAGTAAGATGACACATGATATGTTCGTGCGGATTGAAGTAGCAGCAAGAGAATGAATAAAGTTTTGACCTTCTCAATATGTTCAAGCTCCTTTTCATAATCGTCTTCAGTATATTCCAGCTTCTCAAATTGGGCACGGCGATCGGCTGAAAGTAATGTTCTCAGCACTCATAATACATGGTTAAGAATTTAGCCAACGCAAATGTGAGACATCATGGTATCACTTACCGAAGTTTCCTGGGTTAACACGGATTTTGTCAAAGCATTCGGCCACTCTTAAAGCTACTGTAGGCGCAAAGTGAATATCGGCCACTAGAGGGATGTTGTAACTGTTGAAACACAAAAGGAAAGTGAGGGACTCATTCATGAGAACTAACAGAATCTGTGGCGATTTATTAACCCAGCAAGTACTTACTTCTTCTGGACAAGAGTGTTCTTAATCTCAAAGCAGGCATCAGCTTCCTTTTTACCCTGGACGGTTATTCTAACAAAATCAGCGCCTTTATCTGCTATCCTCATCACCTGCAATAGTGTGATCGATATACTTCATCAGTCGACTAAACAGAAAACATCTTAATAATAAGAGGATTATGCAGGGCTGCCATCCACAGATAGGGAGTGCACCTCTTCCACGGTCTTGGCAACATCCTTGGTATCTGAGGTAGTCATAGTCTGAATCCTCATGGGGTGATCACTGCCAAGTGCCACGTTCCCGACCATCACAGTCCGTGTTTTTCTCCTCCTTGTTTGGTGGATAGATTCGCAGTACTTCTGCCTGGGAACTAAAGAAGAACAAATGGGGAAAATCATTCAGTATTTCAGATGATAGATAGTACAAAGGCACAAAATAACTCCAAAACAAACCCTATAGATATGCAAGGAGACCAGAGCACGGGATGTATACCAAGAAGTGGGCTTCCTTCGGAGGCCGGCTCGAGCTCCATGGTATCAGACTCTGTACTTGAGCTCCACACCACGAGCGCCCTGCCTCTCGAGGACGCCGTCCTCAGCGCACCGGGAACGGAGAGGACCTTGGCGAAGTCGACGCTCTTGGTGAAGCCGATGCCCCCGCCGCGGACCTTGACGTGCGGGAGCGGAGCCGGTGCCACCCCGGTGGCCATGGCGATGGCTATGCCCAAGCTTCGAAAGCTCGCCTACGCACGCAATCCTACAAACACCTGCGGGGCAACCAAGGTTAGAGGTGAGGTGTAGCTCATCTTCTGTGTGGTTTATAGTAGTAATCGGCACGAAATGGTATATTCGCTCATTGCTTGGTGTGCAGCAACAGGACAAGGCTGGTGTTTTGTTTTCTAAGTGACAGCATACTCTTTTAAAAATGAACCGGAAACAAAATTAGGAAATGGGAATTCCGGCTCAATTCGATGGAACTGCAATTCTGCAACCAATCGGGGACAGCTTTTGTTCAAATTGATTCCTCGAGTTGAAACCGCGATCGGAATCGCACAGAGCGAGAAGGAAAAGCACCGAACCTCGCAGCTCCGTCCGGCGACGCCTCTCCTCCACCCTCGTCCCTCGTCGGGGGCCGCTCAGCCGACGGCAGCGACGCGGGAAGCGAGCAGGAGCGGGGGGCTGCGAGCGAGCGCGTGTGCTCCTTCCTGTAGGCAGCGACAGCGAGGACTGGAGATGGCTGGTGGAAGTGTGGTGCGCGAGTGGTGCGGTTTGTGCCGGCGTACCGGATAGCCTTGCCTTCCTTTTATCTCTGCGCTCGCGGAGGCCGCTGCGTGGACCGGGCGTTTCATGCTCCGTTGTGTCGGGGCGTGCCGCCCGAGCCAGTGGTCTTGCTGGACTCGGTGCGCCAAGCGCTGCGGAGGCTGCGAGTGTGGAAGTGGAGTTCCGGGCGCTCCCCGCCATGATTTCATCGTGCCACTCTGTCGTTTTCCGGTGCGCCTCCCGTCTCCTGTTCGTTTTACGGTACTATTTGATTTTCACGGTTCGAGTTTCCGTTTGTTTACTGGTGAAAGTGCATGGACCAGAAAAATCATGTGATTGTCGTCGTTGCTGCGGAGGAGAATGTTCGCGAGCCCTGCGCAATCTTTCCGAGTTACGAATCTACCATTGAGGATGCTTCGTTTGTTTAGCTACTATACGTGCTGGAGTACTACTATAGCAAACCCGGACTGTATCATGAACAGAACAGGGGCCCGTGTTAGTGGTAAAAAAAAGTGTTAGTGGGCAAACCGCATGTTCAAGGCGAAGAGCACGTGCGTGCTAGGTCGCCTTATCATCCATCTGTTTTTCATGTGGAAATCGGCATGTGGAGAGGTCGCAGCTCATGTTTTGACTTGAAACACAGCACGGAACACATTTCAGTTGTGCTGGTCACTCGGTCCATGGCATCCGCCCCATGTGGGGAGAAGAAAGCAGCATGCATGACTGGCACCTGCGACTTTCAGTTTGGGGGCCTCTGACCACATTCCAAACTTCTGTTTCGCAATCTTACATTTAGGTTTTGAGAACACTAGTTGTACCGTGGTAGAGTAGTAGGCTGCAACTTATGGCGTGTTTGGTTGCCGTGCGCTACAGTACTCGAATTGCATACACTTCTCCACTCAACCTGACTATATAAATGCCGCCTCAAATGCACCATCTGCATGTTGTTTGGTTGCCTGCATGCCCTCTTGCCTGCATGGGCTGAACCACACTGCCTGGTGTTTGGTTGCCTGCATGTTAGTGGACAAACCCAAGGCATGGTGTTTGGTTGTATGCAACGTCTGGTGTGTGGTAACCTCTTTGGCTAGTTGGTGAGGTTACCGACACACTTCGGCACAACCATGTAGCACACATCATAAGCAGAGCAGAGTATAAACAGAGGATCAACTACTTAAGAGCATATTTCAGATAAGCAGTACCACACTTCATAACAGTTCTACGCATAAACCATAAACATAAACAGTTCAAAGCAGACTCGATAGTACTTAGTAAGGCCCCGACCCTACTCCTTGGCGGCGAAGGCTTCGTCGTGCTTCCCGCATTTGTTAACGACCTCAATGCCATCGTCGTCGAAGATGATGACCTTGAGGGTGTCGGGAATGAGGAGCTTGAACGTCACCATGTAGCCGATCTTCATCTGATGAACGGTTGTGTAGGTGGCCCAACCCTGATCCAGGGTCACCCTGCCGTTCATCAGCTTCACCGTCACCTTCCAGGAGCAGTCGGTGTTGTTCCTGAGCTTGAACTCCGTCGGCACCGTGACGAAGTGCTTGGTGAAGTCCAGAGGCATGGGGATGCACTCAAGCTTCGGTGCAAGGATGACCTTGCAGAAGTGAGTTGGGCCATCCTCCTGATGGTAGTGGCCGTAGTTGCGGCGCTTGTTGCTGGGGGGCTCCTCCGTGCCCTCGTCGTCGCCACCCTCAGGCGTCTTCCGGTCTTCCTCGGCGGTGGGCGGCAGCACAACCTCGTCGGGCATTGGGTGAAGGGGCTGCTTGCCCTTGTTGCCAACGGCCGGGAGCACCTCCGTGCCCATCTCATTGCTCTCCTCGGTCTGCACACAATTCATGGAGTCAAGCACAGCACAGAGTTCATGGCTTATTGAAGAGCGTGTAGTTAAAACGGCATGACTGTCACTCTTCTCCTCCTCTCCATCCCCCTATATTTACTCACCCTGCCCACCACTACTTACCCACCCCCTCTCTTCTCTCGCTGTCAACCTTCCTCCTCACCATCGCCATGAGCTCTAGCTCCAGCTCCAACGCCACCCCCTTCCCTTGGGGTATTGGCTGGAGGGCCTTCTTCCTCGGGTGGTCCGCCGGTGACCGCATGATACGTCTCCAACGTATTTATAATTTTTGATTGTTCCATGCTATATTATATTCTGTTTTGGACATTAATGAGATTTATTATACATTTTTATATTATTTTTGGGACTAACCTATTAACCGGAGGCCCAGCCCAGAATTGTTGTTTTTGCCTATTTCAGAGTTTCGCAGACAAAGAATATCAAACGGAGTCCAAACGGAATGAAACCTTCGGGAACGTGATTTTCGGAACGAACGTGATCCAGAGGACTTGGACCCTACGTCAAGACATCAACCAGGAGGGCACGAGGTAGGGGGGCGCGCCTACCCCCCTGGGCGCGCCCTCCACCCACGTTGGCCCCACGTTGCTCCACCGACGTACTTCTTCCTCCTATATATACCTACGTACCCCCAAACCACCAGACACGGAGCCAAAAACCTAATTCCACCGCCGCAACCTTCTGTACCCGTGAGATCCCATTTTGGGGCCTTTTCCGAAGCTTCGCCGGAGGGGGCATCGATCACGGAGGGCTTCTACATCAACACCATAGCCTCTCCGATGATGTGTGAGTAGTTTACCTCAGACCTTCGGGTCCATAGTTATTAGCTAGATGGCTTCTTCTCTCTTTTTGGATCTCAATACAATGTTCTCCCCCTCTCTTGTGGAGATCTATTCGATGTAATCTTCTTTTGTGGTGTGTTTGTTGAGACCGATGAATTGTGGGTTTATGATCAAGTTTATCTATGAACAATATTTGAATCTTCTCTGAATTCTTTTATGTATGATTGGTTATCTTTGCAAGTCTCTTCGAATTATCAGTTTGGTTTGGCCTACTAGATTGATCGTTCTTGCAATGGGAGAAGTGCTTAGCTTTGGGTTCAATCTTGCGGTGTCCTTTCCCAGTGACAGTAGGGGCAGCAAGGCACGTATTGTATTGTTGCCATCGAGGATAACAAGATGGGGTTTATATCATATTGCATGAGTTTATCCCTCTACATCATGTCATCTTGCTTAAAGCGTTACTCTGTCCTTATGAACTTAATACTCTAGATGCATGCTGGATAGCGGTCGATGTGTGGAGTAATAGTAGTAGATGCAGGCAGGAGTCGGTCTACTTGTCTCAGACGTGATGCCTATATAGATGATCATACCTAGATATTCTCATAACTATGCTCAATTCTGTCAATTGCTCAACAGTAATTTGTTCACCCACCGTAATACTTATGCCCTCGAGAGAAGCCTTTAGTGAAACCTATGGCCCCCGGCTCTATTTTCTATCATATTAATCTTCCAACACTTAGCTATTTTTATTATACCAAAAATATTATCCTATCATATCTATCAGATCTCACTCTCGTAAGTGACCGTGAAGGGATTGACAACCCCTTTATTGCGTTGGTTGCGAGGATTTATTTGTTTGTGTAGGTGCAAGGGACTCGTGTGTGGCCTCCTACTGGATTGATACCTTGGTTCTCAAAAACTGAGGGGAAATACTTACACTACTTTGCTGCATCACCCTTTCCTCTTCAAGGGAAAACCAACGCAGTGCTCAAGAGGTAGCAAGAAGGATTTCTGGCGCCGTTGCCGGGGAGTCTACGCAAAAGTCAACATACCAAGTACCCATCACAAACCCTTATCTCCCGCATTACATTATTTGTCATTTGCCTCTCATTTTCCTCTCCCCCACTTCACCCTTGCCATTTTATTCGCCCTCTCTTTTCCTTCGCCTCTTTTTCGCTTGCTTCTTGTTTGCTCGTGTGTTGGATTGCTTGCTTGTCACGATGGCTCAAGATAATACTAAATTGTGTGACTTCACCAATACCAACAACAATGATTTTTTAGCACTCCGATTGCTCCTCTTACCGATACTGAATCTTGTGAAATCAATGCTGCTTTGTTGAATCTTGTCATGAAAAATCAATTCGCCGGCCTACCTAGTGAAGATGCCGCTACCCATCTAAATAGCTTCGTTGGTTTGTGTGATATGCAAAAGAAGAAAGATGTGGATAATGATATTGTTAAATTGAAGCTATTTCCTTTTTCGCTTAGAGATCGTGCTAAAGCTTGGTTTTCATCTTTGCCTAAAAATAGTATTGATTCTTGGAATAAGTGCAAAGATGCTTTTATCTCTAAATATTTTCCTCCCGCTAAGATCATCTCTCTTAGAAACAATATTATGAATTTTAAGCGACTTGATCATGAACATGTTGCACAAGCTTGGGAGAGGATGAAATTAATGACACGTAATTGTCCTAGACATGGTTTGAATTTATGGATGATCATAAAAAATTTATGCCGGATTGAATTTTGCTTCTAGAAATCTTTTAGATTCGGCCGCAGGAGGCACTTTTATGGAAATCGCTTTAGGAGAAGCTACTAAACTCCTAGATAATATTATGGTTAATTATTCTCAATGGCACACTGAAAGATCTACTAGTAAAAAAGTGCATGCGATAGAAGAAATTAATGTTTTGAGTGGAAAGATGGATGAACTTATGAAATTATTTGCTACTAAGAGTGTTTCTTCTGATCCTAATGATATGCCTTTGTCTACTTTGATTGAGAATAATAATGAATCTATGGATGTGAATTTTGTTGGTAGGAATAATTTTGGTAACAACGCGTATAGAGGAAACTTTAATCCTAGGCCTTATCCTAGTAATTCCTCTAATAATTATGGTAATTCCTACAACAATTCTTATGGGAACTTTAATAAGATGCCTTCTGAATTTGAGACTAGTGTTAAGGAATTTATGAATTCGCAAAAGAATTTCAATGCTTTGCTTGAAGAAAAATTGCTTAAAGTTGATGAATTGGCTAGGAACGTTGATAGAATTTCTCTTGATGTTGATTCTTTAAAACTTAGATCTATTCCACCTAAGCATGATATCAATGAGTCTCTCAAAGCCATGAGAATTTCCATTGATGAGTGCAAAGAAAGAACCGCTAGGATGCGTGCTAAGAAAGATTGCTTTGTGAAAGCGTGTTCTTCTAGTTTATATGAAAATAAAGATGAAGATCTAAAAGTTATTGATGTGTCCCCTATTAAATCTTTGTTTTGCAATATGAATCTTGATAATGATGGGACTGAATATGATCCACCTTTACCTAGAAGGCGTTCCAAAAATTCGGAGTTTTTAGATCTTGATGCAAAAATTGGTAAAAGTGGGATTGAAGAGATCAAAACTTTAGATATTAATGAACCCACTATTTTGGATTTCAAGGAATTTAATTATGATAATTGCTCTTTGATAGATTGTATTTCCTTGTTGCAATCCGTGCTAAATTCTCCTCATGCTTATAGCCAAAATAAAGCTTTTACTAAACATATCGTTGATGCTTTGATGCAATCTTATGAAGAAAAACTTGAGTTGGAAGTTTCTATCCCTAGAAAACTTTATGATGAGTGGGAACCTACTATTAAAATTAAAATTAAAGATCATGAATGCTATGCTTTGTGTGATTTGGGTGCTAGTGTTTCCACGATTCCAAAGACTTTGTGCGATTTGCTAGGTTTCTGTGATTTTGATGATTGCTCTTTAAACTTGCACCTTGCGGATTCCACCATTAAGAAACCTATGGGAAGAATTAATGATGTTATTATTATTGCAAATAGGAATTATGTGCCCATAGATTTTATTGTTCTTGATATAGATTGCAATCCTTCATGTCCTATTATTCTTGGTAGACCTTTCCTTAAAACGATCGGTGCAATTATTGATATGAAGGAAGGGAATATTAGATTCCAATTTCCGTTAAGGAAAGGCATGGAACACTTCCCTAGAAAGAAAATAAAATTACCCTATGAATCTATTATGAGAGCCACTTATGGATTGCCTACCAAAGATGGCAATACCTAGATCTATCCTTGCTTTTATGCCTAGCTAGGGGCATTAAACGATAGCGCTTGTTGGGAGGCAACCCAATTTTATTTTTAGTTTTTTGATTTTTGCTTCTGCTTAGGAATAAATATTTGATCTAGCCTCTGGTTAGATGTGTTTTTATGTTTTAATTAGTGTTTGTGCCAAGTTAAACCTATAGGATCTTCTTGGATGATAGTTATTTGATCTTGCTGAAAATTGCAGAAACTTTTTTGTTCACGAAAATAATTGTTAAAAATCACCAGAACGTGATAAATATTGATTCCAATTGCTGATGATCAATAAACAAATTGTATAGGTCTTCCTATTTTGGCTGAATTTTTGGAGTTCCAGAAGTTTGCGTTAGTTACAGATTACTACAGACTGTTCTGTTTTTGACAGATTCTGTTTTTCGTGTGTTGTTTGCTTATTTTGATGAATCTATGGCTAATAAAATAGTTTATAAACCATAGAGAAGTTGGAATACAGTAGGTTTAACACTAATATAAATAAAGAATGAGTTCATTACAGTACCTTGAAGTGGTGTTTTGTTTTCTTTCGCTAACGGAGCTCACGAGATTTTCTGTTAAGTTTTGTGTTGTGAAGTTTTCAAGTTTTGGGTGAAAGATTTGATGGATTATGGAACAAGGTGCGGCAAGAGCCTAAGCTTGGGGATGCCCATGGCACCCCAAGATAATCTAAGGACACCTAAAAGCCAAAGCTTGGGGATGCCCCGGAAGGCATCCCCTCTTTCGTCTACTTCCATCGGTAACTTTACTTGGAGCTATATTTTTATTCACCACATGATATGTGTTTTGCTTGGAGCGTCTTGTATTATTTGAGTCTTTGCTTTTTAGTTTACCACAATCATCCTTCCTGTACACACCTTTTGAGAGCGACACACTTGGTTCGGAAATTGTTAGAATACTCTATGTGCTTCACTTATATCTTTTGAGTTATATAGTTTTTGCTCTAGTGCTTCACTTATATTTTTTAGAGCACGGTGGTGGATTTGTTTTATAGAAAATATTGTTCTCTCATGCTTCACTTAGATTACTTTGAGAGTCCTACAAAACAGCATGGTAGTTTGCTTTAACAATGATAGGCATTCAAGATTAGTAAAAAAAAATCTTATGGGTGTGTTGAATACTATGAGAAGTTTGATGCTTGATAATTGTTTTGAGATATGAAGATGGTGATATTAGAGTCATGCTAGTTGAGCAGTTTTGAATTTGAGAAATACTTGTGTTAAAGTTTGTGATTCTCGTAGCATGCACGTATGGTGAACCGTTATGTGATGAAGTCGGAGCATGATTTATTTATTGATTGTCTTCCTTATGAGTGGCGGTCGGGGACGAGCGATGGTCTTTTCCTACCAATCTATCCCCCTAGGAGCATGTGCGTAATAATTTGCTTTGATAACTTGTAGATTTTTGCAATAAGTATATGAGTTCTTTATGACTAATGTTGAGTCCATGGATTATACGCACTTTTCTTTCTCCCACCATTGCTAGCCTCTCTAATACCGCGCACTTTTCGCCGGTATCATACACCCACCATATACCTTCCTCAAAACAGCCACCATACCTACCTATCATGGCATTTCCATAGCCATTCCGAGATATATTGCCATGCAACTTACCACCATTTCGTTTACTATGACACGCTCCATCATTGTCATATTGCCTTGCATGATCATGTAGTTGACATTGTATTTTTGGCAAAGCCACCGTTCATAATTCTTTCATACATGTCACTCTTGATTCATTGCATATCCCGGTATACCGCCGGAGGCATTCACATAGAGTCATATTTTGTTCTAAGTATTGAGTTGTAATTGTTGAGTTGTAAGTAAATAAAAGTGTGATGATCATCATTTTTAGAGCATTGTCCCAAGTGAGGAAAGGATGATGGAGACTATGATTCCCCCACAAGTCGGGATGAGACTCCGGACGAAAAAAAAGAGGCCATAAAAAAGGCCCAAATAAAAAAATGAGAGAAAAAGAGAGAAGGGACAATGTTACTATCCTTTTACCACACTTGTGCTTCAAAGTAGCACCATGATCTTCATGATAGAGAGTCTCTTATGATATCACTTTCATATACTAGTGGGAAATTTTTCATTATAGAACTTGGCTTGTATATTCCAATGATGGGCTTCCTTAAAATGCCCTAGGTCTTCGTGAGCAAGCGAGTTGGATGCACACCCACTTAGTTTCTTTTGTTGAGCTTTCATAGACTTATAGCTCTAGTGCATTCGTTGCATGGCAATCCCTACTCACTCACATTGATATCTATTAATGGGCATCTCCATAGCTCGTTGATACGCCTAGTTGATGTGAGACTATCTTCTCCCTTTTTTGTCTTCTCCACAACCACCATTCTATTACACATATAGTGCTATGTCCATGGCTCACGCTCATGTATTGCGTGAAAGTTGAAAAAGTTTGAGAACGTCAAAAGTATGAAACAATTTCTTGGCTTGTCATCGGGGTTGTGCATGATTTAAAAATTTTGTGTGGTGAAGATAGAGCATAGCCAGACTATATGATTTTGTAGGGATAACTTTCTTTGGCCATGTTATGTTGAGAAGACATAATTGCTTAGTTAGTATGCTTGAAGCATTATTATTTTTATGTCAATATTAAACTTTTGTCTTGAATCTTTCGGATCTGAATATTCATACCACAATTAAGAGAATTACATTGAAATTATGCCAAGTAGCATTCCACATAAAAAATTCTGTTTTTATCATTTACCTACTCGATGACGAGCAGGAATTAAGCTAGGGGATGCTTGATACGTCTCCAACGTATCTATAATTTTTGATTGTTCCATGCTATATTATATTCTGTTTTGGACATTAATGGGCTTTATTATACACTTTTATATTATTTTTGGGACTAACCTATTAACCGGAGGCCCAGCCCAGAATTGTTGTTTTTTGCCTATTTCAGAGTTTCGCAGAAAAAGAATATCAAACGGAGTCCAAACGGAATGAAACCTTCGGGAACGTGATTTTCGGAATGAACGTGATCCAGAGGACTTGGACCCTACGTCAAGACATCAACCAGGAGGGCACGAGGTAGGGGGGGGCGCCTACCCCCCTGGGCGCGCCCTCCACCCACGTTGGCCCCACGTTGCTCCACCGATGTACTTCTTCCTCCTATATATACCTACGTACCCCCAAACTACCAGATGCGGAGCCAAAAACCTAATTCCACCATCGCAACCTTCTGTACCCATGAGATCTCGTCTTGGGGCCTTTTTCGGAGCTCCGCCGGAGGGGGCATCGATCACGGAGGGCTTCTACATCAACACCATAGCCTCTCCGATGATGTGTGAGTAGTTTACCTCAGACCTTCGGGTCCATAGTTATTAGCTAGATGGCTTCTTCTCTCTTTTTGGATCTCAATACAATGTTCTCCCCCTCTCTTGTGGAGATCTATTCGATGTAATCTTCTTTTGTGGTGTGTTTGTTGAGACCGATGAATTGTGGGTTTATGATCAAGTTTATCTATGAACAATATTTGAATCTTCTCTGAATTCTTTTATGTATGATTGGTTATCTTTGCAAGTCTCTTCGAATTATCAGTTTGGTTTGGCCTACTAGATTGATTATTCTTGCAATGGGAGAAGTGCTTAGCTTTGGGTTCAATCTTGCGGTGTCCTTTCCCAGTGACAGTAGGGGCAGCAAGGCACGTATTGTATTGTTGCCATCGAGGATAACAAGATGGGGTTTATATCATATTGCATGAGTTTATCCCTCTACATCATGTCATCTTGCTTAAAGCGTTACTATGTCCTTATGAACTTAATACTCTAGATGCATGCTGGATAGCGGTCGATGTGTGGAGTAATAGTAGTAGATGCAGGCAGGAGTCGGTCTACTTGTCTCAGACGTGATGCCTATATAGATGATCATACCTAGATATTCTCATAACTATGCTCAATTCTGTCAATTGCTCAACAGTAATTTGTTCACCCACCGTAATAATTATGCTCTCGAGAGAAGCCTCTAGTGAAACCTATGGCCCCCGGGTCTATTTTCTATCATATTAATCTTCCAACACTTAGCTATTTTTATTACCTTTTATTTTACTTTGCATCTTTATCATAAAAATACCAAAAATATTATCCTATCATATCTATCAGATCTCACTCTCGTAAGTGACCGTGAAGGGATTGACAACCCCTTTATTGCGTTGGTTGCAAGGATTTATTTGTTTGTGTAGGTGCAAGGGACTCGTGCGTGGCCTCCTACTGGATTGATACCTTGGTTCTCAAAAACTGAGGGAAATACTTACGCTACTTTGCTGCATTACCCTTTCCTCTTCAAGGGAAAACCAACGCAGTGCTCAAGAGGTAGCACCGCACCAAGTTCGAGAACACCATGGAGGTGTGCTCGAACTTCGGCTCCATGCCTGAAATGCAGAACGAATCTAATGCAGTGCTCATGAAGGCCACTACAGAAGAGCTGAAGACGCTGATTCCTGACCCAGCGAAGGGCGCGATGGCAGTTGACATCATTCGCTGGGCCATGAATCAGGCCGTCTCTGACGACGCTAAACAGAGGAAGAAGTGGTGCAAGTACAAGAACTACTGGGCTCCTAATGACCGTCGTGCCGCAGTGTACTGGGAGACGTCTGTTGCTCCGCCGGCGGTCATCGGTGGGGAGCCTAAGGAGGAGGAAGAAGCGGTGCAGATGCCAGCGAGGGCTCCGGAGCCAAGCCGTCGTACCTAGCAGATCGACCTCGACTCCACCGAGGACGACAATGAGACCCGCCGGCCCGCATAGCGATGAGAAGAAGATGAAGGCCAGTGGCTCGACCAGCCGCTCCGCACGCCGGTGATGGCCGCCGCGGTGAACCGGTGTCCGTTGTGTACCCCCTATCCCCCAATCCCCCTTCTGCATCCGCATCTACCTCTATTCCAATCTTGCACGAACTAGTTTGAAGTACTATGAATTCGTATGATCTAGTATGAACTACCTCTACATGCTTATCTACCTCTATTCCCCATTCCCCTCCGCCGTGGATCGAATCTATCGCCGGATCAAACGGGAAAAAGTTCTGCATGTCGAACAGAGAGAAGTGCTTACCGCCATTGCCGCGGGCCAAGTGATGATCTGCTAGCCGGTGATGGAGTCTGGTGGTCTTCTTGCTCTGCTCTGATCCGCCGCCGTCGCCGGTGAGAGTTGGGAGAGTGGGGGAGAGGGAGCGGTGTGGGGCGGTGAGGCTAATAACTGCCGGCACTTTGGGAAGCAACGCGGCTTCTCGAGTGTGGCCGCGCGCGTGCAGCCGCCGCCCACGTGCACCGCTCGGGCCTGGCCCTGGAGAAACTGCCGATTCGTGCGTTCCCAGGGAGCCAGGCCCAAGAGTGCTTTAAGGTTCGTGCCATGCGGGCCGAACAGTGAAAGCAGGCAACCAATCGGCCCGTTTTCGTCCCACGCGAGTCAGGCCGGGCCTCATGCAGGCTACCTGTAAGTGCATCTAGTGCCACCCCTAGTTGGTTTTGGAGTATTGACGACAAACTTGGTTGAGGAACTAATGTGTTTGTGAGAATTGCAGGATAACACAGGTAGTAGTCCCTCATTGATACGGTTTACCTATCAAAGATGACCCCTAAAAATGTGTGAAGACATTGAAGACAATGGTGGTCTGTGAAGATATTCACAATGAAGACTATGACATGAGAAGACATCGCATGAAGACTATGGAGTGCGAAGACATAGTTGCTTCGTAGTTTCCTTTTCTTCTTTGTTGAGTCATAGGAATCACCGCCCTGTTAAGTGGGGTCCAAGTGAACAAAGTCAGAGTGACTGAAGTGAAGCTCAACCAAATCCTATGTCTTCGAGCGAAGACAATGGGAGCAAATCTTATCCAGAGCTGGATGAGTCAGCTTTACTTGTAGCCCAAGTCAAGTTGCCGCGTGTGTTTGAAATCTGACCGTTAGACACGTGTCAGTTCCTTAGTGACCCAGGGTCATTTCGGACCAATCAGGTCGGGTTGCCTCCTGGCTATAAATAGCCCACCCCCTACACCATAAATTGGTGGCTGCTCAGAGTTAGTACACGGCTTTTGTCGTTTGAGAGCAACCCACCTCCGAAGCATTTGAGAGAGAGATCCTTGCGAGGACAAAGCCCAAAACACCCAGAGCCAAAGAGTGTTAGGCATCACTGAAGTCTTTCTGTCCGCATGATCTGAAGACTTATTACACTTGAGGACTGTGAATCCTCCAGCCGGTTAGGCATCGCGTTCTGAGCATCCAAGAGTCATTGTGGATTGCCAGTGAACGAAGTCTGTGAAGGTTTGGAAGTCTACCTTGAAGACTTACCAGAGTGATTGGGCGAGGACTAGGTGTCCTTATCTCAAGGGGAACAAGGTGAAGACGCGGTCTTCTGAGTTGAATCTCAGCCTCCCTAACCAGACGTACAGTTGTCACAGCAACTGGAACTGGTCCAACAAATCTCTGTCCTCACCAAGCAACTGGTTCTATCTCCTCCCTCTCTTTACTTACAGTTTGTCTTCGTGAAGTCTTTGCCTGCTTGCCTGATCTGTTTGACTTCACTGTGTAACGACTATTGTTGTCTGGCTTCATACCATCTTCCACCCTGATCCATACTACCAAGCTGCTAATAGTCTTCGTGCTTTCACTTCATTGCTTACTTGACTATGGCTTGTCTAGTGTAGTCTACCTTCCGCTGCATGTCAATAGGTTCATTTCTATTGTTTGTCTTCGAAACTCTCATGTTTTGAAGACTCTCATAAAAATCGCCTATTCACCACCCCTCTAGTCGATAACTAGCACTTTCAATTGGTATCAGAGCAAGGTGCTCCCTTGTTCTGTGTGATTCGGTTTAACCACCTGGAGTTTTAGCTATGTCGATTGCAGGGATAATCAAAGTCTCCGCTGCGTGCCCTGTCTTCGATGGCACTGATTACCCCTACTGGAAGAATAAGATGCGCTTGCATCTTGAAGCCATTGATGTCGACCTCTGGTATGTCGTCAAGAACGACGTTCCCAAGGCCGGTGAAGGTGTCACCCCTGCTGATGTCAAGAAGTTCATTCAACTGGATTCTACTGCCAAGAACATCATCCGTGGTCATCTGACCAAAGGACAGTACGGCCGTGTGAGTGCTCTGGAAACTTTGAAGCTAGTCTGGGACTGGCTCTCCAAGGTCAACGAAGGCGTCTCAACCCAGAGAGACTCAAGGATCAGTGTTCTTCGCAAACTCTTCAACCGCTTCAAGAGAAATGACAATGAGAATGTCCAGCTCACGTTTGATCGCCTCACTGATATCACAAATGAGCTTCATGCACTTGGCGCTACTGAGATCACCAAGCATGAAATCATCAAGACACTCCTGAGATCACTTGACAGCTCGTTTGACACCCTAACCCCGATGATTCAAGAACGCCCTGACTACAAGACTCTCGATCCGTCTGACATACTTGAGAGGCTCAAGACACATGAGTTCCAGTTATCTGAGAAAAGAGATATTTATGGTCCCAGCTATGGTCGTACTTGCGCTTTGAAGGCAAAGGCTGTTTCCTCATCTGAAGAAGAATCTGACTACAGTTCTGGGGATCCTGAAGACATTGGAAAGGAGCTTGCTATGCTTGTGAAGAAGTTCCAGAAATTCACTAAGAAGAAAGGCTTCAAGATCCAGCTCAAGAAATGATGAAGCTTCTGAAGGAAATATGCCCTAGAGGCAATAATAAAGTTGTTATTTATATTTCCTTATATCATGATAAATGTTTATTATTCATGCTAGAATTGTATTAACCGGAAACTTAGTACATGTGTGAATACATAGACAAACAGAGTGTCACTAGTATGCCTCTACTTGACTAGCTCGTTGAATCAAAGATGGTTAAGTTTCCTAGCCATAGACATGAGTTGTCATTTGATTAACGGGATCACATCATTAGAGAATGATGTGATTGACTTGACCCATTCCGTTAGCTTAGATTTGATCGTTTAGTATATTGCTATTGCTTTCTTCATGACTTATACATGTTCCTATGACTATGAGATTATGCAACTCCCGAATACCGGAGGAACACTTTGTGTGCTACCAAACGTCACAACGTAACTGGGTGATTATAAAGGTGCTCTACAGGTGTCTCCGAAGGTACTTCTTGGGTTGGCATAGATCGAGATTAGGATTTGTCACTCTGATTGTCGAAGAGGTATCTCTGGACCCTCTCGGTAATGCACATCACTATAAGCCTTGCAAGCAATGCAACTAATGAGTTAGTTGCGGGATGATGTATTACGGAACGAGTAAAGATACTTGCCGGTTGCAAGCAATGCAACTAATGAGTTAGTTGTGGGATGATGTATTACGGAACGAGTAAAGATACTTGCCGGTAACGAGATTGAACTAGGTATTGAGATACCGACGATCGAATCCCGGGCAAGTAACATACCAATGACAAAGGGAACAACTTATGTTGTTATGCGGTTTGACCGATAAAGATCTTCGTAGAATATGTAGGGGCCAATATGAGCATCCAGGTTCCGCTATTGGTTATTGACCAGAGACGTGTCTCGGTCATGTCTACATAGTTCTCGAACCCATAGGGTCCGCACGCTTAAAGTTCTGTGACGATCGGTATTATGAGTTTTTGTGTTTTGATGTACCGAAGGTAGTTCGGAGTCCCGGATATGATCACGGACATGACGAGGAGTCTCGAAATGGTCAAGACGTAAAGATCTATATATTGGAAGCCTATATTTGGACATCGGAATGGTTCCGGGTGAAATCAGGATTTTACCGGAGTATCGGGAGGTTACCGGAACCCCCCGGTAATTGTATGGGCCTTAATGGGCCATAGTGGAGAGAGAGAGGAGGTCAGGGCAGGCTGCGCGCCCCCTCCCCCTCTGGTTTGAATTGGACTAGGAGGGGGGTGGCCCCCCTTTCCTTCCTCCCTCTCTCCCCTTCCTTCTCTCCTAGTCCAACTAGGGAAGGGGGGAATCCTACTCCCGGTGGGAGTAGGACTCCTCCAGGGTGCGCCATAGGGGCCGACCCTCTCCCCCCTCCTCCACTCCTTTATATACGTGGCCAGGGGGCACCCCATAGACACACAAGTTGATCATTGATCTTTTAGCCGTGTGTGGTGCCCCCCACCATAATCCACCTTGGTCATATCGTAGCGGTGCTTAGGCGAAGCCCTGCGTCGGTAGCAACATCATCACCGTCATCACGCCGTCATGTTGACGGAACTCTCCCGCGAAGCTCTACTGGATCGGAGGTCGTGGGACGTCACTGAGCTGAACGTGTGCTGAACTCGGAGGTGCCGTACGTCCGGTACTTGGATCGGTCGGATCGTGAAGACATACGACTACATCAACCGCGTTCTCATAACGCTTCTGCTTACGGTCTACGAGGGTACGTGGACGACACTCTCCCCTCTCGTTTCTATGCATCACCATGATCTTGCGTGTGCGTAGGAATTTTTTTGAAATTACTAC
Source organism: Triticum aestivum (assembly GCF_018294505.1). Taxonomy (NCBI): domain Eukaryota; kingdom Viridiplantae; phylum Streptophyta; class Magnoliopsida; order Poales; family Poaceae; genus Triticum; species Triticum aestivum. The sequence goes on from NC_057811.1 coordinate 297,408,907, forward strand.
GTTCCCCAACAGTGGCATCCGAGCCAGGTTTATGCGTAGATGTTATATGCACGAGTAGAACACAAGTGAGTTGTGGGCGATGCAAGTCATACTGCTTACCAGCATGTCATACTTTGATTCGGCGGTATTGTTGGATGAAGCGGCCCGGACCGACATTACGCGTACGCTTACGCGAGACTGGTTCTACCGACGTGCTTTGCACACAGGTGGCTGGCGGGTGTCAGTTTCTCCAACTTTAGTTGAATCGAGTGTGGCTAGCCCGGTCCTTGTGAAGGTTAAAACAGCACATACTTGACGAAATATCGTTGTGGTTTTGATGTGTAGGTAAGAACGGTTCTTGCTCAGCCCGTAGCAGCCACGTAAAACTTGCAACAACAAAGTAGAGGACGTCTAACTTGTTTTTGCAGGGCATGTTGTGATGTGATATGGTCAAGACATGATGCTAATTTTATTGTATGAGATGATCATGTTTTGTAACAGAGTTATCGGCAACTGGCAGGAGCCATATGGTTGTCGCTTTATTGTATGAAATGCAATCGCCATGTAATTGCTTTACTTTATCACTAAGCGGTAGCGATAGTCGTAGAAGCAATAGTTGGCGAGACGACAACGATGCTACGATGGAGATCAAGGTGTCGCGCCGGTGACGATGGTGATCATGACGGTGCTTTGGAGATGGAGATCAAAGGCACAAGATGATGATGGCCATATCATATCACTTATATTGATTGCATGTGATGTTTATCCTTTATGCATCTTATTTTGCTTAGATTCGACGGTAGCATTATAAGATGATCTCTCACTAAATTTCAAGGTACAAGTGTTCTCCCTGAGTATGCACCGTTGCGAAAGTTCGTCGTGCCGAGACACCACGTGATGATCGGGTGTGATAAGCTCTACGTTCACATACAACGGGTGCAAGCCAGTTTTGCACACGCAAAATACTCGGGTTAAACTTGACGAGCCTAGCATATGCAGATATGGCCTCGGAACACTGGAGACCGAAAGGTCGAGCGTGAATCATATAGAAGATATGATCAACATAGTGATGTTCACCATTGAAAACTACTCCATCTCACGTGATGATCGGACATGGTTTAGTTGATATGGATCACGTGATCACTTAGATGATTAGAGGGATGTCTATCTAAGTGGGAGTTCTTAAGTAATATGATTAATTAAACTTTAATTTATCATGAACTTAGTCCTGGTAGTATTAGCATATCTATGTTGTAGATCAATAGCTCGCGTTTAGCTCCCCTGTTTTATTTTTGATATGTTCCTAGAGAAAACTAAGTTGAAAGATGTTAGTAGCAATGATGCGGATTGGATCCGTGATCTGAGGATTATCCTCATTGCTGCACAGAAGAATTATGTCCTTGATGCACCGCTAGGTGACAGACCGATTGCAGGAGCAAATGCGGACGTTATGAACGTTTGGCAAGCTCGATATGATGACTACTTGATAGTTTAGTGCACCATGCTTTACGGCTTAGAATCGGGGCTTCAAACACATTTTTTTGAAATGCCACGGAGCATATGAGATGTTCCAAGAGTTGAAATTAGTATTTCAGACTCATGCCCATGTCAAAAGGTATGAGACCTTTGACAAGTACTTTGCCTACAAGATGGAGGAGAATAGCTCAGCTAGTGAGCATGTGCTCAGAATGTCTGAGTACTACAATCACTTGAATCAAGTGGGAGTTAATCTTCCAGATAAGATAGTGATTGACAGAGTTCTCTAGTCACTGTCACCAAGTTACTAGAACTTCGTGATGAACTATAATATGCAAGGGATAACGGAAACGATTCCCAAGCTCTTCGTGATGCTGAAATCGACGAAGGTAGAAATCAAGAAAAGATCAAGTGTTGATGGTTGACAAGACCACTAGTTTCAAGAAAGGGGCAAAGGGAAGAAGAGGAACTTCAAAAAGAACGACAAGCAAGTTGCTACTCCCGTGAAGAAGCCCAAAGCTAGACCCAAGCCTGTAACTGAGTGCTTCTACTGCAAAGGAAATGGTCACTAGAAGTGGAACTGCCCTAGATACTTGGCGGATAAGAAGGATGGCAAAGTGAACAAAGGTATATTGGATATACATGTTATTGATGTGTACTTTACTAGTGTTTATAGCAACCCCTCGACATTTGATACTGGTTCAGTTGCTAAGAGTAGTAACTCAAAACGGGAGTTGCAGAATGAACAGAAACTAGTTAAGGGCGAGGTGATGATGTGTGTTGGAAGTAGTTCCAAGATTGATATGATCATCATCGCACACTCCCTATACTTTCGGGATTAGTGTTGAACCTAAATAAGTGTTATTTGGTGTTTGCGTTGAGCATGAATATGATTTGATCATGTTTATTGCAATACGGTTATTCATTTAAGTTAGAGAATAATTGTTGTTCTGTTTACATGAATAAAACCTTCTATGGTCATACACCCAATGAAAATGGTTTGTTGGATCTCGATCATAGTGATATACAAATTCATAATATTGAAGCCAAAAGATGCAAAGTTAATAATGATAGTGCAACTTATTTGTGGCACTGTCGTTTAAGTCATATTGGTGTAAAGCGCATGAAGAAACTCCATGCTGGTGGGCTTTTGGAATCACTTGATTATGAATCACTTGATGCTTGCGAACCATGCCTCATGGGCAAGATGACTAAGACTCCGTTCTCCGAAACAATGGAGCAAGCAACTGACTTATTGGAAATAATACATACTAATGTATGCGGTCCGATGAGTGTTGAGGCTCGCAGCGGGTATCGTTATTTTCTGACCTTCACAGATGATTTGAGCAGATATGGGTATATCTACTTGATGAAACATAAGTCTGAAACATTTGAAAAGTTCAAAGAATTTCAGAGTGAAGTGGAAAATCATCGTAACAAGAAAAGAAAGTTTCTATGATCTGATCGTGGAGGAGAATATTTGAGTTACGAGTTTGGTCTTCATTTGAAACAATGTGGAATAGTTTCGCAACTCACACCACCTGGAACACCATAGCGTAATGGTGTGTCCGAACATCGTAACCGTACTTTATTAGACATGGTGCAATCTATGATGTCTCTTACCGATTTACCACTATTGTTTTGGGGTTATGCATTAGAGACAGCTGCATTCACGTTAAATAGGGCACCATCTAAATCCGTTGAGACGACACCATATGAACTGTGGTTTGGCAAGAAACCAAAGTTGTAGTTTCTTAAAGTTTGGGGTTGCGATGCTTATGTGAAAAAGTTTCATCCTGATAAGCTCAAACCCAAATCGGAGAAATGTGTCTTCATAGGATACCCAAAGGACACAGTTGGGTACACCTTCTATCACAGATCCGAAGGCAAGACATTCGTTGCTAAGAATGGATCCTTTCTAGAGAAGGAGTTTCTCTCGAAAGAAGTGAGTGGAGGAAAGTAGAACTTGATGAGGTAACTGTACCTGCTCCCTTATTGGAAAGTAGTCCATCACAGAAATCTGTTCCTGTGACTCCTACACCAATTAGTGAGGAAGCTAATGATGATGATCATGTAACTTCCGATCAAGTTACTACCGAACCTCGTAGGTTAACCAGAGTGAGATCCGCACCAGAGTGGTACGGTAATCCTGTTCTGGAGGTCATGTTACTTGACCATGACGAACCTACGAACTATGAGGAAGCGATGATGAGCCCAGATTCCGCGAAATGGCTTGAGGCCATGAAATCTGAGATGGGATCCATGTATGAGAACAAAGTGTGGACTTTGGTTGACTTGCCCGATGATCGGCCAGCCTTAGAAAATAAATGGATCTTCAAGAGGAAGACAAACGCTGATAGTAGTGTAACTATCTACAAAGCTCGAATTGTCGCAAAAAGGTTTTCGACAAGTTCAAGGTGTTGAGTACGATGAGATTTTCTCACTCATAGTGATGCTTAAGTCTGTCTGAATCATGTCAGCAATTGCGACATTTGATGAAATCTGGCAAATGAATGTCAAAACTGCATTCCTTAATGGATTTCTTAAAGAAGAATTGTATATGATACAACAAGAAGGTTTTGTCAATCCTAAAGGTGCTAACAAAGTGATCAAGCTCCAGCGATCCATCTATGGACTGGTGCAAGCATCTCGGAGTTGGAATATATGCTTTGATAAAGTGATCAAAGCATATGGTTTTATACAGACTTGCGGTGAAGCCTGTATTTACAAGAAAGTGAGTGGGAGCACTACAACATTTCTGATAAGTATATGTGAATGACATATTGTTGAATCGGAAATAATGTAGAATTTTCTGGAAAGCATAAAGGAGTGTTTGAAAGGAGTTTTTCAAAGAAAGACCTCGGTGAAGCTACTTACATATTGAGCATCAAGATCTATAGAGATAGATCAAGACGCTTGATATATTTTCAATGAGTACATACCTTGATAAGATTTTGAAGTAGTTCAAAATGGAAAAGTCAAAGAAGTTCTTGCCTGTGTTACAAGGTGTGAAGTTGAGTAAAGACTCAAAACCCGACCACGACAGAAAATAGAAAGAGAATGAAAAGTCATTCCCTATGCCTCAGTCATAGGTTCTATAAGGTATGCCATGCTGTGTACCAGACCTATTGTGTACCTCACCATAAGTTCGGCAAGAGGGTACAATAGTGATCCAGGAGTGGATCACTGGACAATGGTAAAAAATATCCTTAGTAGAATAAGAAAATGTTTCTGGGTTATGGAGGTGACAAAGAGTTTATCGTAAAGAGTTACGTCGATGCAAGCTTTGACACCGATCTGGATGACTCTAAGTCTCGATCTAGATACATATTGAAAGTGGGAGCAATTAGCTAGAGTAGCTCCATGCAAAGCATTGTAGACATAGAAAATTTGCAAAATACATACGGCTCTGAATGTGGCAGACCCGTTGACTAAATTTCTCTCACAAGCAAAACATGATCACTCTTTGGGTGTTAATCACATAGCGATGTGAACTAGATTATTGACTCTACTAAACCCTTTGGGTGTTAGTCACATGGAGATGTGAACTAATCACATAAAGATGTGAACTATTGGTGTTAAATCACATAACGATGTGAACTAGATTATTGACTCTAGTGCAAGTGGGAGACTGAAGGAAATATGCCCTAGAGGCAATAATAAAGTTGTTATTTATATTTCCTTATATCATGATAAATGTTTATTATTCATGCTAGAATTGTATTAACCGGAAACTTAGTACATGTGTGAATACATAGACAAACAGAGTGTCACTAGTATGCCTCTACTTGACTAGCTCGTTGAATCAAAGATGGTTAAGTTTCCTAGCCATAGACATGAGTTGTCATTTGATTAACGGGATCACATCATTAGAGAATGATGTTATTGACTTGACCCATTCCGTTAGCTTAGCATTTGATCGTTTAGTATATTGTTATTGCTTTCTTCATGACTTATACATGTTCCTATGACTATGAGATTATGCAACTCCCGAATACCGGAGGAACACTTTGTGTGCTACCAAACGTCACAACGTAACTGGGTGATTATAAAGGTGCTCTACAAGTGTCTCCGAAGGTACTTGTTGGGTTGGCATAGATCGAGAGTAGGATTTGTCACTCCGATTGTCGGAGAGGTATCTCTGGACCCTCTCGGTAATGCACATCACTATAAGAAGCAATGCAACTAATGAGTTAGTTGCGGGATGATGTATTACGGAACGAGTAAAGAGACTTGCCGGTAACGAGATTGAACTAGGTATTGAGATACCGACGATCGAATCTCGGGCAAGTAACATACCAATGACAAAGGGAACAACGTATGTTGTTATGCGGTTTGACCGATAAATATCTTCGTAGAATATGTAGGAGCCAAATACGAGCAACCAGGTTCGCTATTGGTTATTGACCGGAGACGTGTCTTGGTCATGTCTACATAGTTCTCAAACCCGTAGGGTCCGCACGCTTAAAGTTCTATGACGATCGGTATTATGAGTTTTTGTGTTTTGATGTACCAAAGGTAGTTTGGAGTCCCGGATATGATCACGGACATGACGAGGAGTCTCGAAATGGTCGAGACGTAAAGATCGATATATTGGAAGCCTATATTTGGACATCGGAATGGTTCCGGATGAAATCGGGATTTTACCGGAGTACCGGGAGGTTACCGGAACCCCCTAGTAATTGTATGGGCCTTAATGGGCCATAGTGGAGAGAGAGAGGAGGCCAGGGCAGGCCGCGCGCCCCCCCTCTATTCCGAATTGGACTAGGATGGGGTGGCGCCCCCTTTTCCTTCCTCCCTCTCTCCCCCTTCCTTCTCTCCTAGTCCAACTAGGGAAGGGGGGGAATCCTACTCCCGGTGGGAGTAGGACTCCTCCAGGGTGCGCCATAGGGGCCGGCCTTCTCCCCCCTCCTCCACTCCTTTATATACGTGGCCAGGGGGCAGCCCATAGACACACAAGTTGATCATTGATCTTTTAGCCGTGTGCGGTGCCCCCCTCCACCATAATCCACCTCGGTCATATCGTAGCGGTGCTTAGGCGAAGCCCTGCGTCGGTAGCAACATCATCACCGTCATCATGCCGTCATGTTGACGGAACTCTCTCGCGAAGCTCTGCTGGATCGGAGGTCGTGGGACGTCACCGAGTTGAACGTGTGCTGAACTCGGAGGTGCCGTACGTTCGGTACTTGGATCGGTCGGATCGTGAAGACGTACGACTACATCAACCGTGTTCTCATAACGCTTCCGCTTACGGTCTACGAGGGTACATGGACGACACTCTCCCCTCTCATTTCTATGCATCACCATGATCTTATGTGTGCGTAGGAATTTTTTTGAAATTACTACGTTCCCCAACAGCTTCTACTCATGAGCACAAGAAGAGAACATGCCACAAGTGCAAGAAACCTGGTCATTACATCTCTGAGTGTCCACAGTGGGACAATGAGAACAAGAAGAAGAAGAGGAGCAAGGAATATGATTCTGATGACAAGAAGAAGAAATCCTCAAAGTCTTCTTCCAAGTCTTCATCCAAGTGTTCATCACACAAGAAAAGTTCATCTGGCAAGGCTCATGCTTTTGTTGGCAAGGAGATGGATTCAGAGGAGGAGTCAGCTTGTGCGGAGGCTGAGGTGGAGTCTGAGGAGGAGTCCGACTCTGGCGTTGCAAGTATGGCTCTAGCTACAGCCTATGTTGCCAAGTCCATTTTCAACACTGAAGACAATGGCTCCGTCACCAACGTTGATGCTAATGACAAGGACGACTCTGCCCCCACCTACTGCTTCATGGCTCGTGGTGCCAAGGTAAACTCACGCGATGCTTACTTTCAAACATCAAGTGAAGATGACTCTGATTGTGAATCCAAACCTAGCTACAAAACACTTGCTAAAATTGCAACTAAACAACAGAAAGCTATGGAACATATTCAAAAATTGCTAGACAAAAGCGATGACCTGTTGGACGCGGAAATGACCCGATCTCAGTCCTTAATTAAAGACATAAAAAATCTTCATGTTAAGTACGAGGAACTTGAAAGTCGCCATGAAACGCTCTTGAAAGTGCTAGTTATCGACTAGAGGGGGGGGGTGAATAGGCGATTTTTATGAAAGTCTTCAAAACATGAGAGTTTCGAAGACAAACAATAGAAATGAACCTATTGATATGCAGCGGAAGGTAGACTACACTACGCAAGCCATAGTCAAGTATGCAATGAAGTGAAAGCATGAAGAGTAATAGCAGCTAGGTAGTAAAGATCAGGATGGAAGATAGTATGAAGCCAAACAATGATAGTAGTCACACAGTGAAGTCAAACAGGTAGTGCAAGCAGGCAATGACTTCACGAAGACAAACTGTAAGTAAAGAGGGGGAGAGGATAGAACCAGTCACTTGGTGAGGACACATGATTTGTTGGACCAGTTCCAGTTGCTGTGACAACTGTATGTCGGTTAGGGAGGCTGAGATTCAACTCAGAAGACCACGTCTTCACCTTATTCCCCTTGAGCTAAGGACACCCAGTCCTCGCCCAATCACTCTGGCAAGTCTTCAAGGTAGACTTCCAAACCTTCACAGACTTCGTTCACCGGCGATCCACAACGACTCTTGGATGCTCTGAACACGACACCTAACCGGCTGGAGGATCCACAGTCCTCAAGTGTAACAAGTCTTCAGGTCACGCGGATAGAAAGACTTCAGTGATGCCTAACACTCTTTGGCTCTGGGTGTTTGGGCTTTGTCCTCGCAAGGATTTCTCTCTCTCAAAAGCTTCGGAGGTGGGTTGCTCTCAAACGACAAAAGCCGTGCACTAACTCTGAGCAGCCACCAATTTATAGGTGTAGGGGGTGGGCTATTTATAGCCACTAGGCAACCCGACCTGATTTGTCCGAAATGACCCCGAGTCACTAAGGAACTGACACGTGTTCCAACGGTCAGATTTCAAACACACGCGGCAGCTTGACTTGGGCTACAAGTAAAGCTTACTCACCCAGCTCTGGATAAGATTTGCTCTCATTGTCTTCGCTCGAAGACATAGGATTTGGTTGAGCATCACTTCAGTCACTCTGACTTTGTTCACTGGGACCCCACTTAACAGTATGGTGGTTCCTATGACTAAACAAAGAAGAAAAGGAAACAACGAAACAACTAAGCCTTCGCGCTCCATAGTCTTCACACAATGTCTTCTTTTGTCATAGTCTTCAATGTGAATATCTTCACATACCACCTTTGTCATCAATGTCTTCATACACTTTTAGGGGTCATATCCGGTAGGTAAACCGAATCAATGAGGGACTACTACCTGTGTTATCCTGCAATTCTCACAAACACATTAGTCCCTCAACCAGGTTTGTCGTCAATACTCCAAAACCAACTAGGGGTGGCACTAGATGACTTACAATCTCCCCCTTTTTGGTGATTGATGACAAACTGGTTGAAGTTTTCAACGGGGATAAAAGTATGTGAAATTGTAAAGGATTTAGGTATTATCTTCATAAGTAGCAAAAGGCTCCCCCTGAAGATGTGCATATAAGTAATTTGCTTTTGGAATGCAAATGCACATGGCAGGTTGTACTTGTGGAGATCCCCTTCAACTTATGAAGACAATTCATCATGCATGATTTGATATAACGAAGATAATGACATGCATAATGAAAAATGGACGTCTACAATATGACTTCGTGCGGGATTTATCATCGCACATGCGGAATTTATCATCGCATCACAGAATAGCAAACAAGTAGCGGACGACCATCAAGTTTAAGTGTTACAACTCAAAGAACGAAATGTATCAAAAGCAAGAGTTGTAAACACTAGGCAAAATATAAAGCAACCGCCCATATGGACCCGCTTGAAGACTATCAACTCATATGCTTCTCCCCCTTTTGTCAGTAAGGACCAAAAAGGTTTGAAGACATAGGGCCTCTACACGTTCCCAGAAGGAGTAGGAGAAGATGCAGGGTCAGCATCGGGGTTTGGCGGTGCAGAAGAACTTGGTGCAGTGTCAATACGCGCTGAAGTTGGAGGTGGTGAAGTAGCATCATCTTGATCATCTATCACTCTGGCATTCACTATTGCAGCTGAGGAGGAATAGTCAGAGTCTTCAAGAGAGGGAGTTCTACGCAAGACAACATTCCTTGGAGGAGTGGAGTCAAACTTGAATCTTTCAGTGAAGCCATCGTCTTGAAGATCTGCTTCAGCACTCAGCAATGTCAAACTCTTCCAATGACCTTCGACAGGTTTCATGTGTGACAAAAGCATTCTTGGTGGCAAGATTGCGAATGCGATTGACGTCCACCAAGAGGCTTTGCATCTGCCGCTTCAGCCAGTAGTGATGCTTATCCCGTTTCTGATGCAGAGCAACGAGAAGCTCTCGGTCATTGAGAACACGAGATCGCTTCCGAGGCCTTTGAGCAATAGTGCTTTCAGTGGCTTCAGTTTGAGCACGGTGAGGTAAGCGTATATTGCCAGTCAACGGATAAACATGGGTGACTGCCTGGACTCCTTCAATGGGCTGAGTGAAACTTTGGTGATCAGCGTTGTGAAGATAAGTGGGCTCCTTGGCAGGCTCTGGGTATATGGCTTCAACTGACATATCAACCTCTGGCAAAAATATCAGATGGTTTTGAGCAGAAGGTTGATAGTTGACGGCAGAGTGAAGCTTGATAAGACGCATAACCCATGGAGCGTAGAATTTCAGTCCAAAGAGATCAGAGACTGATGCAGTCAACTGCCTGATAAAGAAGTCTTGAGCATTGAAGCTGATGCCATTGAAGATATAAAAGACCAAAGTCTTCATTGCTCCTTCAAGTTTCGCTGCTGAAGAATGTCCTTTGACTGGCCATAGAGTTCGCCTGATAATATGATAAATAGTGCGGGGCAGATACTCGAGGTCTTCGACAAAGAACTCCTTTGGGTAATCAGCGTCATGTGGCAGAGGCTTCATCATGCTCAGCATTTGGCTCATGTTGGGCTCTGGCTTCTGAAAGATGCTCTCCAAGGCATTGCGGTGAAGCTGACAACCAGGTTCATATAGTTCACCTGGAGTGGGCAGACCAGTGAGCTCAATAATATCAAAAGCTTTAGCTTCATGGTGTACGTTGCCTGTCATCCACTCAAGGACCCATGTCTTCGGATCCCTGTTGTAGCCGCGAATGTGGAGGGTGGCATAGAATTGCAGCAGAAGCTCTTCATTCCAACGCTCCTTATTAGTCACAAAATTTAGCAATCCAGCATCACAGAAGCAGTCAAGGGCTTCTTCAAGGCATGGCAATCCAGCAATGGCTTCACAGTCAAGACGCATATGAGGGAAGATGCGCCCTTGATCATAGAGAACACATGAGTAGTAGCTGCGCTGCTGATAGCTCCAGAACCGATCAGATGAAATCCTTCCTTGGAATAGGGGTTCTTGGCGCTATCAAAGAAAGTGTTGTGCGCTTTGAAGCCATTTGCATTGAAGGACCCTGGTGAAGTGGCAGTACCTGGAAACCTGGGCAGTCTTGGCTTTGGCTTCTGGACCTGAGGCCTGTGCTCGACATGGTAATCAAATTGCGGACCAGCAGCAGGTGGAGAACCAGAATAGGCCATCTGACAGTGACCAGCTGACCATAGTTGTATGCTTGCTCAATAGTATGTGGCCTGGGAGGCGGTACAGGAGCAGTGGCAGTGACTTCAGGCTGCAGATTTGCATCAGGTGCAGCATTGGCTTCAGATGCTATCACTTCGGGTACCACATTGACTTCAGGCGCCACATTAGCGTCATCCATGACAACGTCATTGGCTTCAGTGTTGATGTTGGTGGTCGCCTTAGTGTTATCAACCTCCACTCGAGTAGCTGGAGGGTCGGGCACGTTCTCCTCGAGAACACCTTCAGGATTGGTTGGGGGTGTAGCAACACGTTCTTCTTGGTCATCGGCTGATGCAGCCGGAATGTCTTCAGCCGCGTTGGCTTCAGACTCAGGGTTGTTCACAGTTGGAGAGGCTTCAGGAAATACTTGGCGTGAAACCGATTGGCGCTCTTCTCCTTCTGGAACACTTGACAGAGTGACCTGTGGCCTTGGTCCTTTGCGAAGCCTGCGGAACGCTGGCGACGCTTGTGGAGATGGAGTTGGTTGGGCCACAAAGTCTTCATCTTCAAGCACCGGAGTGGTGACTTGAGTTGGGGGAGTAACTGGTGTTTCTGCTTGACGGGGGGAGTCTTGAGGGTGACCAGCCCATGAGTCATCCTGAGCAATTGGCGTCAAAGGACGACCAATGCTGATGAGTTCGCTCTTCGTAAGAACAGGCGATGATACCACATTGTGCTCGATCTGAGGAAGGACTTCATCATGTTCAACATTGTCTTGATGACCAATGTCTTCAGCTGCGGTGGGGTCAACAGCTAGAATGTCTTCAGCTTCAGGAGCCTCTGTGGAAGCAGGCTCATGAACTATCATTCGACGTTCTTGTTGTGCAAATTCAGGACGAGCAACATAAATTGGCTCGACGACAAGGGGCTCTGTGGGAGCAGCCCGATCTCTCTTCTTGGTCTTGTGCTTCTTGGTGGGTGGAGCATCATCAGTGGTGTTCTTGGTCTTGCGCTTTCTAGCTTTGGCTTCAGCTGCCCTTGTCTTCTGAAGCTCTGAAGCCACTGTGGGGACCTTAGGCTTCACGCCTGTCATACTTGCGGGGAAGACAATGCGAGGTTCTTCCCGCCTGGATGGTTCAGCTTGGTCCACAGTTGGCTTCTTTTTCTTGGCAGCCAACTTGGGGTCGATGCCAGGACGCCCAAGTGCCTTGCGCTTCTCAGCTTCATTGTAAGCTTGAACACACTTGGCAGCGAGAATCTTCATTCGCTCACGAGAACCTTTGGCTTCATCACGTTTCTTGTGAAACGCTTCCTTGAGCTCATGCAGCATGACCTTGAAGTTTTGGACGTCTGCCACGCTGACCTTGGCCATGTGCTTCTTGAACTGAGCCTTTTCATAATTGATCTTGTGCTTCAGCTCAACAATTTTCTGAGCAAGAGCCAGCTCAGGAGCAATGGCGCCATGGAAAGAGATGCTTAGGCCAATGGGAAGTTGCAGATCGTCAAAGCTGAGATTGGGGGTGTCAAACCACTCATCAATGAAGTTGTTCAATACTTCCACGTCAAAGAGAGGCAAATCATTGAAGATTTCCGCCTCTTGCTTGCTCTTTATCAGCTGCTCAAGAGCGTCATCAGCAAGATCGTCGTCACTTGACAGATCAATGGCGTCATTCTCATTCCTCAGAACGGCAGCAGGGGTCAGAGCTGGACCAGGAGTGTGCATGGGCTTCTTCTTCTTTTTCTTAGACTTGGAGATGCGTGAGAGATATTCAGACTGCACACTTGGTGCAGGAGGAGCAGTGGCCAGAGGCTTCGCTCGCGAAGCATTTGGTGCAAGGGAAGGCTTCGAACCTTTAGGTTTCTTCAGCTTCTTAGGCTTCGGTGGTGCAGGCGCTTCGTCAGAATCAGCGTCATCTGCAGGTTGATCCACGTCTGTCCCTTGAACCATAATATGAGTGATGAGACCTTCTAGGTTGTAGAAGGGCCCAACAAGATTGGGTTCAGCTTCGCGTGTGCCATCGGCACGAGGAGCAGAGGGACCGGGGTTGAAGTTTAATCCCCGCGACTTCTTGTTTTCTTTGGCCGAGTTCTTGGCAAACTGGAAGTTGCGCTTGAACAGATTGTCGTCATGACACCATAGTAATGAAGATGGGTCAGTATCTGCAGGCTGTGGTCCACGGACCATGCAAGGGTAGAAGCCTTGTTCAATGGCTTCAGCTCTGGACCTGGGTGGAAGATTCTTGTACAAGATGTCTCCCCAGGGTCGCTTAATGGCGTTCTTCTCAGCATATTCCTAGGTCACGAACCTGTACTTGTACCATTGTTCTGCCCAATATCTTCGAATCCATTGGATTCGGGTTTTTCGCTGATTGTAGTCCTACTCTGGATCTGTCTTGTACAACTCATAAAGGTCTGGTGGCAAATCCTTTGATGTGTTCCCACGGCGCTGTCTGCCACCCTTCCTTGCAGACTTATCTGTTGCCATGACGTTCAGACTGAATGGCTTCAACACTATCAAAGGCTTCCGTCTGCTGGTCAGACAGGAACTGGCTTCAGGAGAGTTGATATGATGCTCTAAGAATTCTGCAAATGAATGCAGACTATGAGAACCAAGGGATTCCCCCACGGACATGTACCTGTGACAGCATTAGAGATGCGAGGGAAGGGGAAGAGGTCATATGCATTCTCAGAAGATTTTGAAGATAAATTAGTTTAGAAGACATTGACCTCATAGCGCGAAGACATTCACTTATATGTTGAGAGTTGGTTCCAGATTTGTACGAATCCAAGAATAAGTACAAGTGAGGAATCTAACTATGTGTGAAGCATAAGTGAATATCATGGGCATCATATGAGATGCAGACAAGATAGATCCAAATTTGTGGAGGCAGAAACCACTTTTGGTAGAAAGGATAAATCTATAGAATCAAAAAGACGGTAAAGAGAGGGTTTTAATTTACCACACGATGAACTGCTAGACGGATTAGAAGATGAGGCCGAGCAGTTCGATCTTCCGTGCCCTAACTTGGCGACGGAGGACACCTACGGCGGCGGCGGAGAAGACGATGTCCGCGGCCGGCGTGAAGACGGCGTCGGTGAGGTCGCGGCAGCTAAGCGCTTCGTCGCCGGCGTCGTCGAGAGCTAGCGGTGGCGCTAGGGTTTGTCGAGGTGGAGAGGTGGAAGAAAGATTTTGACCGCGATTGGATGTGCATTTATAGGGAAAGGGACGACACAGCGCAATTACGCAGGTGCCCCTGGCGGTTCACATCTGAGGGACACGTGGCAAACATGCAACACATTTGGAGTTGTCCCACATTCACACGCCCTCCTGGACTGTCGGATGGTCGTTCCGGCTTCTCCGGGTTTCAGGCAATAAGAATTGAGCATTTAAAACGGATTTAATGTTTGTCTCTGTATCTTCTGCTGGCAAGGACGCAGAGAAGACATTCGACAGTTTCAACACAATGCATATGATTTGGATAGATAGAATTTGAGGTGGAAAGCATAGAGAGGATAGGGTCCAATCACATTCACTTAGTTCAAAAGATTCAAACGAGAAGACATAGCTATAAGTGAATGCTGTAGAGGACAGAACACTAGTATATGTATATATCAGAATAAAACAAAATCATCATTGTTAAGAAAAACATGAAGTCATGTTGATATTGAAGACGAACCAAATGCGAAGACGTAGCAAATGTAACGCCATGAGAAAAACACTTCAAACAGAAGAATTTGGTGGTGGCGTTACCCACCGTATAGGAAGTATTAGACCCAGACACGGCGCACAATTATCGTGGCGCTCCGAAGTCAAATTCAGCGTTAATGTATTCACACTTAGAGTGTAAGTCTTCATTGATTGAAGATATACTTTACTTCGTGTGTTGCACATCTAAGTCATCAACATGCATAAGTGTTAGGATGTGTGCCTGATCACATGACATTCGAGGATTCCAAGATATTTCGCTCACACCGCAACTTGCAAAACCTTTTCTCATCCAAGGGCTTTGTGAAGATATCTGCCAGTTGCTCTTCAGTGTTGACGTGTATGATATCAATATCTTCCTTCATGACATGATCTCTGAGAAAGTGATGACGAATTTCAATGTGCTCTGTCTTCGAGTGCTGAACTGGGTTGTTGGCAATCTTGATGGCGCTTTCGTTGTCGCAGTAGAGTGGTACTTGTTTCAGATGGATGCCATAGTCCTTGAGTGTTTGCTTCATCCATAGAAGCTGAGCGCAGCAAGATCCAGCAGCAATGTATTCAGATTCAGCAGTGGAGAGTGATACACAGTTCTGCTTCTTTGAAGACCAACAGACAAGTGATCGTCCCAGAAAGTGACATGTGCCTGATGTAGACTTGCGATCCACCATGTCACCAGCATAATCAGCATCCGAGAATCCAACCAGATCAAACTCTGAGCCCTTTGGATACCATAATCCTAATGTTGGGGTGTAAGCCAAATATCGAAGAATTCGCTTCACAGCTACGTGATGCGATTCCTTTGGTGCCGCTTGGAATCGAGCACACATGCAAACACTAAGCATAATATCTGGCCTAGATGCACATAAATAAAGTAAAGAGCCAATCATGGAGCGGTATACCTTTTGATTGAACACTTTACCATTGGCGTCAGGACCCAGATGACTTTTAGTTGGCATTGGCGTCGTGTAACCTTTGCAGTCTTGCATTCCAAACTTCTTAAGGCAATCTTTGAGATATTTCTCTTAAGATATGAAGGTGCCATTGTTTTGCTGACGAATTTGAAGACCAAGGAAGAACTTCAACTCACCCATCATGGACATCTGATATTGCTCTTGCATCATGTGTCCAAATTCATCACTGTATTTCTGGTTGGTGCAGCCGAAGATAATGGCATCCACGTATATTTGGCACACAAACAGTTCACCATCATATGTCTTCGTGAAGAGTGTGGGATCCAGGGAACCAGGTTTGAAGCCTTTGCTCTTCAGGAAGTCTTTGAGTGTATCATACCAAGCGCGAGGGGCTTATTTGAGGCCATACAGTGCCTTGTTTAGCTTGTACACCATATCAGGATGTTTTGGATCTTCAAAGCCAGGAGGTTGTGCAACATACACTTCTTCTTCAATCTTTCCGTTGAGAAATGCACTCTTCACATCCATTTGATACAGCAGGATGTTGTGATGATTTGCATAGGCTAGCAGTATGCAAATATCTTCAAGCCTAGCCACAGGAGCAAATGTTTCATCGAAATCAATCCCTTCAACTTGAGTGTATCCTTGAGCAACGAGACGAGCCTTGTTTCTGACAACTTGACCATGCTCATCTTGTTTGTTGTGATATATCCATTTTGTGCCTATTATGTTGTGCTTGCGGGGGTCAGGACGCTTGACAAGTTCCCAGACATTGTTCAGCTTGAACTGTTGAAGCTCTTCTTGCATAGCTTGAATCCATTCAGGTTCCATGAAGGCTTCAGCAACTTTCTTGGGTTCAGATATTGAGACAAATGCAAAGTGCCCACAGAAGTTTGCTAGCTGTGTTGCTCTTGAATGAGTGAGTGGACCAGGTGCATTGATGCTATCAATTATCTTCTCAATCTGTACTTCATTTGCAACACGAGGATGAACCGGACGAAGATTTTGCTCTTGCTGATCATTGTCATTGTTAGGAGGATTGTCTTCGGGCTGAGCATTGTCTTCTGGTTGATTAGGTGCAGAAATGATAAGTTCCTCTTCAGGCTATGCTTCAGACAGTATGATTTCTCCAGTTCCCATGAGCTTGATGGATTCACTAGGTGGAACTTCATCTAGCACATTTGGCAGGTGCTCTCTTTGTGAGCCGTTAGTCTCATCGAACCGCACATCCATAGTTTCAACCACTTTATAGTGAAAGAGGTTGAAGACTCTGTAGGAGTGCGAATACTTTCCGTAACCAAGCATAAAACCTTCATGTGCTTTCGGTGCAAATTTTGAAGCGTGACGTGGATCCTTGATCCAGCACCTAGCACCAAATACTCCGAAGTAACTGACATTTGGCTTCTTACCAGTGAGGATTTCATAGGATGTTTTCTTCAGAAGCTTGTGAAGATAAACATGGTTGATGACATGGCATGCAGTATCAATAGCTTCAGGCCAGAACTTTCTTGGAGTCTTGTATTCATCGAGCATCGTCCGAGCCATCTCAATGAGTGTTCTGTTCTTACGCTCCACGATACCATTCTGCTGAGGTGTGTATGGAGCTGAGAACTCATGAGTGATGCCTAATGTATCCAAGTAAAGGTCAACGCCGGTGTTCTTGAACTCCGTGCCGTTGTCACTTATGATGTGCTTGATCTTGACGCCATAGTTGTTCATGGCACGGTTGGCGAAGCGTCTGAAGACATCCTGCACTTCAGTCTTGTAGAGAATTATGTGCAGCCACGTGTATCTTGAATAATCATCAACAATGACGAAGCCATAGAGACAAGCAGTAGTAGTGAGAGTAGAGTAGTGAGTAGGGACAAATAAGTCCATGTGTAGCAGCTCGAAGGGTTGAGATGTCATCATGATTGTCTTCGAGGGATGCTTGGCCCTAGTCATCTTCCCAGCTTCGCAGGCACCGCACAGATGATCCTTCTTGAACTTGACGCCCTCGATGCCTATGACATGCTTCTTCTTTGCGAGAGTGTGTAAGTTCCTCATGCCAGCATGCCCTAGCCTCTGATGCCAGAGCCAACACTCTGAAGCTTTTGCTAGAAGACATACTGCAAGATGTGTTCCTACTGAGAAATCTACCATGTACAGATCATCTTTCCGGTACCCTTCAAAGACTAGAGACTTGTCAGATTCCATTAAAACAAGGCAACGATAATTTCCAAATATCACAATCATGTTCAAGTCAGAAAGCATTGAGACAGACATTAAGTTGAAACCAAGGGATTCAACAAGCATCACTTTATCCATGTGCTGATCCTTTGAGATTGCAACTCTACCTAGACCCAATACCTTGCTTTTACCAGTGTCAGCAAATGTGATGCGACTCTTGTCAGATGGACGTAACATTGAGTCTATGAGAAGACTTCGATCACCAGTCATATGATTAGTGCATCCACTGTCCATAATCCATTCTGAAGCATGAGGTGTCATACTCTACAGTACAGTTAGGGGGATAGGCTTCACCAAGAGTATTGTGAAGCATAAACATTTGACGGGCAAGAGGATTATCAAAGCTCAGATCAAGATTAGGACAGATAGGATGATTGGCAAGCGATTCAGGAACAAAATACATAGTAAGACCATTTGGGCATTTGATCTTGCACCCTACAAGATGTTTTAGGTCCCCAGCAATAGCATCGTACGCCTTTGATTTCTGGCTGGAGACCTTTCCCTGCAAAAGAAAGTTAATTCTTCTTAACCACCCACATTTTCAGGGGTGGCTTAGAAGCAATGAGTCTAAGTGCAGCATCTGAGAACTTCGGCTTTGAAGCCCTAGCAAATAGCCTTGCAGGAGGTGAATAGTACTCATATGAATAAGCAGAATAGTTCTTAGTTTTATGAACATAGCGGTTTGAAGAAACACGCTCATATTCATAAGTCTGAGTATGGTTTCCCTGCAAAACATTGGCGTTAGGGTGACTCAGGTGAGTCCTCTGTCTGTATGAAGCCTTTGGACCATATGAAGCCTTTGGTCTGGGATTTGTCTTCTTCCCAGGCGGTGTCATGATGACATTCATAGGAAGATTCTCAAGACAACTTTTGGGAACCCAGATCTTCTTCATAGGTGGCCCATTCCTGCAGTTAGTACCAATATACCTGGCAATTCACCATTCTGATTCTTAAACAGTTTATAGTTTGCATCAAAGGATTCATCAATGATAATAGGGTTAGCACAAATGAAGCCAGATAAGGTGGATGGATCCACTGAAGGTCCCTTTGCAGCAACCCACGTGGTTTTGGGGTACTGCTCAGGCTTCCAGTAGGAGCCATCAACATTCATTTTCCTCTCGAACCCAACACCCTCTTTCCTAGGGTTTCGGTTCAGAATCTGCTTTTTGAGGACATCGCAGAGCGTCTGATACCCTTTGAGACTTTTGTACATCCCTGTTTCAAGCAATGTCTTCAACCTAGCATTTTCATCAGCAATAGTAGTGGTGTCCTCAGCAGAGGGGTTAGTTACCACATCAGCAGTTGAAGATATTGCAACAGTAGCAGTAGTAGAACATTCAGCAACAGAAGTAGCGTTATCACGCTCAAGGCATTTTAGACATGGTGGTTCAAATCCTTCCTGAGCGGAACTGATCTGTTGAGCGCGAAGTGACTCATTCTCTTTTTGAAGATCTTCATGAGCCGCTCTCAATTTCTCATGCTCTTGCTTCCGTTGAAGATAATCATAGGAGAGCTTTTCATGAGTGGTTGAGAGCGTTTCATGACGACTTTCAAGCTCCTGGTACTTAACATGAAGATTTTTATGTCTTCAATTAAGGACTGAGAACGGGTCATTTCCGCGTCCAACAGGTCATTGCTTTTGTCTAACAGTTTTTGAGTGTGTTCCATAGCTTTCTGTTGTTCAGTTGCAATTTTAGCAAGTGTTTTGTAGCTGGGTTTGGATTCACAATCAGAGTCATCTTCACTTGATGTTTGAAAGTAAGCATCGCGTGATTTTACCTTGGCACCACGTGCCATGAAGCAGTAGGTGGGAGCAGAGTCGTCCTTGTCATTAGCATCAGCGTTGGTGACGGGGCCATTGTCTTCAGTGTTGAAGATAGACTTGGCGACGTAGGCTGTAGCTAGAGCCAGACTTGCAACGCCAGGGTCGGACTCCTCCTCAGACTCCACCTCCGCCTCCTCAGAAGCAGACTCCTCCTCTGAATCCATTTCCTTGCCAACAAAAGCATGGGCCTTGCCAGATGAGCTCTTCTTATGAGATGAAGACTTGGATGAGGACTTGGAAGAAGACTTTGAGGATTTATTCTTCTTCTTGTCATCAAAATCATATTCCTTGCTCTTCTTCTTCTTCTTGTTCTCATTGTCCCACTGTGGACACTCAGAGATGTAGTGTCCAGGTTTCTTGCACTTGTGACATGTTCTCTTCTTGTAGTCATGAGTGTAAGCTTAATCATTTCTTGAGCTGGACCGTGAAGAATTTCTGAAGCCCTTCTTCTTAGTGAACTTCTGGAACTTCTTCACAAGCATAGCAAGTTCCTTTCCAAAATCTTCAGGATCATCAGAACTGCAGTCAGATTCTTCTTCAGATGAGGAAACAACTTTTGCCTTCAAAGCACGAGTTCGGCCATAGTTGGGACCATAGATATCTCTTTTCTCAGATAGCTGGAACTCATGTGTGTTGAGCCTCTCAAGTATGTCAGACGGATCGAGTGTCTTGAAGTCAGGGCGTTCTTGTATCATCAGGGCAAGGGTGTCGAACGAGCTGTCAAGTGATCTCAGTAGTGTTTTGACAATTTCATGCTTGGTGATCTCAGTGGCGCCGAGAGCACGAAGCTCATTTGTGATGCCAGTGAGGCGATCAAATGTGAGCTGGACATTCTCATTGTCGTTTCTCTTGAAGCGGTTGAAGAGGTTGTGAAGAACACTGATCCTTTGATCTCTCTGGGTTTATACGCCTTCGTTGACCTTGGAGAGCCAGTCCCAGACTAGCTTCGACGTTTCCAGAGCACTCACACGGCCATACTGTCCTTTGGTCAGATGACCACAGATGATGTTCTTGGCAGTAGAATCCAGTTGAATGAACTTCTTGACATCAGCAGGGGTGACACCTTCACCAGTCTTGGGAACGCCATTCTTGACGACATACCAGAGGTCGACATCAATGGCTTCAAGATGCATGCGTAGGGATATTCAGTTCCATCGAAGACGGGGAAAGCAGCGGAAACTTTGATTATCCCTACAGTCGACATAGCTAAAACTCCAGGTGGTTAAACCGAATCACACAGAACAAGGGAGTACCTTGCTCTGATACCAATTGAAAGTGCTAGTTATCGACTAGAGGGGGGGGGGGTGAATAGGCAATTTTTATGAAAGTCTTCAAAACATGAGAGTTTCGAAGACAAACAATAGAAATGAACCTATTGATATGCAGCGGAAGGTAGACTACACTACGCAAGCCATAGTCAAGTATGCAATGAAGTGAAAGCACGAAGACCAATAACAGCTAGGTAGTAAAGATCAGGATGGAAGATAGTATGAAGCCAAACAATGATAGTAGTCACACAGTGAAGTCAAACAGGTAGTGCAAGCAGGCAATGACTTCACGAAGACAAACTGTAAGTAAAGAGGGGGAGAGGATAGAACCAGTCACTTGGTGAGGACACAGGATTTGTTGGACCAGTTCTAGTTGCTGTGACAACTGTACGTCTGGTTAGGGAGGCTGAGATTCAACTCAGAAGACCACGTCTTCACCTTATTCCCCTTGAGCTAAGGACACCCAGTCCTCGCCCAATCACTCTGGTAAGTCTTCAAGGTAGACTTCCAAACCTTCACAGACTTCATTCACCGGCGATCCACAACGACTCTTGGATGCTCAGAACGCGACGCCTAACCGGCTGGAGGATTCACAGTCCTCAAGTGTAACAAGTCTTCAGGTCACGCTAACAGAAAGACTTCAGTGATGCCTAACACTCTTTGGCTCTGGGTGTTTGGGCTTTGTCCTCGCAAGGATTTCTCTCTCTCAAAAGCTTCGGAGGTGGGTTGCTCTCAAACGACAAAAGCCGTGCACTAACTCTGAGAAGCCACCAATTTATGGTGTAGGGGGTGGGCTATTTATAGCCACTAGGCAAGCCGACCTGATTTGTCTGAAATGACCCTGGGTCACTAAGGAACTGATGCGTGTTCCAATGGCCAGATTTCAAAGACAGGCGGCAACTTGACTTGGGCTACAAGTAAAGCTGACTCATCCAGCTCTGGATAAGATTTACTCTCATTGTCTTCGCTCGAAGACATAGGATTTGGTTGAGCATCACTTCAGTCACTCTGACTTTGTTCACTGGGAGCCCACTTAACAGTACGGTGGTTCCTATGACTCAACAAAGAAGAAAAGGAAACAAGGAAACAACTAAGCCTTCGCGCGCAATGTCTTCTTTTGTCATAGTCTTCAATGTGAATATCTTCACATACCACCTTTGTCATCAATGTCTTCATACACTTTTAGGGGTCATATCCGGTAGGTAAACCAAATCAATGAGGGACTACTACCTGTGTTATCCTGCAACTCTCACAAACACATTAGTCCCTCAACCAGGTTTGTCGTCAATACTCCAAAACCAACTAGGGGTGGCACTAGATGCACTTACAGCTCTCAACAACTCATGAAAAGCTTTCCTACGATTATCTTCAAAGGAAGCAAGAACTTGAGAAATTGAGAGCGGCTCGTGAAGATCTTCAAAAAGAGAACGAGTCACTTCGCGCTCAACAGATCAGTCCCGCTCAGGAAGGATTTGAACCACCATGTCTAAAATGCCTTGAGCGTGATAGCGCTACTTCTGTTTCTGAATGTTCCACTACTGCTACTGTTGCAATATCTTCAACTGCTGATGTGGTAACTAACCCCTCTGCTGAGGATACCACTACTACTGTTGATGAAAATGCCAGGTTGAATACATTGCTTGAGACAGGGATGTACAAAAGTCTAAAAGGGCATCACACACTATGTGATGTCCTCAAAAAGCAGATTCTGAACTGAAACCCTAGGAAAGAGGGTGTTGGGTTCGAGAGGAAAATGAATGTTGATGGTTCTTACTGGAAGCCTGAGCAGTACCCCAAAACCACATGGGTTGCTGCAAAGGGACCTTCAGTGGATCCATCCACCTTATCTGGCTTCACTTGTGCTAACCCGATTATCATTGATGAATCCTTTGATGCAAACTATAAATTGTTTAAGAATTAGAATGGTGAAGTGTTTGCCAGGTATATTGGTACTAACTACAGGAATGGGCCACCTATGAAGATCTGGGTACCCAAAAGTTGTCTTGAGAATCTTCCTGTGAATGTCATCATGACACCACCTGGGAAGAAGACAAACCCCAGACCAAAGGCTTCATATGGTGCAAAGGCTTCATACAGACAGAGGACTCAACAGAGTCACCCTAACGCCAATGTTTTGCAGGGAAATCATACTCAGACCTATGAATATGAGCGTGTTTCCTCAAACCGCTATGTTCATAAAACTAAGAATTTTTCTGCTTATTCATATGAGTATTATTCACCTCCTGCAAGGCTATTTGCTAGGGCTCCAAAGCCGAAGTTCTCATATGCTGCACTTAGACTCATTGCTTCTAAGCCACCCCTGAAAATGTGGGTGGTTAAGAAAACTTAACTCTCTTTTGCAGGGAAAGGTCTCCAGCCAGAAATCAAAGGCGTATGATGCTTATGCTGGTGACCTAAAACATCTTGTGGGGCGCAAGATAAAATGCCCCAATGGTCTTACTATGTATTTTGTTCCTGAATCACTTGCCAATCATCCTATCAGCCCTAACCAGGATCTGAGCTTTGATAATCCGCTTGTTCGTCAAAAGTTTATGCTTCACAATACCCTTGGTGAAGCCTACCCCCCTAACTGTATTGTAGGGTATGACACCACATGCTTCAGAATGGATTATGGACAGTGGATGCATTAATCACATGACTGGTGATCGAAGTCTTCTCTTGGACTCAACCTTACGTCCATCTGACAAGAGTCACATCACATTTGCTAACACTGGTAAAAGCAAGGTATTGGGTCTAGGTAGAGTTGCAATCTCAAAGGATCAACACATGGATAAAGTGATGCTTGTTGAATCCCTTGGTTTCTACTTAATGTCTGTCTCAATGCTTTGTGATTTGAACATGATTGTGATATTTGGAAATATCGTTGCCTTGTTCTAATGGAATCTGATAAGTCTCTAGTCTTTGAAGGGTATCAGAAAGATGATCTGTACATGGTAGATTTCTCAGCAGGACCACAGTTGGCTGTATGTCTTCTAGCAAAAGCTTCAGAATGCTGGCTCTGGCATCGGAGGCTAGGGCATGCTGGCATGAGGAACTTGTACACTCTCGCGAAGAAGAAACATGTCGTTGGCATTGAGGGCGTCAAGTTCAAGAAATATCATCTGTGTGGTGCCTGCGAAGCTGGAAAGATGACAAGGGCCAAGCATCCCTCGAAGACAATCATGACGACATCTCAACCCTTCGAGCTGCTTCACATGGACCTATTTGGTCCTACTCACTACTCTACTCTTACTACCACTGCTTGCCTCTATGGCTTCATCATTGTTGATGATTATTCAAGATATACATGGGTGCATATAATTTTCTACAAGAATGAAGTGCAGGATGTCTTCAGACGTTTTGCCAATCGTGCCATGACGAACTATGGCATCAAGATCAAGCACATCAAAAGTGACAACAGCACAGAATTCAAGAATACTGGCCTCGACACTTATCTTGATACATTGGGCATCACTCATGAGTTCTCTGCTCCATACACACCCCAGCAGAATGGCATCGTGGAGCGCAAGAACAGAACCCTCATTGAGATGGCACGGACGATGCTTGATGAGTACAAGACTCCAAGGAAGTTCTGTCCTGAAGTTATTGACACTGCATGCCACGTCATCAACCGTGTTTATCTTCACAAGCTTCTAGAGAAGACATCCTATGAGCTACTAACTGGTAAGAAGCCAAATGTCAGTTATTTCAGAGTATTTGGTGCTAGGTGCTGGATCAAGGATCCACATCACACTTCAAAATTTGCACTGAAAGCACATGAAGGTTTTATGCTTGGGTATGGAAAGGATTCACACTCCTATAGAGTCTTCAACCTCTTTCACTATAAAGTGGTTGAAACTGTGGATGTGCGGTTCGATGAGACCAACGGCTCGCAAAGAGAGCACCTGCCAAATGTGCTAGATGAAGTCCCACCTAGTGAATCCATCAAGCTAATGGGAACTGGAGAAATCATACCTTCAGAGGCACAGGCTGAAGAGGAACTTATCATTTCTGCGCCTAATCAACCTGAAGACAATGCTTAGCCTGAAGCCAATGCTCAAAATGAAGACAATGATCAGCAAGAGCAAAATCTTCATCTAGTTCATCCTCGTGTTGCAAATGAAGTACAGATTGAGAAGATAATTGATAGCATCAATGCATCTGGTCCTCTCACTCGATCAAGAGCAACACAACTGGCAAATTTCTGTGGACACTTTGCATTTGTCTCAATATCTGAACCCAAGAAAGTTGCTGAAGCCTTCATGGAACCTGAATGGATTCAAGCTATGCAAGAAGAGCTTCAACAGTTCGAGCTGAACAATGTGTGGGAATTAGTCAAGCGTCCTGATCCTCGCAAGCACAACATCATAGGCACCAAATGGATCTATCACAACAAACAAGATGAGCATGGTCAAGTTGTCAGAAACAAGGCTCGTGTTGTTGCTCAAGGATACACTCAAGTTGAAGGGATTGACTCCGATGAAACATTTGCTTCGGTGGCTAGGCTTGAAGCCATTCACATACTTCTAGCCTATGCCAACCATCACAACATTCTTCTGTATCAAATGGATGTGAAGAGTGCTTTTCTCAACGGCAAGATTGAAGAAGAAGTGTATGTTGCACAACCACCTGGCTTTGAAGATCCAAAACATCCTGATATGGTATACAAGCTCAACAAGGCACTGTATGGCCTCAAACAAGCCCCTCATGCTTGGTATGACACACTCAAAGACTTCCTGAAGAGCAAAGGCTTCAAACCAGGTTCTCTAGATCCTACACTCTTCACGAAGACATATGATGGAGAACTGTCTGTGTGCCAAATCTATGTGGATGACATTATCTTCAGCTGCACTAACAAGAGATACAGTGATGAGTTTGGGCACATGATGCAAGAGCAATATTAGATGTCCATGATGGGTGAGCTGAAATTCTTCCTCGGTCTTCAAATTCATCAGCAAAGCAACGACATCTTCATATCTCAAGAAAAATACCTCAAAGATTGCCTAAAGAAGTTTGGAATGCAAGATTGCAAAGGATACACGACGCCAATGCCAACCAAAAGTCATCTGAGTCCTGACGCCAATGGTAAAGAGTTCGATCAAAAGGTATACCGCTCCATGATTGGTTCTTTACTCTATTTATGTGCATCTAGGCCAGATATTATGCTTAGTGTTTGCATGTGTGCCTGATTCCAAGCGGCACCAAAGGAATCGCATCACTTAGCTGTGAAGCGAATTCTTCGATATTTGGCTTACACCCCAACACTAGGATTATGGTATCGAAAGGGCTCAGAGTTTGATCTAGTTGGATTCTCATATGCTGATTATGCTGGTGACAAGGTTGATCGCAAGTCCACATTAGGCACATGTCACTTTCTGGGACGATCACTTGTCTGTTGGTCTTCAAAGAAGTAGAGCTATGTATCTCTCTCCACTGCTGAATCTGAATACATTGCTGCTGGATCTTGCTGCGCTCAGCTTCTGTGGACGAAGCAAACTCTCAAGGACTATGGTATCCACCTGAAGCATGTGCTACTCTACTGCGACAATGAAAGCGCCATCAAGATTGCCAACAACCCAGTTCAGCGCTCGAAGACAAAGCACATTGAAATTCGTCATCACTTTCTCAGAGATCATGTCATGAAGGAAGATATTGATATCATTCACGTCAACACTGAAGAGCAATTGGCAGATATCTTCACAAAGCCCTTGGATGAGAAAAGGTTTTGCAAGTTGCGGTGTGAGCTAAATATCTTAGAATCCTCAAATGTCCTGTAATTGGACACACATCCTAACACTTATGCATGTTGATGACTTAGATGTGCAACACACGAAGTAACATATATCTTCAATCAATGAAGACATACACTCTAAGTGTGAATACATTAACGCGGAATTTGATTTCGGAGCGCCACGATAATTGTGCGCCGTGTCTGGGTCTAATACTTCCTATATGGTGGGTAACGCCACCACCAAACCTTTGTTTGAAGTGTTTCCTTTGGCGTCACATTTGCAAAGTCTTCGCATTTGGTTTGTTTTCAACATTGATTTAACTTCATGTTTATCTTCACAATGTTGATTTGGTCTTATTCAGATATATACATATATTTGTGTTCTGTCCTCTACAGCATTCACTTATAGCTATGTCTTCATGCTTGAATCTTTTGATCTAAGTGAATGTGATCGGACCCTAACCTCTTCTATGCTTCTACCTCAGACTCTATCTATCCAAATCATATGCATTCTGTTGAAACTGTCGAATGTCTTCTCTGCGTCCTTGTCAGCAGAAGATAAAGAGACAAAAGTTGAATCTGTTTTAATGCCATATCCTCATTGCCTGAAACCCAGAGAAGTCGGAATGACCACCCGACAGTCCTGGCGTGCGTGGGAACATGGAACAACTTCAAATGTGTTGCATGCTTGCCATGCGTCCTTCAGATGTGAAACGCCAGGGGCACCTGCATAATTACTCTATGCTGTCCCTTTCCTTATATATACACAACTCACCACGGTCACAATCTCTTCTCCCACCTCGCCACCTCGCACAAACCCGAGCGCCTTCGCTAGCTTGCGTCGACGCCGGAGATGAAGCGCTTAGCTGCCGCGACTTCTCCGACGCCGTCCTCACGCCGGCCGCGGACCTCGTCCTCTCCGCCGCCGCCGTAGGTGTCTTCCGCCGCCAAGTTAGGGCGCGGGAGATTGAACTGCTCGGCCTCCCTCTCAACCTCGTCTAGCAGTTCTTCGTACGGTAATTAAATCTTACTTTTACTGCCTTTTTGATCCATCTGATCCATCCACTTTACCCAAAAGTGGTTTCTTAACTTCCATATCTGGATCTATCTTGTTCTGTATCTCATATCTTGCCTAGTATATTCACTTATGCTTCACAACTAGTTAGATTCCTCACTTGTACTTATTCTTGGATTCGTACAAATATGGAACCAACTCTCATCAAATAAGTGAATGTCTTTGCGCTATGAGGTCAATGTCTTCAAACTGATTTATCTTCAAAATCTTCTGAGAATGCATATGACCTCTTCCCCTTCCCTCGCACCTCTAATGCTGTCACAGGTACATGTCCGTGGGAGAATCCCTTGGTACTCATAGTTTGCATTCATTTGCAGAATTCTTACAACAACACATCAATTCTCCTGAAGCCAGTTCTTGTCTGACCAACAAAAGGAAGCCATTCACAGTCTTGAAGCCATTCAGCTTGAATACAATGGCTACAGAGAAGTCAGCTAGAAAGGGCGGCAGACAGCGCCGAGGAGATACATCTAAGGATTTACCTCCTGATCTGTATGAATTGTACAAGACAGACCCTGAAGAGAGCTATGGCCAGCGCAAGACTCGAATCCAATGGATTCGAAGATATTGGGCAGAACAATGGTTTCTATACAGATATGTGACTGCTAAGTATGTGGAGAAGAATGCCATCAAGCGACCGTGGGGAGATATTCTCTACAAAAATCTTCAACCCAAGTCCAAGTCCAAGTTCGAAGCCATTGCTCAAGGCTTCTATCCTTGCATGGTCCGAGGACCACAGCCCGAGAATGCCGACCCATCCTCTCTTCTATGGTGTCGCGATGACAATTTGTTCAAGCACAACTATAAGTTTGCCAAGGATTCTGCTGTAAAGAACAAGAAAGCATTTGGACTTGACTTCAACCCTGGTCTATCTGCTCCAAGGGCTGATGGCACCCGTGATGCTGAACCAAATGTCATCGGCCCCTTCTATAATCTCGAAGGTCTTCTCACTCACATTGCTGTTCAGGGGGCAGCCATGGAGCACTCAGCCGATGACGCTGATTCTGATGAAGCGCCAGCTCCACCTAAGCCACAGAAGCAGAAGAAATCAAAGGCTTCAAAGCCCCCTACCACACCAAAAGCTTCGTGTGCGAAGCCATTGGCCACTGCACCTCCTAGTGTGCAGTCTGAAGATCTTTCTCGTGTGTCCAAGGAGACGGAGAAGCCCAAGAAGAAGAAGCCAATGAAGATTTCTGGGCATGACCTAACTCCAGCTACCGTTCTGCAGAACGAAGATGAAGAAATCGATCTGTCAAGCGACGAAGATCTTGGTGATGATGCTCTTGAGCTACTGATAAAGAGCAAGCAAGAGGCGGAGATCTTCAACGATCTGCCCCTCTTTGATGTGGATATTCTCAATAACTTCATCGATGAGTGGTTTGACAACCCCTGCCTCGGCATTGATGATCTTCAGCTGCCAGTTGATATCAGCGTGACCTTCCATGGAGCCATTGCTAATGAGTTGGCTCTGGCTCAGAAGATCGTCGAGCTTAAGAACAAAATTGACTATGAGAAGGCTCAATTCAAGAAGCACATGGCCAAGCTCAGCGTGGCTGATGTTCAAAGCTTCAAGCAGATGCTGCATGACCTCAAGGAGGAGTTTCATAAGAAACGTGAGGAAGCAAAAGGTTCAAGAGAGCAGATGAAATACTTCGCAGCGAAATGTGTTCAAGCTCACAATGAGGCAGAAAAGCGCGAGGCTCTTGGGCGTCCAGGTATTGACCCCAAGATGGCTGCCCAACAGAAAAAGAAGCCTGTTGTGACCCAAGCTGAAGCATCAAGGCAGGAAGCACCTCACATTGTCTTCCCTGCCAGCATGACAGGCTCGAAGCCTAAGGTCCCCTCAGCAGCTTCAAAGCTGAAGAAAACAAGGGCAGCTGAGGCCGAAGCCAAGAAGCGCAAGCACAAGAATGCCTCTGATGGTGCTCCATCAACAAAGAAGCCGAAGACAAAGTTTTCGCGGAAAGAGCGTGCTGCTGCCACAGAGCCACTTGTTGTTGTGCCCATCTCAGTTGCTCGTCCTGCCTCCACCAACCAAGAGCATCGTCTTGTCGTACACGAGCCTGCTTCCATAGAGGCTCATGAAGATAAAGAAGTTCCAGCTGTTGACCCCATCACAGCTGAAGACATTGGTCGTGAAGACAATGTAGATGATGATGAAGTCCTTCCTCAAATCGAGCACCAACCGGTATCATCGCCTGTTCTTACGAACAGCGAACTCATCAACATTGGTCGTCCCTCGACGCCAATTGCTCAGGATGATTTGTGGGCCGATCGCCCTCAAGACTCCCCCATTCAAACTGAAATCCCAAGAACTCCACCACCTCAAGTCACCTCTCCGGTGCTTGACCACGACAATTACATGGTGCAGACCACTCCATCACCACAAGCGTCGCCCGCTTTCCGCAGGCTTTGCAAAGGCCCTAGGCCACATGTCGCCATGCCGAGCATTCCAGAAGGAGAAGTGCAACACAGTTCAGTAGCACATCAAGTGTTTCCTGAAGCCACTCCAACTGTGAACGTCTCTGAGTCTGAAGCAAAAGCTACTGAAGATATTCTGGCTGCATCAGCCGATGACAATCAAGAACCAAGAGAAGAAGAAAGAGTTGCCACACCCCCTATCACTCAAGAAGTTGTTCTCGAGGAGAACGAGTCACTGCCCGACCCTCCTGTTATTGAAACGGAGGTTCAAAACATTGAGGCGGCCACAAACAACTCTACTGAAGCCAATGACGTTGTCATAGCTGAAGACATTGTGGCGCCTGAAGCTAATGTTGCTGCTGAAGCCAGTGTGCAACTTGAAGCCCCAGTCCATACCGATGCTGCAGTTCCACCACCAAGGCCTCACACAATTGAGCAGGCCTATAATCGTGGAGAACTTGTCACAGTTCGGTGGACCATGCATCATGGTTCCTCCCACTACTCCTGAACCACAATTTGAATACCATGTGGAGCAAAGGCCTCAAGTCCAGAAACCAAAGCCCAGACTGCCAAGATTCCCCGGTGCTGCAACATCGCCAGGCTCATTCAATGTAAACAGCTTCAGGGCACACAACAAATTCTTTGACAGTGCCAAGAACCCATACTTGAAGCCAAGGATCTCATCGGACCGCTTCTGGAGCTATCAGCAGCGCAGTTATTACTCCTGTATCTTATACAATCAAGGGCGAATCTTTCCTCACATGCGTCTGGATTGTGAAGCCATTGCTGGTCTGCCCTGCTTAGAAGAAGCTCTAGACTGTTTCAGAGATGCTGGTCTTCTGCCGTTCATGACTGACAAAGAGCAATGGAATGAGGAGCTTCTGCTACAATTCTATGCCACTCTACACATTTGTGGCTACAACAGGGATCCGAAGACTTGGGTCCTTGAGTGGATGACAGGTGATGTGCACCGTGAAGCCAAAGCTCAAGATATCATTGAGCTCACTTCCCTGCCCACTCCAGGTGAGCTCTATGAACCTGGTTGTCAGCTCCACAGAAATGCATTGGAGAGCATATTTCAGAAGCCTGAGCCCAACATGAGTCAGATGCTCAACATGATGAAGCCACTGCCACAAGATGCTGAATATCCAAAGGAATTCTTTGTCGAAGACCTCGGGTATTTGCCCCGTACCATCTATCACATTGTAAGGCGAACTCTATGGCCCGTCAAAGGACATTCTCCTGCAACCAAGCTTGAAGGCATGATGAAGACATTGGTGTTCTATATTCTCAATGGCATCAACTTCAATGCTCAAGATTTCTTCATCAGGCAACTTGCTGCATCTGGAATAGATCTATTTGGCTTGAAGTTCTATGCTCCATGGGTGATGCGCTTAATTAAGCTTCACTCTTCTGTCAACTATCAGCCCTCTGCACGCAACCATCTTATCTTCTTGCCTGAGGTTAATATGTCTGTCGAAGCCATCTACCCTGAGCCTGCCAAGGAGCCAATATATCTTCACAATGTCGATCGCCAAAGCTTCACGCAACCAATTGAAGGGGTGCATGTTCCAAATGCTGCCACTCCTGTTTATCCTCTGGCTGGAAATACACGTGCACCTCATCGTGCAAACACTGAAGCCACTGAAAGCACCATTGCTCAAAGGCCTCGGAAGCGATCTCGTGTACTCAATGACCGAGAGCTTCTTGTGGCCTTACATCAGAAACAGGATAGGCACCATGACTGGCTAAAGTGTCAGATGTAGAGCCTCTTGGTGGATGTTAATCGCATTCGCAATCTTGCCACCAAGAACGCATTCGTGTCTCATGAAGCCTGTCGGAGATCCTGGAAGAGTCTGACATTGCTAAGCTCCGAAGACGATCTTCGTGAAGATGGCTTCACAGAGCACTACAAGTTTGATTCCACGCCTCCCCGGAATGCCGTCTTGCGTCGTACTCCTTCCTTAGAAGACTCGGAGTATTCATCTTCGGCTACAACTGTTGTTGCGAGAGTCGTTGATGAAGAAGATGATGCCACCTCTCCAACCATGACTTCGTCGCGTCTCGACACTGCACCAGGCCCCTCTGCACCACCAAACTCCAACGTTGACCCTGCTCCTTCATCTACTCCTGATGGGAACGAGTAGATGCTCTATGTCTTCAAACCTTTTTGGTCCTTACTGATAAAAGGGGGAGAAGCATATGAGTTGATAGTCTTGAAGCAGGTCCATATGGGTGGTTGCTATATATTTTGCCAAGTGGTTACAACTCTCGTTTTTGATACAGTTGGTTCTTTTGGGTTGTAACAATTAAACTTGATGGTCGTCTGCTACTTTGCTTACTATTCTGTGATGCGATGAATTCCACATGAAGTCATTCCGCAGATGTCCATTTTTCATTATGCATGTCATTATCTTTGTTATATCTTTATATGCATGATGAATTGTCTTCTTATGTTGAAAAGGATCCCCACAAAGTAAAACCTGCCATGTGCATTTGAATTCAAATGCAAACTATTTATATGCACATCTTCAGGGGGATCCTTTTGCTACTTATGAAGACAATACCTTAATCCTTACAATTTCACATACTTTTATCCCCGTAGAAAACTTCAACCAGTTTGTCATCAATCACCAAAAGGGGGAGATTGTAAGTGCATCTAGTGCCACCCCTAGTTGGTTTTGGAGTATTGACGACAAACTTGGTTGAGGGACTAATGTGTTTGTGAGAATTGCAGGATAACACAGGTAGTAGTCCCTCATTGATACCGTTTACCTACCGGAGATGACCCCTAAAAATGTGGGAAGACATTGAAGACAATGGTGGTCTGTGAAGATATTCACAATGAAGACTATGACATGAGAAGACATCGCATGAAGACTATGGAGTGCGAAGACATAGTTGTTTTGTAGTTTCCTTTTCTTCTTTGTTGAGTCATAGGAACCACCGCACTGTTAAGCGGGGTCCAAGTGAACAAAGTCAGAGTGACTGAAGTGATGCTCAACCAAATCCTATGTCTTCGAGCGAAGACAATGAGAGCAAATCTTATCCAGAGCTGGATGAGTCAGCTTTACTTGTAGCCCAAGTCAAGCTGCTGCGTGTGTTTGAAATCTGACCGTTAGACACGTGTTAGTTCCTTAGTGACCCAGGGTCATTTCGGACAAATCAGGTCGGGTTGCCTCCCGGCTATAAATAGCCCACCCCCTACACCATAAATTGGTGGCTGCTCAGAGTTAGTGCACGACTTTTGTCGTTTGAGAGCAACCCACCTCCGAAGCATTTGAGAGAGAGAGATCCTTGCAAGGACAAAGCCCAAACACACCCAAAGCCAAAGAATGTTAGGCATCACTGAAGTCTTTCTGTCTGCGTGATCTGAAGACTTATTACACTTGAGGACTGTGAATCCTCCAGCCGGTTAGGCATCGCATTCTGAGCATCCAAGAGTCATTCTGGATTGCCAGTGAACGAAGTCTGTGAAGGTTTAGAAGTCTACCTTGAAGACTTACCAGAGTGATTGGGCGAGGACTAGGTGTCCTTTGCTCAAGGGGAACAAGGTGAAGACGCGGTCTTCTGAGTTGAATCTCAGCCTCCCTAACCAGACGTACAGTTGTCACAGCAACAGGAACTGGTCCAACAAATCCCTGTCCTCACCAAGCAACTGGTTCTATCTCCTCCCTCTCTTTACTTACAGTTTGTTTTCGTGAAGTCTTTGCCTGCTTGCCTGATCTGTTTGACTTCACTGTGTGACGACTATTGTTGTCTGTCTTCATACCATCTTCCACCTTGATCCATACTACCTAGCTGCTAATAGTCTTCGTGCTTTCACTTCATTGCTTACTTGACTATGGCTTGTCTAGTGTAGTCTACCTTCCGCTGCATGTCAATAGGTTCATTTCTATTGTTTGTCTTCGAAACTCTCATGTTTGGAAGACTCTCATAAAAATCGCCCATTCACCCCTCCTCTAGTCGATAACTAGCACTTTCACTACCAAACACGCCCTTAATCTCCTCTCAGGGTGTTGCCCAAGAGAGATGGCGCACAGCTTTGACAACGATGTTTCTGTGAAATGGTCTTTAAAATAGGAGCAAGCTTCAGTGGCGGGTGCACGGAGCAAAAAGGAAATCATTTGCTTCTCTTCCAGATTGGGTACAGTACAATCATTCAAATTACTCTGGCTTGGCTTAGGGCTTTGTTTCTTAGACTAATAAGCGTGCACGTGTAACATACTAATGGTCATAGAAAATAATTTCCTCATTTATCCTAGTAAGGCAACAAAATAATATCATGGGTCAGTTTTGAAGAACAAGGTTTCACCAAATAATTATTGACAAGATATTTAGGTAATATTTCTGAACCTTGATACTTCTCCAATGTATCTACAATTTTTGATTGTTTCATCCTATTATAATATTAATCTTGGATGTTTTATATGCAATTATATGTTATTTTATATCATCTTTTGGGATTAACCTATTAACAAAGTGCCTAGTGTCAGTTGCTATTTTTTTGTCTGTTTTTGGTTTTCCAGAAAATCAGTACCTGTTGGGGAACGTAGTATTTCAAAAAAATTCCTATGATCATGCAAGATCTATCTAAGAGAAGCATAGCAATGAGCGGGGAGAGTGTGTCCACGTACCCTCGTAGACCGAAAGCGGAAGCGTTAAGTAACGCGGTTGATGTAGTCGAACTTCTTCGCGATCCAACCGATCAAGTACCGAACCTATGGCACCTCCGTGATCTGCACACATACAGCTCGGTGACGTCCCTCGAACTCTTGATCCAGCTGAGGCCGAGGGAGAGTTTCGTCAGCACGACGGCGTGGTGACGGTGATGATGAAGTTACCGGCGTAGGGCTTCGCCTAAGCACTGCAACGATATGACCGAGGTGTGTTTCTGTGGAGGGGGGCACCGCACACGACTAAGAGAAACTTTGGTGTGTTTCTGGGGTGCCCCCTCCCACGTATATAAAGGGGGGAGGGAGGAGGTGGCCGGCCAGGGGGAGGAGGCGCGCCATGGGGGGGCAATCCTACTCCAAGTAGGATTCGACCCCCCTTTTCCTATTCCAACAAGGAGAAGGGGGGAGGAGAGGGAGGAGAGAAGGAAAGGGGGGGGGCGCCCCCTAGTCCAATTCGGTTTGGGCTAGGGGGTGCGTGCCACACCTTGGCCTGCCTCCTCTCTTCCACCAATAGGCCCATGAGGCCCAATAACCCCCTGGGGGGTTCCGGTAACCCCCTGGTACTCCAAAAAAATACCCGATACACCTCGGAACTATTCCGGTGTCCGAATATAGTCTTCCAATATATCAATCTTTATGTCTCAACCATTTAGACTCCTCGTCATGTTCGTGATCTCATCCGGGATTCCGAACTGCCTTCGGTACATCAAAACACATAAACTCATAATACCGATCGTCATCGAACGTTAAGCGTGCGGACCCTACGAGTTCGAGAACTATGTAGACATGACCGAGACTCATCTCCGGTCAATAACCAATAGTGGAACCTGGATGTTCATATTGGCTCCCACATATTCTACGAAGATCTTTATCGGTCAAACCGCATAACAACATATGTTGCTCCCTTTGTCATTGATATGTTACTTGCCCGAGATTCGATCGTCGGTATCACCATACCTAGTTCAATCTCATTACCGGCAAGTCTCTTTACTCGTTCCATAATGCATCATCCCAGAACTAACTCATTAGTCACATTGCTTGCAAGGCTTATAGTGATGTGCATTACCAAGAGGCCCAGAGATACCTCTCCGACAATCGGAGTGACAAATCCTAATCTCGATCTATGCCAACTCAACAAACACCATCGGAGACACCTGTAGAGCAACTTTCTAATCACCCAGTTACGTTGTGACGTTTGATAGTACACTAAGCGTTCCTCCGGTATTCGGGAGTTGCATAATCTCATAGTCAGGGGAACATGTATAAGTCATGATGAAAGCAATAGCAACAAACTAAACGATCATAGTGCTAAGCTAACGGATGGGTCTTGTCCATCACATCATTCTCTAATGATGTGATCCCGTTCATCAAATGACAACACATGTCAATGGCTAGGAAACATAACCATCTTTGATAAACAAGCTAGTCAAGTAGAGGCATACTAGGGACACTCTGTTTGTCTATGTATTCACACATGTACTAAGTTTCCGGTTAATACAATTCTAGCATGAATAATAAATATTTATCATGATATAAGGAAATGTAAATAACAACTTTATTATTGCCTCTAGGGCACATTTCCTTCAGTACCAAACGGAGTCCAAATGCTACAAAACTTTTGATGATTTTTTTCTGGACAAGAGAGACTCTTGAAGCTTTGGGAGGAGACTAGAAGGCAAACAAAGAGATGGCAAGGCAACAGGGCGCGCCGTGGGGGGCGCCTTGTTACCTTGTGCGCTCTTGTGGCTCCGTCTGACCTAATTCCACATCTATAAATTCTCAAAAATAGGGAAATCAACAAAGAGCCACCAAAAATACCTTTCCCGCCGCGGCAAGTCTCTGTTCTTCTGCAATCCCATCTGGAGGCCTTTTCCGGTACTCTGCCGAAGGGGGAATCAATCACGGGGGCCTTCTACATCATCCTTGTTGCCCTTCCGATGATGCGTGAGTAGTTCACCATAGACCTACAGGTCCATAGCTAGTAGCTAGATGACTTCTTTTCTCTCTTTGATTGTCAATACACTCCTCGATGTTCTTGGAGTTTTATCTGATGTAATCTTTTTTTGCGGTGTGTTTGTTGAGATCCAATAGATTATGGGTTTATAATCTGAATATTTATGAATATTAATGGAGTCTTTTCTGAACTTTATTATGCATAATTGTTATAGCTTTGTATCTCTATGATCTATCCATTTGG
The DNA here is from genome assembly GCF_018294505.1 of Triticum aestivum. Taxonomy (NCBI): domain Eukaryota; kingdom Viridiplantae; phylum Streptophyta; class Magnoliopsida; order Poales; family Poaceae; genus Triticum; species Triticum aestivum. The sequence goes on from NC_057811.1 coordinate 297,445,957, forward strand.
TTTGGCCAACTAAATTGATTTATCTTCAGTGGGAGAGGTGCTTTGTAATGGGTTAGATCTTGTGATGCTCTATATCCTAGTGGCAGAAGGGTGTAAGAATATAGTTGGAAGTGTTCCTACCTTCCTTAGAAGGCCATGTGGTGTTTATTTATATTAGGCAGACAGCCTATTGATACGTCTCCATCGTTCTATAATTTTTTTATTGTTCCATGCCAATATTATACAACTTTCACATACTTTTAGCAACAATTTATATGATTTATTGGACTAACCTATTGATCCAGTGCCAAGTGCCAGTTCCTGTTTTTTGCATGTTTTTTGTTTCGCAGAATATCCATATCAAACGAAGTCCAGATGCAATAAAATTTTATGGAGAATTATTTTGGAATATTTGTGAATTTTGGGAGGTGGAATCAATGCAAATGGAAGCCCACAACACTACAAAAAAAAGACACATCCGTGACATTTTGGGCCGAACGAAAATCTTTTTTGTCATACTTATGACACTTCTATGACGATAATTGTGACAAAACCTGGTATCATCATAGATGTGGTGGGGTCCTACTTCTATGACAAAAAATCATGATAGAAAATGGGCTTTTCCTCCTGGGTGGGCCGGAGACGCAGCTGCATGACATTCTTTGGGCCGTCCATGACGGAAAAAACCGTGGTAGAAGCGAGGGCACGGAAAATATCAGGGAGTCCCCGGTTACGGTGGGTGGTCGGGGGCCGAGCGATGCGCGTTTCTCTTGTACGTACGCGCGTGTGTGCGAGGCGTTGGGCTCTAACTGAACCCGAGCGAGGCGTTGGGATCTAACTGAACCCGAGCGATTGCTGCAGGCTACGCGTTACTGAACCCGAGCGATCAATTGATGGCTGTTAACTGAACCCGATCGAGCGATTCATTCGCTACTGCTGCTAACTGAAGCCGATCGATGCTGCC
>NC_057811.1:297447183-297527766 GCF_018294505.1 Triticum aestivum
GAACAGTTCCCAGTGAGGGTGGATGAATAGGACCCCGTGGCATTGCCTCTGGATGAACAGTGAGCATTGCTGGGGGGTTTGGATGAACAGTTCCCGGTGGGGGTGGATGAACAGGACCCCGATCGTTCGAGCCGGTTGGGGCTGGATGAACAGGACCCCGTGGAGGGCGGGATGAACAGGACCACCCCGTGGAGGGCAGGATGAACAGTAGATGGTGGAGGGCAGGATGAACAGTAGCCCGCGGAGGGGTGGTTGAACAGGAGCCCGTGGAGAGGGCTGGTTGAACAGTAGCCGGTGGAGTAGCGCGCGGTGGAGGCTGGATGAAAAGGAGCCCGTCGATGAACAGTCGCAGGTGGAGGCTGGAGGAGGTCGACGGTGGATGAACAATAGCCCATGGAGGCTGGAGGGGGTCGACGGTGGAGATGAACAGTATCCCGTGGAGTCCCGTTTTGCGGTACCCCACACCCCTCCCGATGAACAGGACCCACGTTTCGACCGTAGTGCTCCAACACAAGTCCGTTTCCTCCGTTTTGCGGTACGCCACACCCCTCTCGATCAACAGGACCCCCGTTTCGACCGTAGGAGGTCCGTTTCCTCCATTTTGTGGGACGCCAGACCCTTCCCGATGAACAGGATCCCGTTTCGAACGTGGCCGGTCGAACACAAGGCCGTTTCCTCCGTTCTGCGGTACGCCAGGCCTCATTTCCATCGGCTGTTCCATCCAAGCCGGTTGGCTCCCACGCGTTCTATTTCCTCCCGATGAACACGAGGCATTCCGTTGGCTCCCAATGAATACGACGACGACGCTGTTTCTTCGTTCCGACCCAGCCATGTACACGAGCCCTGGCCGTACGTACGCGCGAGTAGGCGTTCGAGACCCCGCCTGTATGTACGTACGTGACCGTATTTACTTTCTTGCACCCTGGCCGCTGTACGTACGTGTACATGCTACGTGCGCGCCTCTACTACGACACGTGCGCGCCTCTACATCGACCAGTATGTACGTACACGTTCGCGACCAGAATGACAACGCTACGTACGCTTCGACCAGGTGGGTCCCGACTGTCAGGCACTTCCTTGTGTGCGAAGATGTAGCTGGTGGGTCCCAGCAGTCAGGGGGGTGAATCGTTTTTTTTGTTTTGGCCCGGACGCATGTCCTTGCCAGCGAAGATGTAGCTGGTGGTTCCCAGCAGTCAGGGGGAAATGTTTTTTTCGTGAAATACGGTGGCCCGTCCGGTGGGTCCCCGCTTTCAGGTGGAGGAATAATTATTTTGTGCGTAATAAGGAGGCACTTCCTTGCTGCGGCCGTGGACCCAGCTGTCAGCCTCTCCACGTGCAGTCCACATCCGATGGAAGCCGTTCCTTGACCACGCCGCGCCGAGAGCACCAGGGCGGTGGACGACGGCGAGGCCTAGGAAGGGGACGACGCGGAGCCGGGGAAGACGCGGCAGTGGAAGCCCGCGCGGAGAGGAGTACGAGGGTTCACTGGTTCGGCTGCGGTGTGAGGCTGTCGTTGCCGCAGGGCCTGACCAGCGGTGGGAATAGTACGGGGGCGGTGAGGCCTTCGCAGCAGCACAGCCGGCCATGGGAGGTAGGAGCATGCGGCACGACCGGCGCTGCTTTGGGCGGCTGGAGCAACAAGACCAGAGGTTGAAGAAGCACTACGGCCGTTGGATGGACATCGTACGGTCACTGGAGCTAGAATCGTGCATATTGACTAAGTTGACAAATTCCTCCGTCCCCGTCAACTTAGTAGGCCCACAAATCAGCCTGCCACTATACTGGGTCCCAGCTAGCAGGGGGAGTATTCATTTTTTTGTGCCTAATAAGGAGGCACTTCCTTGCGTGCGAAGATATAGCTGGTGGGTCCAAGCTGTCAGCGGCGGTAACATTTTTTCGCGAAATACAGAGGCCCTTTCGGTGGGTCCCAGATGTCAGGTGGAGGAATCATTATTTTGCGCATAATAAGGAGGCATTTCCTTGCGTGCACGTACAGTCCACTTCAGATGCATGTCGGCCGTTGACCACGTTGACCAGGCCGCGCCGAGAGCACCAGGGCGGTGGACAACGGCGAGGCCTAGGAAGGGAACGACACGGAGGCAGGGAAGACTCGGCAGTTGTTTCCCACGCGGAGGGGAGTATGACTGTATGAGGGTTTACTGGTTCGTCTGCCATCGCCGGAGAATAACACCTGGTGTGGGTGAGTAGAGGGATGGCTAGGCCAACGATGGGAGTACGGTGGGGCGGTGAGGCCTGCGCGGCAGCACAGCCGGCTGTGGGGAGGAGGGAGCAGGCAGTCCCGCCGGCGCTTGTTTGAGCGGCTGGAGCAGGAAGAGCAGAGATTGAAGAAGCACGGCGGCCGTTGGATGGAAATCCAACAGTCACTGCTTGTGCGTCAACCTTTTTTTTAGAAAAGCCTCAAATCTGTGGAAAACAGCATACAACCCATCTGCCATTATTTCTAATAATTCACAGCCCATTTGGTAATTCTTAAGGTTTTTTTGGAGCCCATATTATTTTTGTTAGCATTACAGCCCATATTGTGGCCACGGTTAAAAAATTATACGAAATTTTGCATATTTCGGTGCGGTCCGAACTGTTTTTAATCCCGAAATTTCGAGTCACATTCAAACTGATTTTAAAAATAAATGTATATCAATATAAAATCCAACAAATTGTCCACGCATAAAAATCAATGCAATTTAAAATCTCAAAATGAAAAAAAGAAATTTGAAACTAATTGCCGTTTTGATGTGTTCTAAAAATGTACAACCCATTTCTCATTACTAATAGGCCATTTTCTCGGCGAGCCGAATGAAGCTCTCCTCGCCTTGAAAGGTTTGCAGCCCAACAGGCCTGACAAAGCGACTTACTTGGCAAATCACAAAAAAACTGGGCTGTGGCCATGGACCCAGCTGCGGCCATGGACCCAGCTGTCAGCCTCTCCACGTAGAGTACTCTTCCGATGGAAGTCGGTCGTTGACCACATTGACCACGCCGCACCGAGAGCACCAAGGTGGTGGACGACGGCGAGGCCTAGGAAGGGGACGACGCGGAGCCGGGGAAGACGCGACAGTGGATGCCCACGCGAAGAGGAGTACGAGGGTTCACTGGTTCGAGTGCGGCGTGAGGCTGCCGTCACCGCAGAATAACAGGGGGTGTGGGTGAGTAGAGGGATGCCCTGGCCAGCGGTGGGAGTAGTAGGGGGCGGTGAGGCCTCTACGGCATCACAGCCGGCCACGGGTGGCAGGAGCACGCATCACGACCGGCGCTGCTTTGGGCGGCTGGAGAAAGAAGACCAGAGGTTGAAGAAGCACTATGGCCGTTGGATGGACATCGTACGGTCACTGGAGCTAGAATCGTTCATATTGACTAAGTTGACAAAGCCCTCCATCCCCGTCAACTTAGTAGTCCCACAAGTCAGCCACCCACTATGGTGGGTCCCAGCTAGCAGGGGGGTATTCATTTTTTTGTGCGTAATAAGGAGGCACTTCCTTCCGTGCGAAGATATAGCTGGTGGGTCCGACCTGTCAGCGGGGGGAACGTTTTTTTCATGAAATACAGAAGCCCTTCCCACGTACAGTCCACGTACAGTGCGTAATAAGGAGGAACTTTCCTTGCGTGCGACCATGGACCTCATGGGTCCCAGCCGTCAGGCACTCCACGTACAGTCCTCTTCCGATGACTCTCGTATGTTGACCACGCCGCGCCGAGCGCACCGAGGTGGTGGACGACGGCGAGGCCCCAGACTGGAATGACCCAGAGATGGGGAAGACGCGGTAGTGGAGTTGCAGACGGAGAGGAGTGGGAAACTTGATTGGTTCGGGTGCGGGGTGGGCCTACACTCGGCAGAGAATAATAGGAGGTGCAGAGTGGAGGGATGGCCTGGCCGTCGGCGGGGTAGCATTTCGCTGAGGAGCGCAAAACAACGCCGCTGGACGCCGGAGGCTGGAGCAGGCGGTCCCGGCAGCGCTGGGTGAAGAAGACGAGAGATTGAAGAAGAATGCCGGCCGTTGGATGGAAATCCAACGCCTTCTTAGGCTTCGACCTACTGGCCCACATGTCAGCCAATCCATTTGTTTTTTAGTCCATTTGGTGGGCTGCGTGAAACAATGATGTAGCATCTATGCAGCCCGTTTATATGTATGGTAGAATTTAAAGCCCATTTGCATTTTTCTCGAAATCCGCGGACTTGCTGGGCTGGGTGAAAATATCATTATGGGCTAGACGGAGAAATGTTATAAAAACATAAACACATGATTGCACGTCTATTACTGCATTGGTCAGTAAAATCTTTGCAAGCTTATGTACGCAATCACTAGGAGTTAACTTGCCAAGTTATATATAAACAATTATTATTATTATTTTGTAAGAACTTTCAACTTACGAAATAAAATATCATTTAAATTTGATGAGTTAATAGTACGTGGGGTATTATTATTTTCTAGGCTAGATGTGGGACAGTTGAGTTGGTTCTAGGGAAAAGTACTGGGAGAAAAATCAGTTTACATCGAAAAAGAAAGTGGGAGAAAATTCAGATATAGGATTAATGAAAACGAAAAATAGAACTGAGCTGTATAGGAAGAGGACGAAAGATTGAACAAAATAAAGAAATACAAATGGATAGGTGGTTGGTCCCATATGTCTGTGTACGAGACCTGCTGGGTCCACCCGAGGAGGGGAATATGTTGGGAGGAAGGAGATTCAAAGCACGGCAGCCGAGTGAACTAGTTTTTTTTAACGGACAAGTGAACTAGTTACATACATAAGCAAATAGCCACTAAAAAAGCAAACAGGTTAATGGGTTTTTAAAAGAAAAATTTCGAACAAAACAGATAATTACGACACTTAGGCTAATGCATGAAACACTCAGATGATAAAGGTGCTTATAAACAGATAAAGTACAACATCTAGACCTTCCTGGCACGCTTGATCATGAAGGTGCATAAAGGTGCTGCGGCTGTCCGTGTACTCGTCGGTTACGGGAAGCAGACACGCCCTCATGTCCAAGATCTGCCTGTACATGTCGTAGCATGCGTATGCGTCCTTGGCCGCGTAGGTTATGTAGGCTAGATTCAGAGGTACCTCCCATATGTTCAGGTCCTTGGTATCGTTGTCTTCTTTCGTGTTGGCGTAGGGGTCGATGATGGTCTCGGCGAGGTCAACCACGGAGTCCTTCTCCTGCCCGTTGCTGATGATCTTTTATTGCTTTTGGATGTCGACAAGCTTGTTGCACCAGATGGCCGAATCGTCGCGTTCTTCCTTCTCTCCACCATAGCGAAGGTGCAGTCGGCGCTGCCGATGAAACGGGCGAATGCTCTAGAACCTCTGATGGCCCTACAGAAGTGGTAGATGAGAACCTCGTCCCACACACATACCTGGGCGACGGTGATCCGCTGGTCCCTGTCAGGAGACGAATGGATGGGCACAAGGTCTAGTCCTGCAACCTTGTGCTTTCTCGTCCTGTAGGTACTGCTTGAACTCGGCGAGGCAGAGCTTCACCGAGTCCGGATCGTTGTTGTACATCACATTCAACTTTGTGCAGCCATAGGACTGAACGGCGAACTCAAAGGGGACTCCTTGCTGAAGTCCATATCCAACAGGCTCACCCCTCAGATCGCCATTGGAGTCTCTTCAAGTGAACGAGTGTGTAGGCGGCGGCAGCAGTTCGTTTTTCAGCTCTTGGGGAACTGGATTCAACAGTAAACTAAGTGTGTACATGCGACAACAGTTACTACCCCTCCCTCGTCCGCTGCACGCCTGACAGAAGATGCACCCTCAGCGCATTCAAACGCCTCCATTAAGAAACCTACTCCGGCCACACGTCGGTTCACGAGCGGGTCTGTATTGGTCCTGTAATAACAGGAGTTAGTGGTCACTTTACTTAAATTTAATTAGCTTTAATAGAAATTTATACTTAAAACAAGCAATGCATTGGCACGTTCTATCAGTGCCACAGGATCAACATGCACAACAATTAGAATTATTATTCTCAGGACGCACACGATCAACACATTTGTTGCACTTTCACAAAGATAATACTACCAAGTTTGAACTGTTTGTTATGGTTGTTGTCCTCTGCATCATCATGCCGTGTTTCCCAGCTTGCAAGATTCAGAACCAACAAATAAGATCCAAATAATAAGTACAACAAAGATGCCTACACATCTCATTGATTCCCAGCTTGCAAGATTCAGAACCAACAAATAAGATCCAAATAATAAGTACAACAAAGATGCCTACACATCTCATTGATTCCCAGCTTGCAAGATTCAGAACCAACAAATAAGATTCAAATAATAAGTACAACAAAGATGCCTACACATCTCATTGATTCCCAGCTTGCAAGATTCAGAACCAACCCATTAGAGCCTTTTGATAAAGTGAATATCGGGATTAAATCCATCTTGGCTAGCCATATCATACAATCAAGGAACTTGGCGAATGCTCTTGACCGTCACAACATCTGTAGTTGAGTATTCCTGTTTGCACACCACAAACCAGGAGAGCATGATTTCACTTTAATAGTGGCCTCCTTTACTCAACCTGCAGCTCCACTAGGATGAGGCCTGCCTGGACTTCCATGATTCAATTCATGCGCCTTTTTCTGCAGTTCACCTGAAATGTAGCAAAGATTGCATCATTCAGCTAGCAAGAAGTACTTGCTCTCGTGAGCTGGCAGGTTCTTCTTTAGTAGTTGCACTAAAATTGAGGAACATTAAGGTTGGCTGTCCAGCTCATGTAAGGTGCAACTATAATTTTCTTATCCTTTTGTGCAGTTCCACTAAAATAAAGTGCCATTGTGGTGACAGTGACGGCTCATCTTACAAAGGCTAATAAAATGTTGCATGAGATTACCAGCAGAACTTGACGGAGATTTTGGAAACTCCAATCACCATTTTGTGCAGTTCCACCAAAATTGAGAGATGTTGCCCATGTGATATTTTAGTTGAACTGCACAAGACACTCATTCCAAAAAAAGTGTTTTGTGCAGTTCACCAAAAGGTCACAATAGCAACAAGGTGAAATGGATATCCCTATCTACACAAAAAGATAGAAAGTAAACAGTTGCTGGTTAATAAGAATATACGAAACATATATGAAATGAAAAGAAGCATCTTAATTATGTTCATGGCAATCACACAAGGACAGTAGAAATTTTAAAACGTCAGCAATGCTTCATGTTACCAGAAGCATTACGATCAACAATGAGATTCCTCAAATATGGGATTACTTTAATGGTGGCATTGCTTGTTTACGAGATACAGTAAATCAACAGCAGCTAAAGAGTTGGTTTAAGGGCATGGGACCGTGGGGACCAGGACACTGAGCAGCGTAAAGGAGCAACTTACTTATCATACTGGGGAAAACAGCAGGAGTGCCATTTGTAACACAGTTTAATTGCATCTTATCACTGGAGGCATTAGATTAACAATAACACTGGTTAGACATGTCCCTAAGGTAACAGTGTGATCGCTTCATTTTACATGCACCCTTACATTAACAACAACAAAAGGTTGGTATAAGGACATGCGACAGTGGACGCATCAGCACAATGTACCTACAAGGAGGCATAAAGTGGTGATGCAGAGTTTGTTCATGCTATGTGAGGGCAACAAATCTAATCCTGGAGACCTTTTACTATGTGAGGGCAGCACACCTAATCCTGGAGACCTTGTACTATGTGAGGGCAGCAAATCTAATCCTGGAGACCTTTTACTATGTGAGGGCAGCAAATCTAATCCTGGAGACCTTTTACTATGTGAGGGCAGCAAATCCAATCCTGAGACCTTTTACTATGTGAGGGCAACAATTCTAATCCTGGAGACCTTTTACTATGTGAGGGCAACAAATCTAATCCTGGACATACTCTATTGACTTGTCCACCAGCCGCCACTTTCTATCCTTTTTTGAATCAATAATAGATCTGTTCCTTATCCAGTTTGTACTGCGTTTTCCCATTATTTCCCTTTTCAACCAAGAGACCGGTTGGGTATCCGGTCTCTACTACTTTCACCATATTATTTCCTCTTTGAATCAAGTCCTAGATTCAAGCTACAACTTTCCCCCCTTTCTTCGTTGTTTGAACAAAGCCCTAGATTCGAATGCATGAAGTAGCTTTACCTCTAATAATACTAAAAATTTAGGTGGCTTTGGAAGAGCTGATGGAAGTAGAAAAAGATGCACATGTAGACATGTGGGGAGCTGAGGCAGTAGAGCAAGGCCGCTTTCGAAGAACTTATACCTGAGGGTCGTCGGGATGTCGGCGGCGGCAGGTCGGATCTGCGGACAATACGGCAGGGAGGAAGAAGGGTCGGAGGACCTCCCGAGCCGGCGCTGTGTCGGAGAGAACGGCACGGGCAGAGGATCGGGCCCGTCCGGCAGCTGTGGGTTTCCTCCCTCGCCGGCGATGACCGCGTGAACGATGCACCTAGTCCTCTACACACACCAGCCGAAGGGATCCGGCCGGATCTATGACCAGCGGTGAGCAGAGAGAAAATGTCGCTACCCCTGTCTTGTTTATATCTGGAGAGGATGAGAGAATGAAGAGAGCAACCCTAGTAAAGCAATGCTCAGGCCCCTACGTACATATATAGTGGAGTGATTATCTTTTTCTCTCCACAACAAGCGTTTCAATTTGTGTACGTGGCATTAAAGAAAAGAAACTCTCTATTTAAGGTGACTACCTGCACGACTCCTACTTACTACTACTAGTAGTAGTATTATTCACTTGTGCTCCCCGGCCCTCCATTCATTGAACAACCCCATGGGTGAATAAACATACAGTACTAGTATTTATATAGAACGAACAAGCTCGAACTATTTTTGCATAGTTAAAAGTTGAGGGTGGGGCTTTTCCCGGGCAGTACGCGCGGCAGTTTTCGCGTAGGCGGTTTGACAGAGAGGCGAGGAGGGTGAGGGAGTAGCGGATTCAACTTACTTCTGCTGGAAAGGTCGGGCTGTGCGATTTGAACTCAACTAACCCAAACATATCCAAACAGGAGGGTTAGTTTGGGTTAGTTTGAACTCAACTCACCCAAAAATGTCCAAACAGGAGGGTTAGTTTGGGTTACTATTTGGATCCACGTGTTAGAGTTAGTTTGAACTCAACTAACCCAAAAAAATTCTAACCCACCCAAGAGGTGTTTATTTGGGTTAGTTCTTCTCGCGACACTAAAAAACACATTTTCTCTCGCTCTCCCCGCAGCAGATCCCTCCTCGAAGCTCCTCGTCCTCTCCCTCCCTCCCTCTTGCACCGCCCATGAAGGCACCTCGCCGTATCCACGCTCCATCTAACCCTGTCATCCAAACACCTCTTTTGCTAGAGTTACTTTAGGGTTAGTTCAGGATTAGAATCTAACTCTAACCTTTAACTGAGTTAGAGTATCCAAACAGGGCCTTTGAGAGAGACGAGGAGGGAGAAGCGATACGGGCTGCTGAATTACTAGAGATAGGTGTCGCACGAAAGCCAAGAAATATGGTGATAGCGTGGGTTAGCCATGTACTAGTATGATGTAACTACACTGGGCTGCCGTGTTCCGTACTCTTCCAGTCCACTTTGGAGATGATTGGTTGATTTTATATCGCTGAAATTATGACTGCAGATGCTCCACCCCGAGGTTCCTTGCTCCTTCTCGGTCGTCGGGAATCTATGTTCTTCCACTCTATTTTTTTTACGTGAGCTTTGTTCATCCTTTTGCCAACACGCGACACATCTAGCATCAAGGTGCACGTGTCATGCAAGGATCGTTCCATCTATATGAAGAACACGTGGGACTCGAACTACGAGACGAACATGTACCCAGGAGTGGACGTGCGAACCTGTGTAACGTAGCGCAGTAAGTGAAGTAGAAAGGCACAAATAGTATAAACATGCGTGGCATATAGGCATTTGTCTCTTACTACCACTAAATGTTGTACGTGCAATGCCCGGTGATGTTATGGGGTACGTGACTAAGTACTCTACTACTACTATATTAATTGGAGGCACATATTAGGTTTTATATTTGTTTACGTGTATGCCCCGAGACCTTCCAACTAGACGTGTCTTTCTCTCCGGGTCGCACTTTGTATCGTTCATACCACTAGTACATTAGTACTATTACGTGTGGTCTCCGACCCAGAAGTGGAGACGCTCTACCATGCTGTTCATGTCCCACTCCTTTCGCTGACGTGTGCGACATCCAACACGTCCCGTGTGTTTGGCACTCCTTCGTCGTAAGAGTTGAAACGCTAGCATTCATTAGAAATAAAAAATAAATATAAATCACCAGTGATACTATACCACGCGGTTTCCTTGCTCCTCGATATCGGAAAGAATACTTCCGCTCACCGACATGTGGGACGTCGACCATCCTGGTCCACTTGCCATGCCCGCAGAACTCCAAGGGAGACTCACCCCGGTCGTCGCGCCGCAGTAATTACTAATGAGCCGTCAAATCACAGGCCCAACCTTACCCACTGTGAAGTTGCTCGGACGAAGGAACCATCATGACTTTGAATTCTGCTTCTTGAAGAAAACAACTGTACCAGCAGTACTGCTAGCTACAGTAGTTACTCCAGCAGAGGCCTCCTTTGGTTCATAGGATAGGAATTTTATAGGAATATGAAAAGCATAGGAAGTGAGATGACATGCATCTCAATTCCTATAGAGAAAGATATGCCATTTGATGCATAGGATAGGAATTTTTCCATTGAGTCTAGGCTAATGTACTGGTAATTTTCTCTAAAAACTACAGTAGTAACTAGTAGTACTGTTACATGCTCGTAATTAATTAAACAAACATACGGGCGACACAGACACACACACTAACTACTATTACTACTACTTCTCACATGCTGGCCAGACGACGTCGTTCTCCTTCCCGGCTTTGTCGGCGACACCCCACCGTGCTTGGATCTCCGCCGACCTCTCCGCAGCAGTGCGTGCGTCCTCTTCTTTCTTGCGGCGGCGGGCCTCTCTTTTCTTGAGTGCTTTCTGACTTTTCCACTCCTCTGTGCGGCTTTGGCCGCCTCTTGCTCTACCGCCCATTCGGCCTTGGAAGCTTCAAATTCCGCCCACATAGGTGTGAGGTCGCGAGCGGCGATGAACTCGGCACGGCGGGATGCCACCGCTTGCCTACCATTCTGTGTGCGGTCGTGGGCGGCGAGGAACTCGGCGCAGCGGGATGCCATCGCTTCCTTACCGGTTAGTGTGCGGCGCGGTGGCATGAACGACGCTTGGTGACAGCTCTGGGGTGGAGTGGCCGGACAACCGTAAAGTGCATTGGTTTGTCAAGAGCTCAAGGACAGAAGACGAAGGAAATTTGGATTCCCCTTCAACCCTGGTCATTTATTATCGAGTAAAATGCATTGGCGGTCATTGAACTTGTCTTGATAGCTCACTTTGATCATTGTATACGAGATATGGTGATTATACGGTCACTGGCTCAGCGTATAGCTCCGTATTTGTCTGGTTGACCAGTCAAACAGTCCGCATGCGCCTCATCAGCTCGTGTTCTTTATCTATCTATCTATGCGGGCCTACCTGTCAGTGGAGAAAGAAATAAAAACCAAAATTATGCGTATGTGACATTACTGTTTAGATGTTTGCTGGAGGCCTCCGCGAACACCGAGCATGTATTCACCTGGCTCAACACCAAAGGTCATACTCGTGACTCGGCGCCTTGCTCATGTATATCGTCCATCACAACGACAATCTATAAAACAGCCTAGCTAGAGAGGGTACTATGGTGCGGAGTATGTACTATCGTGAGCAACCGATCATAGTGCCACTACACACGAGTGTGTGTCTGATCGATTCGTCCATTATTCGTAAATTATGTATGGTTGTGTGGTGTCTAATGGTGGTTGTCGAATGCTAGCTGGCGACAAGAGCGGTTGCATGGACGCTTGGTTGTCAATACGTGCCGCATATGCTTCAAAGGCTCGTCATCCATGAGTTCACATTTTACCACCACACCAGCGTCTGACCGCCCTGGCCTACCGAAACCCCTTCCATCGCTAGCGTGCGCTTCCCGCCTGAAATGATCACCGTCTCTCCAGAACGTCAATGCCGCATTCACCGGCCTTAACTGCAGGTGCAGTTGGTGTGTCACTGACATGCGAGCCTGATGCCCGTTGGGCCCACATGTCAGTGAGACAAAGCACCTGAGTTAAGTCACTGAAGCAGCGTCCGCATTCACGCCCGACGTGACCTCTCACTCGCGCCGGCATTGCAGCAGCGCGAAGGCCGAGAGAGCGCCACCCGCGCGGCATCCCGGTGCAAGCGACTGCTCTGCGTTACACCACGGCTACCGACAAACCTACTTCGATGCCCGCCGTCCATCCGTCTGCCGCGGCTCATTGCCATTCGCCCGCTATATTAACTTGAGCCCCAGCTCCCAGCCATAGCCAAAGACCCACACTCATTCTCCTCCGGTCCCTTCCTTCTGTTGGCACCACTCCAACCATGGCCTCCGGGCACTCCAAAGCTCTCTTGGACGTACTGTCGCAGGAGCAGACAAAGGACATCGGTGGCTCCGCTCCGGGCGCGCTCCAAAGCTCTCTTGGACGTACTCTCGTAGGAGCAGACGAAGGAGATCGCCAGCTCCCCCCCGGCCGCCCTCCGCCGCCACGACCACGAAGCCGACGCGCGTGTGCGGGCGCGGCCGGCAACGAGGAAGAGTAGTACACGGTAGGTCGCAGGAAGGCCACCGCTCCTCCACTCAGTCGACGCCAAGCTTGGTGGGATAAAAATCGGCGGCTGATTAGCCGCTTGACGGCGACATGGAGGCGGAAATCTACATAACCTTGTGCTCCGGAGGAAGAGGTTATCGAGGTGGATAAGGAGGAGGCAAAGGCAATGGCCGGCTTTCTAGGGTTCAGGGCCGGACATGGTGGTCGGGGCCCGGCGATCGTTTAGATTAGGTTTACAGTAGGTTTTAGTACGGTTTGTGTGAAATATGTAAGGAATTTCATCCAGTTTATAGGAAAAGTTCTCGAAATGTAATGAATTTCACCCGGTCAATTTGAAATTTGCTTTGTTTGCACGAATTTCATCTGGTTAGTTCATATAGTTGTCGAAAGGTATGCGGGCAGCATTGGATGGCATCCACCAGTGTCCTCGGACAGATGCCGGTGTAAATTTGAGGGCCAGCGCTGGAGATGCCCTAACTATCATGCTATAATCGCTAACAGTGCTCCATTATTTCGCAGGGAACAGTTTTCCCTCGATCAAAATCAGATCCGCCGTGTTTCGCACTCCTCCCACGTAAGAGTGTAGACTCTTGCTTACATAAAAATGGAGCAAGTGGACGGCACTGTAGCACGTCATATCACTCAAACTAGCCCGCCTAACGCGCGGGAAAGCACCGCCCTCGTCATTTTGTTCTAGATTTCTATCAATCGATGCACGAAAATGTTACGCTTTGCAAGTTCAAAAGGAAAAGGCGGCACACTTACAACTCTTACGCGTCGCGTTCACGTCGCACCCCCGACAGTCCGGCTCGCACGCCGCTCACCAGAGGGGACACGCGTTGTCTTGCATTTTCACTGACATGTGGGACTGCAATTGAATAAACCGTCGATAGCCGAAATCTAATCGCTCGGCGGGCGTCGGCTGAGAGGAGAGAGACGGGGGAGGGAGAAGAGATTGCCCGCCCGCCGTGCACGGACTCCAAGAAATATGTGGTGATAATGTGAGGTGGGCCATGCGGGAGTCCGCACTGCTTCCAAGCCCGCTTCTTACCGCCCTGGCCCACCGGAACCCCTCCCCCACCCCACCACCTCCCCACGCGCGCTCCCCCTCAGAGGCCAGATGCCCGCATTCATAGCAAGTACTACCAGTAAATTTCTGGGCTATAAAGGGCATGCACAATGGTTGATAAGATAGTCTTATCATAAGTCTTGCATGTAATTTAGAGATGGCAAAAAACATGTGTACAATGGATCATCACTTAGCCTTATCTTCAATAACTAGTTATTCCTAAAAACATGGTGAACCATATTGTGCTAAGAGATCATCTCTTGTCTTCTCGACAAGCCCGTTTATGTGGAGGAGAGAGAGGCATTGACAAAGTAAAGGAGTGGGATCTTGCTACCTCTTGAGCACTGTGTTGGTTTTCCCTTGAAGAGGAAAGGGTGATGCAGCAAAGTAGCGTAAGTATTTCCCTCCGTTTTTGAGAACCAAGGTATCAATCCAGTAGGAGGCTACGCGCGAGTCCCTCGCACCTACACAAAACAAATAAATCCTCGCAACCAACGCGATAAGGGGTTGTCAATCCCTACACGGTCACTTACGAGAGTGAGACTTGATAGATATGATAAGATAATATTTTTGGTATTTTTATGATAAAGATGCAAAGTAAAATAAAAGCAACGGAAATAACTAAGTATTGGAAGATTAATATGATGAAGATAGACCCCGTGGCCATAGGTTTCACTAGTGGATTCTCTCAAAAGCATAAGTATTTTACGGTAGGTGAACAAATTATTGTTGAGAAATTGACAGAATTGAGCATAGTTATGAGAATATCTAGGTATGATCATGTATATAGGCATCACGTCCGAGACAAGTAGACCGATTCCTGCCTGCATCTACTACTATTACTCCACACATCGACCGCTATCCAGCATGCATCTAGAGTATTAAGTTCATAAGAACAGAGTAACCTTAAGCAAGATGACATGATGTAGAGGGATAAATTCATGCAATATGATAAAACCCCCATCTTGTTATCCTCGATGGCAACAATACAATACGTGCCTTGCTGCCCCTACTGTCACTGGGAAAGGACACCACAAGATTGAACCCAAAGCTAAGCACTTCTCCCATTTTAAGAAAGATCAATCTAGTAGGCCAAACCAAACTGATAATTCGAAGAGACTTGCAAAGATAATCAATCATACATAAAAGAATTCAGAAGATTCAAATATTGTTCATAGATAAACTTGATCATAAACCCACAATTCATCGGTCTCAACAAACACACCGCAAAAGAAGATTACATCGAATAGATCTCCACGAGAGAGGGGGAGAACATTATATTGGGATCCAAAAAGAGAGAAGAAGCCATCTAGCTAATAACTATGGACCCGAAGGTCTGAGGTAAACTACTCACACATCATCGGAGAGGCTATGGTGTTGATGTAGAAGCCCTCCGTGATCGATGCCCCCTCCGGCGGAGCTCCGGAACAGGCCCCAAGATGGGATCTCGTGGGTACAGAAGGTTGCGACGGTGGAATTAGGTTTTTGGCTCCGTATCTGATCGTTTGGGGGTACGTAGGTATATATAGGAGGAAGGAGTACGTCGGTGGAGCAACGTGGGGCCCACGAGGGTGGAGGGCGCGCCTGGGGGGGAGGGTAGGCGCGCCCCCTACCTCGTGGCTTCCTGGAAGCTTCCTTGACTTAGGGTCCAAGTCTCCTGGATCATGTTCGTTCCAAAAATCACGTTCCTGAAGGTTTCATTCCGTTTGGACTCCGTTTAATATTCTTTTTCTGCGAAACTCTGAAATAGGCAAAAAACAACAATTCTGGGCTGGGCCTCCGGTTAATAGGTTAGTCCCAAAAATAATATAAAAGTGAATAATAAAGCCCAATAATGTCCAAAACAGAAGATAATATAGCATGGAGCAACCAAAAATTATAGATACGTTGGAGACGTATCAAGCATCCCCAAGCTTAATTCCTGCTCGTCCTCGAGTAGGTAAATGATAAAAATAGAATTTTTGAGGTGGAATGCTACTAGGCATAATTTTAATGTAATTCTTCTTAATTGTGGTATGAATATTCAGATGCGAAAGATTCAAGACAAAAGTTTAATATTGACATAAAAATAATAATACTTCAAGCATACTAACTAAGCAATTATGTCTTCTCAAAATAACATGGCCAAAGAAAGTTATCCCTACAAAATCATATAGTCTGGCTATGCTCTATCTTCACCACACAAAATATTTAAATCATGCACAACCCCGATGACAAGCCAAGCAATTGTTTCATACTTTTGGTGTTCTCAAACTTTTTCAATCTTCACGCAATACATGAGCGTGATCCATGGACATAGTACTATATGTGGAATAGAATGGTGGTTGTGGAGAAGACAAAAAGGGAGAAGATAGTCTCACATCAACTAGGCGTATCAACGGGCTATGGAGATGCCCATCAATAGATATCAATGTGAGTGAGTAGGGATTGCCATGCAACGGATGCACTAGAGCTATAAGTATATGAAAGCTCAACACAAGAAACTAAGTGGGTGTGCATCCAACTCGCTTGCTCACGAAGACCTAGGGCATTTTGAGGAATCCCATCATTGGAATATACAAGCCAAGTTCTAGAATGAAAAATTCCCACTAGCATATGAAAGTGATAAAATGAGAGACTCTCTATCATGAAGATCATGGTGCTACTTTGAAGCACAAGTGTGGTAAAAGGATAGTAACATTGTCCCTTCTCCTCTTTTTCTCTCATTTTTTTATTTTGGGCCTTTTCCTTTTTTTATGGCCTCTTTTTTTTAGTCCGGAGTCTCATCCCGACTTGTGGGGGAATCATAGTCTCCATCATCCTTTCCTCACTTGGGACAATGCTCTAATAATGATGATCATCACACTTTTATTTACTTACAACTCATGAATTACAACTCAATACTTAGAACAAAATATGAATCTATATGAATGCCTCCGGCGGTGTACCGGGACATGCAATGAATCAAGAGCGACATGTATGAAAGAATTATGAACGGTGCTTTGCCACAAATACAATGTCAACTACATGATCATGCAAAGCAATATGACAATGATGGAGTATGTCATGATAAATGAAACGGTGGAAAGTTGCATGGCAATATATCTCGGAATGGCTATGGAAATGCCATGATAGGTAGGTATGGTGGCTGTTTTGAGGAAGGTTTATGGTGGGTGTATGATACCGGCGAAAAGTGCGCGGTATTAGAGAGGCTAGCAATGGTGGAAGGAAGAAAGTGTGTATGATCCATGGACTCAACATTAGTCATAAAGAACTCATATACTTTTTGCAAAAATCTACAAGTAATCAAAGCAAAGTATTACGCGCATGCTCCTAGGGGGATAGATTGGTAGGAAAAGACCATCGCTCCTCCCCGACCGCCACTCATAAGGAAGACAATCAATAAATAAATGATGCTCCGACTTCATCACAAAACGGTTCACCATACGTGCATGCTACGGGAATCACAAACTTTAACACAAGTACCTCTCAAATTCACAACTACTCAACTAGCATGACTCTAATATCACCATCTTTATATCTCAAAACAATTATCAAGCATCAAACTTTTCTTAGTATTCAACACACTCATAAGAAAGTTTTTACTAATCTTGAATACCTAGCATATTAGGATTATTTAAGCAAATTACCATGCTATTTAAGAATCTCAAAATAATCTAAGTGAAGCATGAGAGATCAATAGTTTCTATAAAACAAATCTACCACCGTGCTCTAAAAGATATAAGTGAAGTACTAGAGCAAAACTATATAACTCAAAAGATATAAGTGAAGCACATAGAGTATTCTAATAATTTCCGAATCATGTGTGTCCCTCTCAAAAAGGTGTGTACAGCAAATTTTATTGTGGTAAACTAACAAATAAAGACTCAAATAATACAAGACGCTCCAAGCAAAACACATATCATGTGGTGAATAAAAATATAGCTCCAAGTAAAGTTACCGATGGAAGTAGACGAAAGAGGGGATGCCTTCCGGGGCATACCCAAGCTTTGGGTTTTAGGTGTCCTTAGATTATCTTAGGGGTTCCATGGTAATCCCCAAGCTTAGGCTCTTGCCACTCCTTGTTCCATAATCCATCAAATCTTTTACCCAAATCTTGAAAACTTCACAACACAAAACTTAGCAGAAAATCTCGTGAGCTCCGTTAGCGAAAGAAAACAAAAGACCACTTCAAGGTACTGTAATGAAATCATTCTTTATTTATATTGGTGTTAAACCTACTGTATTCCAACTTCTCTATGGTTTATAAACTCTTTTACTAGCCATAGATTCATCAAAATAAGCAAACAACACACGAAAAACAGAATCTGTCAAAAACAGAACAGTCTGTAGTAATCTGTAACTAACGCAAACTTCTGGAACTCCACAAAATCAGCCAAAATAGGAAGACCTAGACAATTTGTTTATTGATCAGCAGCAATTGAAATCAATATTTTATCACGTTCTGGTGATTTTTAACAATTATTTTCGTGAACAGAAAGTTTCTGGAAATTTCTGCAAGATCAAATAACTATCATCCAAGAAGATCCTATAGGTTTAACTTGGCACAAACACTAATTAAAACATAAAAACACATCTAACCAGAGGCTAGATCAAAAATTTATTCCTAAACACAAGCAAAAAGCAAAAAAAAAAACTAAAAATAAAATTGGGATGCCTCCCAACAAGCGCTATCGTTTAACGCCCCTAGCAAGGCATAAAAGCAAGGATCGATCTAGGTATTGCCATCTTTGGTGGGCAATTCTTCAATAAGACATCTATCATCCTTTAGAGTTTCTTTCTTTCTATTAATTATCAAACTTTTAGGAACAAGATCGAAAAAATCATTTGTAGCAAATGGTTCCTTAATGATAGCAAAAAGATTGGGATGAATACTTATAGATTTAAGATCCACAATTTCTTTACTAGAGGATTCTCCCTTATTTTTAGGAACATACATAAGCTTGGCAATTTTAGTTGGAGGACTTGGAGTACTCTTTACGGAAGAAAAAGCGGTTCCCAAGTTGGTAATGATACCCTCAAGTTTATCGATTCTAGTGGAATCTTGATTTATTCTTTCATTAACTATGGGTTCCTTCTCCTTAATATTTTTAAAAGTGACTCCTACCTTAGATCCATATTGGGTAATTTGGTTGTGGATCTTTTTATCAAGATTTTCAATTAACTCTACGGTAGCAACTTTATTTTCAATAATTTCAAGTCTTTGCATTACATGCTCCAAAGTTAACATAGTTCCATTAACCAAAAGAGGTGGTGAGCCAAATAAATCTATCATAGCATTATCAGAGTCAAAAGTATGGCTACCCAAGAAATTCCCTCCGGTAACGGTATCAAGAATATATCTATACCAAGGATTAGCGCCTACATAAAAATTGCGGAGAAGAACAGAAGGAGATTGCTTCCTGGTAGATCTATTTTGAGCATTGCAAATTCTATACCAAGCGTCTTTCAAAGTTTCTCCCTCCCTTTGTTTAAAATTGAGAACTTCATTTTCGGGAGACAACGGAGAAGATAAAGGACTAGCCATAACGACAAGCAAACGGAAAAGAGGCGAACAAAAAGAGAGGGCGAATAAAACGGCAAGGGTGAAGTGGGGGAGAGGAAAACGAGAGGCAAATGGCAAATAATGTAATGCGGGAGATAAGGGTTTGTGATGGGTACTTGGTATGTTGACTTTTGCGTAGACCTCCCCGGCAACGGCGCCAGAAATCCTTCTTGCTACCTCTTGAGCACTGCGTTGGTTTTCCCTTGAAGAGGAAAGGGTGATGCAGGAAAGTAGCGTAAGTATTTCCCTCAGTTTTTGAGAACCAAGGTATCAATCCAGTAGGAGGCTACGCGTGAGTCCCTCGCACCTACACAAAACAAATAAATCCTCGCAACCAACGCGATAAGGGGTTGTCAATCCCTACACGATCACTTACGAGAGTGAGATCTGATAGATATGATAAGATAATATTTTTGGTATTTTTATGATATAGATGCAAAGTAAAATAAAAGCAACGGAAATAACTAAGTATTGGAAGATTAATATGATGAAGATAGACCCGGGGGCCATAGGTTTCACTAGTGGCTTCTCTCAAAAGCATAAGTATTTTACGGCGGGTGAACAAATTATTGTTGAGCAATTGACAGAATTGAGCATAGTTATGAGAATATCTAGGTATGATCATGTATATAGGCATCACGTCCGAGACAAGTAGACCGACTCCTGCCTGCATCTACTACTATTACTCCACACATCGACCGCTATCCAGCATGCATCTAGAGTATTAAGTTCATAAGAACAGAGTAACGCCTTAAGCAAGATGACATGATGTAGAGGGATAAATTCATGCAATATGATAAAAAACCCCATCTTGTTATCCTCGATGGCAACAATATAATACGTGCCTTGCTGCCCCTACTGTCACTGGGAAAGGACACCGCAAGATTGAACCCAAAGCTAAGCACTTCTCCCATTGCAAGAAAGATCAATCTAGTAGGCCAAACCAAACTGATAATTCGAAGAGACTTGCAAAGATAACCAATCATACATAAAAGAATTCAGAAGATTTAAATATTGTTCATAGATAAACTTGATCATAAACCCACAATTCATCGGTCTCAACAAACACACCGCAAAAGAAGATTACATCGAATAGATCTCCACGAGAGAGGGGGAGAACATTGTATTGAGATCCAAAAAGAGAGAAGAAGCCATCTAGCTAATAACTATGGACCCGAAGGTCTGAGGTAAACTACTCACACATCATCGGAGAGGCTATGGTGTTGATGTAGAAGCCCTCCATGATCGATGCCCCCTCCGGCGGAGCTCCGGAACAGGCCCCAAGATGGGATCTCGTGGGTACAGAAGGTTGCGACGGTGGAATTAGGTTTTTGGCTCCGTATATGATCGTTTGGGGGTACGTAGGTATATATAGGAGGAAGGAGTACGTCGGTGGAGCAATGAGGGGCCCACGAGGGTGGAGGGCGCGCCTGGGGGGGGGGGGTAGGCGCGCCCCCTACCTCGTGGCTTCCTGGAAGCTTCCTTGACTTAGGGTCCAAGTCTCCTGGATCATGTTCATTCCAAAAATCACGTTCCCGAAGGTTTCATTCCGTTTGGACTCCGTTTAATATTCTTTTTCTGCGAAACTCTGAAATAGGCAAAAAAAACAATTTTGGGCTGGGCCTCTGGTTAATACGTTAGTCCCAAAAATAATATAAAAGTGAATAATAAAGCCCAATAATGTCCAAAACAGAAGATAATATAGCATGGAGCAATCAAAAATTATAGATACGTTGGAGACGTATCAGATCTGCAGGAGCTCGTCTCTACACGTGCTCCTAGGTATAAAAAAACTAATTGTAAAAAAAGAGGCATAAAAAAAATTGTGTCTAAAAAAAGAAAGGTAAAAAACATTTGAGAGGAAATAGATAGAGAGAAAGTGAGAAAAAGTTGTAACCTTATAGTCAACACTATGGTAGTATTACATGAGGAAGGAGGGAGTGGTGCACATGCCAAGTTCACTGGGCTGCCGTGTTTCACACTCCTCCGTCGTAACAATGGAGACAATAGGTTTCATCAAAAATAAACAATGAATACTCATTGCTCGTCCACTATATCGGAAAGAATACTTTCATTCGCCGACATGTGGGACGTTGACCATCCTGGTCCACCTGCCATGCACAAAATTATCCTGGTCCACCCCGATCGTAGCGCAGGCTCAACCTTTCCCACTGTAAGTTAGTCAGACGAAGGAACCATCATGACTTCGTTGAATTCTGCTTCTTCAAGAAAACTTACTCTACCCGCGGTACTGCTACCACACGCGAAGACTGGACGGCACTGTACCACGTCATATCACTAAAACCCACTAGGCCAAACTAGCCCTCCTAGGATCTGTACTCCCTCCATTTCAAAGTTAGTAGTACAAAGTTGACTCATCTATTTTGAAACGGAGGGACGTCTCTGTACTGCTATGATTTTGTGTTGTACGTCTCTGTACTTTTGCTATGATTTTCCTAAACTATGAACCAAATGAGGCCTGAATGTATCCGTGTCGACTATTGTCTGATCGATCACTAAGCCTACAATTTTAGGAGCTTGGGCTATTGGCCGATCGACGACGGATCAATATAAGCGTACCACGAGCTCATCAGCCCCAACATTTCTCTTCGGTGAGTGTTTTGCAAGTACTATAGCTCACACAGTAGCTAGCCTACCAACACCAAGAATCATCAAATAAGCCCTACTGATATGATAAACATTTCAAACTTATATCTAAGCATGCCATATATTACATCAAGAGCTGGTGAGGATACATCTGTTTCCATAACTCGGAGAGGGTTCGCATGATTAACTATCAAACAAAAGTAGCAAGTACTGCCCACACAAGACAGTGCACTAGCCCTAAGATGGTTAGATAACACGCATCGTTCTGGTAATTAAACACAGGGCAATGCGAACTACCCTGAAGGATTAGCGCGACCAACTATTTCTTGTCATCGATCTCTCGGGCAATGACCACAGCACGGACAGCGGCATGGGAATCGATCTCTGGGGCGATGTCCACAGGACTGACCGCGACATCGGAATCGATCTCTGGGGCGATGTCCACAGGATGGACAGCGGCATCGGAATCGATCTCCGGGGCGATGCCAACAGGACGGACCGCGACATCGAAAACGATCTCTAGGGCGTTGTCCACAGGACGGGCCGCGACATCGGAATCATCAAGGACGTCCACCGGCACCTGCACAACCCTAACATATTAGCAAGCACATTGCAAATAATCAAAAACCACAACTTGCATTTTTTACCTTGTGCAGCTCACCGGGGGATCCCATCCCTCTGGGGGCCATCTCCTCGTCCTCGATGGGGGCCATCACCTTGCCAGGGGAATACTGCTTCTCAACGGCGACTATCTCCTCAAACTCGGCCTTGAGCCGCGCAAAGGTGGCCATCAGAGTTTCTGCGGTAGGCACGATGGGGCCCTTGCTGTTCTTCCAACTTTCTTTGAGGAGTTCGTCCGCCAACGTCGTCAACTCTTTGGCCAATGCTTGTTTCTTGGAGTTCTTCGTCTCCTGGGGTTGGCCCGCCAACATGGTCAACTCGTTGGTCAGTGCTCGCTTCCTGGAGATCGCTGTCTCCAGTGGGTTGTCCGCCGACAACTCTTTGCCTAGTGCTCCAGGATCCATCAATGAACTGACAAACAAAAAGCAATCGAAAGGAAAGCACAATCGCAATGAAAACGGGAAAAGAATAGGCTGTGAGAATCGGTCGGTGCTTCGCAAAAAGAAGATTCTTGGAATGAAAATATAGCAGCATCACTGATTCGCCCACCTTTCCTTCGTCGGTACAGAAGAAAAATGGCAGAAGTGAGTAGCCTGGAGTGAGGTTTTCTTCAAGAAAGGGGAGAAAGGGCTTCAACGAGCGTTCCAGTGAAATGATGGTTGCTTCGTCCAGTCCAACTTCAAGGCCAATTTACCACTGCTGGTAAAGGTGTGGGTTTTGTGATATGACGGGTCATGACGGCCACACCGGGGTGACCGGTGAGTTTCGACTGTAGCACCTCGCTGTGATTTGGTGGATGACACGCGGGCCCGGATTCTTTGATGTCCCGCATGGAGATAGAGCGGCTAGTCATATAGGAGTGGTCAATATTGTGCACCGCGACCAAGGCGGAGAGGAAAACGAGAAAACTACGTAATTAATGCATGAGTTTAATTAGGGTATTATCTCAAATGAATGCATGCAGCTACTGTTTGGGTTCGCCGTCCGGCTTAAATAAATGCGCAGCATCACGTGTACCCGCGGGTGCACAAATTGTAACATACGTGTCTGCTTAAGTGGGCGTCACGTAACTGCTGTGTGTGTGTGTGAGAGATTCTGAGAGACAGAGTGCGTGTGTGCGACTCTACTCTTCGGACATGTACTCAACCTTTTGCATCGGGATATAAGTATAATGGTATTTACTTTAGCTAGTGATTTACATGGCCATGTTAACGTGGTTGTGTAAAAAAATGTCACTTCCTGCTCGTGATTTGCGTTATATAATTACAAGCAAGATGCTCGTGCATTGCACGGAACATCAATATGCATTTTTTTACAGAACACATGTTGTGATTTACCCATGCAGGAGTAATCCCATGTGTAAAAACTAATGATATTTCGAGAATTTTATTGGAAAACTGGTATCTCGAGTATGTCATCGAAAAAATGAAAGATGAGAGATAAGGTGAGGAGGAGTGGAGCGTGGTGGTGACTGGTGGTCGGAATGGGCGGAGGCATGGGGATGGACGGCGCCGGCAGGCGGCAGCGGCCACCATGCTTGATTGTTCCGGAGACTTTCTGTTGAGGATATAGACCTGGGAGTCACCCGCCAGGAGGGCCGGGTTACACTAAGGGTCATTGCCAGAAGCCCGGAGCTAAGTTTCAAGATAATGGGCCAGAGATGGGCTGAGACCCGGCGATGGCTTAAAGCCCGTAGTACAATCTTTATTGTTATAGTAGACTTGTAGTGTAAGGCAAGTATTGTTTAGAGTCCGAGCCGGACACTCTTATGAGCCGGCCGGGACTCTAAGGGCCGCTGGGTGTCAACCTCCCTATATAAAGGGACGACCCGGCAGCGGTTTAGGGACGACAACAATCTGATCGAGAGCCGGGCATAGCTGTTTAGCTCCCTGGTTATCGAAACCCTGATTAATACCACCTCAACTGGACGTAGGCTTTTACCTTCACCGTAAGGGGCTGAACCAGTATAAACCCTCGTGTTCCTTGTCCCACTTAACCCATTCAAGCTTCCCAATTGCGATGGCTCCACGACTAAGTCCTAACCCGAGGACATCTGCCGTGACAATTCCACGACAGTTGGCGCCCACCGTGGGCCTGGCGCACGGTGGATTTGAGTTCTTGAAGGGCAGCTTCGAAGGGCTCAAGGGATACGCTGTGGGCCGGATGACCAAGAGTCGTCGCGGCAAGCTCTACATCGACGATGCGGACTGGGGCCCCGACGCCGGCTCAGTGGAGTACGGGTACCGGGTCCCCTTTGGTGGAATTCATGTCTTCATCGGCAAGATTGGAGAGCCGGGCCCCGAGCCGGATCTCCGCGCCGGTCTCATCGAAACGGCTCAGCGCGCACGACCCGCCCGGGCCCGGCCTGCCTTAAAGCGCGCTTTTGTGGGATGCATCCACGGAGGGCCCTCTGATCCATCCGGGTCTGGTGATGAGGCGGCCGCCGGCTCTGACGGCGAGTCGGCCACTGATGAGTCAAACTCGTTGTACCAACTTCAAGATGGCAGGCTCATGAGTTATTCCGATGGCAACAGTATTCCGGACCTTTTTGAGCCGCCAAGTCAGGTCGGAGTTTTTATGGCTGGTGCGCAGCCTGTTCAGAACCCCGCTGCCGGATCGGAAAACCCGGTGCCTTCCCCGGCTCAGGTGCTGATGGATCTCACGGATAAGATGACGGCCCTGTTAACCGCCACGGTCGACCCGGCGGATCAAGTTCAGCATGATGCGGCGGTGGCACAGCTAAAATTGGATCTGATAAAAGCTAAAGAGGACCTTGCAGCGGAAGGGATCAGACTGGCTGCGGAGCGGGCGGCTCTCGATGCCCGGACTCAGCTGATTCAGGCGCAGTCCTTCCAACTCACGATGGATCTGAACGCGGCCAATGAGGTCATGAGAAGGAGGCATCAAAAGGCTCAATCTCGACTCCCGTCGGTCTACGATCCGCGCAACCTCTTCAACACGCCAGGTGCAGGGTCTAGTCACCCGCCAGGGGTCGTAGCACCCGGGTCTAGACCCCTTATTCAACCACGAGTGATGGGGCCTCCCCAGGGGCCCCCTGCCCCGCCTCAATATGTGCCAATACCCCCGGGCCATTATAATAACCCGCTGGAGAACATGGTCGCCGCGGCGGCACGGCTGGCGGCTCTGCCCGTTGATGGCGACTCTCCGACGGCTATTGAGACCCGCCGGGTCAGAGAACTCCTTCATACAGCACTGGCGCAACAAGAGGCGTACTCCTACAGCCGGGATAGGATCCACTCAACCCCTCGTCCAGGGCAGAGCTCGAGTTACAGCCGGCACATGGTCTCGGCGACCGGCTCAAGTAATGTCCGACGCCATGACCCGCCCCCTGGTCATGGCCCGGCTCATAATGGAGCCTTCTACGTAGCAGACCAAGCACGCCAGGAGGCGGAGCAGGCGCCTCAATTGACGGCTTACCAGACCCCCCCGGCTTATCCGACGACGTCCGTTGATGCGGGTATCCCTACCAGAACCGGGGGTGTCCCTTGTTTGGTGCCAGCTATCCGTAATGAACGTCTACCCAAGGACTTCAAAGGACCTAGGAAGGTGCCTAACTATACAGCAGACTTACAGCCTGCAGCCTGGATTGAGAGTTATGAGATGGCTATGGAATTACTGGAAGTCAGTGAGGCGGCCATGGCCAAATATTTCACCATGATGTTAGATGGAACTGCCCGCACATGGTTGAAAGGGTTACCGCCGAACTCCGTTGGGTCTTGGGCTGAGCTGAAAGCCCGGTTCATTCAAAACTTCAAAGATACCTGCAGGCAATCTATGTCAATCATGGATCTGACTAACTCTAAGCAGCAGGAGGGTGAATCCACGACCCATTGGGTTCGCCGGGTCAAGGAGATCATACATTCATCGGATAAGATGGATGCCGGCTCTGCAGTCTTAATGTTGGAACAAAACTGTTGCTTTGTGCCCCTAAAGATGAAACTCGGGCGGCTTAAGCGTGACTGTATTGATATGGGTACACTGATGGCGGCTCTTGTCAAGTACGCCGATTCCGATGGTACCAAGGATCCCCCTTCAGATGATGAAAGGGCAGGGAAGGGAAAGAAGAACGGCAACGGCAAGGGTCCTCAGTTTAGCCCGGGGAACCAAGGAGGAGGCAAGCGCAAGGCCGATGGCAGCCTAGAGTTGTAGCCAACACCAACTCTCAAGGTAATAACCAGCGACGCAAGGGGAGGCCCCCTCCCCGAGGCGGCGGGTCAGGACCTTCTCTGGAACAGCTGTTGAACGAACCTTGTCCGAGACACGGTTCTAGAGAGAAGCCGGCGACTCATCTGTGGAAGGATTGTGCTATCATGAAGGCCTTTAAAAACTACAATGGTCCGGGTGGCGGCTCAGGCGCCGACGGCTTTCATGGCCCGGGCGGCGGGTCAAATTCCGGTCCTCAGAACGGTCAAGGGGGCTTTAATCAACAGTCTGGTCAGGGTCATCAACAGCAACAGGGGGGCTATCAGACCAACCCAAAGCAGCTGAGCGGTGGACAGTATCACGTGTTCACCACTAGTTTGTGCAAACGAGACGAGAAGCTTCACAAGAGGGCTGTTAATGCTGTTGAGCCGGTAGTTCCACGCTACTTACGGTGGTCGGAGCAGCCCATAGTGTGGAGTAGGGAGGATCACCCTCCCCGGGTGGATAACCCGGGCCACCTGGCCTTAGTGGTGGCTTCTCAAGTGGGAGGCTATAAGTTCACAAAGGTACTCATGGATGGAGGCAGCAGCATCAACATCCTCTATTATGAGACTTTCCGTCGTATGGGGCTAGTTGATAAGAACCTCAGCCAGTCAAATACTATCTTGCATGGTGTGGTACCCGGTAAATCGGCTTATCCAGTCGGCAAGATCAAACTGGAAGTGGCCTTCGGTGATGAGAACAACTACAGGGTGGAGAAGTTGACCTTTGAGGTGGTCAAGATAAGAAGTCCTTACCACGCCATATTTGGACGGCCGGCTTACGCCAAGTTCATGGCACGGCCGTGTTATGTGTACTTACAACTCAAGATGCCGGGTCACAACGGGACCATTACGGTTCACGACAGCCGGAAAGTGGCTCTGGAGTGTGAGGAAGGTGACGCGGCTTATGCAGAGTCTGTTTGTGCCACAGAAGAGTTGAAATTTTATAAAGACAATGTTGACCCAACAGATATGACCTCTCTGAAAAAGCCAACCACGGAGAATGAACCAGCAATGAAGTTTAAATCAGCTGATGAGACTAAACTTGTTGATTTTGTTCCAGGTGACTCGTCTCAGCAGTTCAGCATCAGTGCAAATCTGGACCCGAAATAGGAAGGCGCGCTCATCGAGTTCATCCGTGAGAATAGGGACATCTTCGCATGGAAACCTTCTGACATGCCAGGTGTACCTAGAGAACTCGCTGAGCACACTCTCAATGTTGATCCAAAATTTAAGCCGGTCAGACAGTTCCTTCGACGGTTTAACGAAGAGAGGCGGAAGGCTATTGGTGAAGAAGTGGCCCGGCTTTTGGCGGCCGGGTTCATTGTTGAGGTTTTTCACCCAGAGTGGTTGGCTAACCCGGTGCTTGTACTTAAGAAGAACGGCACCTGGCAGATGTGTGTGGACTACACGGACTTGAACAAGGCGTGTTCGGCTGATCCTTTTGCTCTCCCCCGTATTGATCAGATCATTGATGCTACGGCAGGTTGTGCACGCTTAAGTTTGTTGGATGCCTATTCCGGGTATCATCAGATTAAGATGGCAGTTAAGGACCAGGAGAAGACGGCGTTCATCACTCCCTTTGGAGCCTTCTGCTATGTCTCTATGCCCTTTGGGCTCAAGTGTGCGCAGGCGACTTACCAGCGTTGTGTACAGAATTGTCTCCATAAACAGATCGGGCGCAATGTTCAAGCTTACGTGGACGATATTGTGGTTAAGTCCATCAAGGAGGAAACCCTGATAGATGACTTAAGGGAAACCTTCAATAATCTCCGGGTCTACAAGATGATGCTTAACCCGGCCAAATGTGTTTTTGGTGTTCCTGCGGGCAAGCTATTGGGCTTCTTGGTTTCTGACAGAGGAATTGAAGCTAACCCGGAGAAGATCAAAGCTATCACTTCTCTAGCTAAGCCGGCATGTATAAATGATGTTCAGCGTTTGGCAGGTCGCATCGCTGCTTTAAGCCGGTTCATAAGCCGCTTGGGTGAGAAGGCTATGCCCTTATATCAGTTGATGAAGAAAACGGATAACTTTGTCTGGAATGATGCAGCTAATACCGCCTTCGAGGATTTGAAAAAGCAACTGGCAGAGCCCCCCGTCCTTGCTGCTCCGGTTGATAAGGAGCCCTTGCTACTGTATGTGGCGGCAAACACACGAGCCGTCAGTGTGGCTATGGTGGTGGAGCGTAAGGAGACGGGTAAGGAGCATCCGGTTCAGCGGCCGGTTTATTATGTCAGTGAGGTGCTTATTGAGTCCAAGCAGCGATACCCGCACTAGCAGAAGCTTGTATATGGTGTGTTCATGGCGAGCCGGAAACTCAAGCATTATTTTCAGGGTCATCCCATCACTGTGGTCAGTTCTGCCCCTCTTGGGGATATTATCCAGAACCGAGAGGCTACAGGGAGAATTGCTAAGTGGGCTATTGAGCTTGGGCCTCATGGCCTCAAATATGTGCCACGCACTGCTGTTAAGTCTCAGGCTTTGGTGGATTTTATTAATGATTGGACAGAGTCGCAAGTGCCTGAGCAGAAGCCGGATAACACCTATTGGACTATTCACTTTGATGGGTCCAGGCAGCTGGAGGGCTCGGGGGCTGGTGTTGTATTGTCTTCCCCTAGGGGTGACAAGTTCCAGTATGTGCTACAATTGATGTTTCCTTGCACTAACAATGCGGCTGAATACGAAGCCTTACTCCACGGTCTTCGGGTGGCTAAGGAGATGAGCTTAAGCCGGGTACGGTGCTTTGGGGACTCAGATTTGGTGGTTCAACAAGTATCAGGCACTTGGGATTCTAAGGATCCCCTCATGGCGGCTTACCGCCGCGAGGTTGATGCCATTGCTGGGCACTTTCAGGGATATCAAGTGGAGCACATTGACCGCAGGAAGAATGAGGCGGCTGATGCTTTAAGCCGGCTCAGCTCTCAGCGAAAGCCGGTGCCGCCTAACACTTTCCTGGATGTCCTATATAACCCTTCGGTTAAGTTGCTATCCCTGACCCGGAGGCACGACTGGTGGCGGCTCTTCATGTCATACCAGACTGGACAATGCCGTACTTGGTTTATATAACCCGGGGAGAGTTGCCTGAGGATGAAACTTTGGCCAGGCAAATAATCCGGTGGGCCAAGTCAATGATTGTTATCAACGGCGAGTTGCATCATCGCAGTGTTTCAGGGGTATTTCAGCGTTGTATTTCCCCTGAGGAAGGTCAAGAGATCTTGCGCGAGATCCATGAAGGGGATTGCGGCCATCATGCCGGCTCAAAATCCCTTGTGGCCAAGGCATTCCGTCATGGTTTTTATTGGTTGACGGCTCACGCTGATGCGGAGGACTTGGTCAGTAAGTGTGATGGTTGTCAGAGGTTCTCCCGACGGGCTCATGTGCCGGCTCAGGAATTGAGGATGATCCCGATCACTTGGCCCTTTGCGGTCTGGGGGCTTGATATGGTCGGGCCTTTTAAACGGTCCAAGGATAAGAAGACCCACCTCTTGGTGGCAGTGGACAAATTCACGAAGTGGGTGGAAGCTGAGCCAGTTAGCAAGTGTGATGCAGCCACGGCGGTTCAATTTATGAAAAAGGTGATCTTCCGCTTCGGCTTTCCGCACAGCATCATAACAGACAATGGCACTAATCTGTCTAAAGGCGCTATGGAGGAGTTTTATCAACGAGAGCATATCCGGCTTGATGTTTCTTCAGTGGCTCATCCCCAGTCCAATGGTCAAGCTGAGAGAGCTAACCAGGAGATTCTGAAGGGCATCAAACCCCGGCTTTTGGTCCCTTTGCAACGGACGCCGGGTTGTTGGGTGGAGGAGTTGCCCTCCGTCTTATGGAGCATCAACACTACTCCTAACAGGTCTACTGGCTTCACGCCTTTCTTCATGGTTTATGGGGCAGAAGCGGTCCTCCCTAGCGACATCCGTCACGATTCACCTCGTGTGGCGGCTTATGTTGAGACGGACAATGAACAGGCGCGCCAAGTTGCTCTGGACTTGTTGGATGAACAGCGTGATGTGGCAGCAGCCCGTTCAGCGATTTACCAACAAGACCTGCGCCGTTATCATAGCCGCCGGGTCAAAACCCGGGTCTTCCAGGAAGGCGACCTTGTGCTCCGGCTCATCCAGGATAAAACAGATGCACACAAATTATCCCCACCTTGGGAAGGGCCCTTTGTGGTCAGTAAGAACTTGCACAACGGGTCATATTACCTCATTGATGTTCGGGAGCGTAAAGATTCGCGTAAATCTGAGGAGGAGACCCGTCGGCCATGGAATATCGCTCAGCTTCGGCCTTATTACACTTGAGCTACCGGCTCTTGTGGTGTACATCTTTATCTCAGACATATATATATTATGATAAGCAATAAAGCAGGACCTCTGTCCTTTTTTCTCCTCCAAATACACGTGTCATACTAATTTGAAAGGAGGATCCGGCTTATGATCGCATTTGAGTCTAGCCGTAAGCAATAAGATCACTTGGGGGCTTGCTGTTCAAACATGGGTCGTATTCGAACCAAAGAGAACATAGCTGTCGATACCCATTTGATTGGCAAAGTGCCGAGCTCATTGGGAGGTTGCCTTTGGTCATATTTGAATCATAGTGTAACCCCTCTGAGAACCGACGTGGATCGTATTCGAATCAGCGTCGTTAAACAATTTTCAGAATCACTTGGGGGCTTCCTGTTCAAACATGGGTCGTATTCGAACCCAAGAGAACATAGCTGTCGGTACCCTCTTGATTGGCATCGCCACACCCATTGGGGGCTATATGATCGTATCCGAATCTTGGCTTAAACCCCTTTCGGGCCGGGTCTCTGGTCGTATTCGAACTGGAAGCCCCTAAGTTCCGATTTATCGCAAAGTCTACTCTGATTATGACAACGTGTGCATGGCCGGGTTTCGCTTGACCGGCTTAATTTTGGAGTTATCTTGTTAATTGAACATCCTGGATGTCATCAAGACAAGTCCATTAGAGTTAAGATACCAACCATGCTACCCGGGTCATTTAATCCGGAGGGTGGTAAGCTGTCTTGAGACTTGTGATTTACCTTTCTATGCAGATGCTTGAAGGTACTTTTTTAAAAAAAGTTGAGAAACACAAAGGATAATTATGACCCGGAGGAGCATCAAAAGAATGACTTCAAAGGATTTCAGCATTCATTACGTGCACGATGGCACGGCAGAGATAAATTGTTGCACTTATTCTATTACAAAAATCTTTCAAAGTTTCAAGGGTGGAGTGTTGTTTGGTGAGCCGCTAGCCGGTTTATGACGCCTGCTGAGTCGAAGTCCCCGGCTCATCTTCTGCTCCGGCTGATCCCAAGGCTTCGAAGGTCGACGATTTCCAGTTGATGCCGCTGAGAGCTTCGAACTGAGCTTCTTCGTCAATTAACCCGGCCGGGTCAATCTCGGGGGCGTAGGTGTGTTGGCGAGCCGGAGGAATCAGACTAAGAGCTTCATAGCGAGGGGTTGGAATCCTCTGATTCTCCGCGTTGTACCCCGGCTGATACTTGGTTAAGTCGGTGTCGTTCCCGATGATGGTGGCCACCGGGCGTACAGCCTTCACGCATGCCGCGAAATCCTTCTGGTCGAAGGTGGAGCCGTCTTCCTTCAGGCTGGGGTAACCCAGGGCGATGTCTGCCGGGTCTAGCTCCGGCAGGAAGGCTTTGGCCCGGCTCAGCGCGACAATTGCTCCGGATCTTGCGGAGGCTCGACGTAGCTCTTGGATTCGCTGTGGCAAAACTGCGAGCCGGCGCAGGACTTCAGCCAGATGGGTTGGCACCTCATTGGATAGGGCCACCACAGCTAAGGCGCGCTGTGACCCGGTGTAGAGTTGTTCCACCAGGGTGTACACGGCCTTTAGCTTGGTGACCACGCTCTGGTTGAGGCTGGCACTCCTGGGACCTGTTTAATAAAGGTCAGATAAGCCGGTGACAAGGGTGAATCATAACATGTGCAGACTTGATGAAAGCCGGTGAGGCGACTTACCGAAGATAGCAGCCACCATTTGGGAAACCTGGTGCTTTAGACCGGAGAGCTCAGCGGTCTTCTCAGTGAGGGCCTTCTCCGCCTGTTCTGCCCGGGTCACCAGTGCGGTTTTCTCCTCAGCCCAGGCCTTCCGCTCAGCGTCGAATTCAGTCTTCAATTTCTCCTGAGCGGCGATGCTGGAGACAAACTTGGCATTCGCCTTCCGGGTCTCCATCTCTTGAGTTTTTAACCGGCTCTTCAGACCCGCAAGGTCTGACTCAAATTTCTTGCCAGTAGCCTGCATATATTTCCGGGTTATTAAACAGTCATTGTATAAGTCCCAAGCACTTTCCAAGCAAAGACACTTGGCACTTGGGGGCTAATGCATATTGAACGTGTCTATCTACGTACTGCCGGTTCAATTAAGTAAGCCGGACTCTAAGTCTACAACCTATGCCAAGTATAAGTTATAGACTTGGGGGCTAGCATGACAAGGATCACTATGCGGAAAGTAAGAAGACAGCAGAAGGTTACCTCAGACTTTTGTTGGATCTGATTGACCATGGCGATCTCCGCGTCCCGGCTCTTGTGAACCTGGCTGATGTAGCCAGAAACGAGCTCTCCAATGCTCAAATCGGGGTAGCCCGAGAGATCCAGATTCGCCCGGTGGGGTCGCAGCAGCTCCCCCTTCGCGGAGCATTGGGCCAGTGCGGTCGGCCTCCCCGGCTCAACATACTCCATCCGGGTAATTACCACGTCCGGGTCGTTAGCCGGTGGGGTTGAGCCGGAGGCCTCCGGATTAGCTGACGCTTCGGTCGTTGTCTTGGTGGTCGGGGCAGGGGCTTCAGGCGCCGTATCCATGGGAATGGTGGCCTCGGAGGCGGCTGGCGGGTCTTGAGCCGTCGTCTCCGGCTCAGGCAAGTCCGGCACTCCGGCTGACCTGGTCTTCTTTGCTCTTTTGGTGAGCTTTGCCTGGGCACTGAAAAGACAGAAGTGTTAGGCATACAAAGAGTAAATACAGACAGGTAATGTAAGGTGATTGTTATTACCCGGGTGCAGTTTTGAAGGCCGGCAGACTTGACTGCATGGAGTCACCAGAAGAAGGGGAGGTCTCCTGGTAATTGGAGTCAGAAGAATTAAGCGGTTGACGGATAACACCCGCCAACGGATGAAAAGGGTACAAGTGAGAAAAGACCTCGGTGCGACGTTTCCTTGTCGCGTCGGGTAATCCGGCGGAGAGGTCGGTGTCCTTGCGGGCCCGGGTGAGACGCCGGCTTTCGTGAACCTGCTGCTTCAAAAGAAATTGAGGGTCTTGATGAGCTAATGGATGAGAAAAGCTTACTTTCCGGGTTACCCTTCGGACTTTCAGCTGTGGCAAAGGCTCCGAGTCGGAGGGGAGTAATGTTACCTCTTCAATCACCGGGTTACTGGCGCCGGTGTCATCCTGTCAATAAGCAAAATGATGGTAAAGTGGACAGCAGCAAACAATAAATACGGCAAGAGTTTAAAGGTTTAAGGGTTACCTCTGACTCGGAGCTATCGCTTAATTGCAGCAGCTCCGAAGCAGTGGGTCTGTTTCCCTTTTTGCGAGGGGCGGCTCTCTTGGCGGCTTTCTTCGCCTTCCTGGCCTTCTTGGCCGCCTCATGGTCATACTTGACCCGCCAGAATTTATCATCAGCCTGAGAAATACAGTAATGAGTTCTTAGTAAGATGACAGGTAAAAAAAAATGGAAAGGTTAAAGTCAGCGGCTTACCGCTGGGGCTGGATTGGTCTTGCAGAACGGGGCTAGCCCGGTTTTTGCACAGTCTGCCAGGCTCTCGTTTAATAGAGCCTTGGTCTCTTCTTCGGCAACGTCTTCTGGAAGGTCGTTGCGACTGTGCCTCTGCGGGTCATCCTTTCGCCCGGTGTACTCACACATTAAGTCGGGGCGGCGGCTCAATGGGATCACCCGCCATGAGATCCAGACCCGGACCAGGTCTATTCCGTTCAGACCGTTGCCTAGCAGGGCCTTGATCTTATTAATCGTTGGAAGCAGAGGCTGGCGTTCCGCGGCAGTCAGCTTGTCGGATAGCGGATGAGTCGGCTCCAGGCGCGTTGGGCGAAAGCCGGGCAGCGGGCTCTCATCAGCCGGGGACGTGTCTTGGCAGTAGAACCAAGTCATGTTCCAGTCCTTGGGGTGACTTGGCGGTTCTACGTAAGGAAATAGACAGTCCCTGCGCCGTTGGATGGAGATGCCGCCTAACTCTAGACTTGGACCGTTTGCGCACTCGGTTTGGCGGTTCAAATAAAACAGCTCTCTGAAGAGCAGCAGACTCGGCTCTTCTCCAAGATATACTTCACAAAAAACTTGAAAGTTGCAGATGTTGGATATGGAATTGGGTCCTATATCCTGAGGCCGAAGGTCAAAGAAGTTGAGCACGTCCTGGAAGAATTTTGAGCCGGGCGGTGCGAAGCCCCGGCTCATATGGTCTGCAAAGATCACTACCTCCCCGTCCCTCGGCTGAGGTCTTTCTTCGGACGGGTCAGGGGCACGGTAGGACATCACTTCCTTCTTGGGCAGATATCCGGACTTAACAAAGTTGGCCAGGGTCTCTTCGGTGACGTTGGATTTCATCCAGTTGCAAGTGATGGGAGCCTTGGGACGCATGGTGACGGTTGGTGGTCTATGAGGAAGAGAAAAGTGTCCGGGTTAATTATAAGCCGGGGATTATCATTCAAACTACAGTGATGGCTTATGAAGGGGACTAATGATATATATTGATATGGTGGGTTATCTAAGCTATCGGGGCTTTCAGGTTAAGTTGGTCATCTACGGCTTACTGCAGTTAAGTCGGAGGATTTTACAGAGCATGGTTCTCTTTAAACCGGACATGTAAGCCGCCGAGATTCAATGGTTGCGTTTTTACTAAGTGTGGTAAACAGGTTTCACATACTACCGTAACTTTTTTGGATCAAAATAGTCGGAGCAGAGAAAATTTTCTAGACCTAAAAAACAGAGGCAGGAGAAGTTCTTGAGGTTGAACACAGTTCTTATGCAGTAAAAAGAGGATTTCTTGCAGATGAAATGAGTTCCGAACGTCTACCGCGGTGGTTTTACGCAAGGATAAAGATCAACCGACTACAGTGGTGGCGAGGATTGCCGAGTTTCTGGGCAAAGGTGACGAACACGAAGAACGGGAGGAACCCTACCACAGATTTGTTCTAGCAAGGCAGAGAAGACTCACCGGAGTTGAGGAAGAGCGAAGGTCGCCGCCGTTATCTGGTCCGGGTCAGGGTGATGCAGCGGCCGGGTCGATGAAGATCAGGGGCGCGACGGCGGCGGGGGCGGCAGAAGCTCGGGCAGAGGAACGACAGCGCGAGGAAGAAGAAGGAGAGTGTGAGAAGAGAGTGCCGGGCCGGCCTATTTATAAGGTAAGTCATAAGTGGGCGCGAGATTCAAGGAGACCACGGCGTGGTTATCTCCCCCTCATGGCGCCTCGATTTTCGCAAAGACAGTAAAAGCAGAGATCCGTTGTGGATCTGGCGGAGTAAAAAACGGACTTAATGGAGGATGACGTCACGGCGGATTATCCGGAGTCCGGAGAATGACGTCACTCCGGGTTATGGCCTTCATACGAACGGTAAGCCGGAGATTTTTCTGTCAGCAGAGTTGAAGATTGACACGAGCCGGCTCAAGTCAATCTGGGGCCTAATGTTGAGGATATAGACCTGGGAGTCACCCGCCAGGAGGGCCGGGTTACACTAAGGGTCATTGCCAGAAGCCCGGAGCTAAGTTTCAAGATAATGGGCCAGAGATGGGCTGAGACCCGGCGATGGCTTAAAGCCCGTAGTACAATCTTTATTGTTATAGTAGACTTGTAGTGTAAGGCAAGTATTGTTTAGAGTCCGAGCCGGACACTCTTATGAGCCGGCCGGGACTCTAAGGGCCGCTGGGTGTCAACCTCCCTATATAAAGGGACGACCCGGCAGCGGTTTAGGGACGACAACAATCTGATCGAGAGCCGGGCATAGCTGTTTAGCTCCCTGGTTATCGAAACCCTGATTAATACCACCTCAACTAGACGTAGGCTTTTACCTTCACCATAAGGGGCTGAACCAGTATAAACCCTCTGTTCCTTGTCCCACTTAACCCCTTCAAGCTTCCCAATTGCGATGGCTCCACGACTAAGTCCTAACCCGAGGACATCTGCCGTGACAATTCCACGACACTTTCTTTTTTAATTGCTTAGCAATAAGGTGTGGGAGATAATGATGTGGAGAGAGGTGCGGCTATCTTTTGTAAAATTATCATAGTTTGCTTTCTATCCATCAGATATAGATCAGACGGTCTATATTACAAGATGGCAGGCACACCATCATCGCCAAATCGGTTTTTATAAGGGTACAAATGATAAGTTTGCTAACTACTAAAGTAAAGTGGAATTTGTCCATGTTATACAAGTAAATTAAGGTGATTGTTTATCATACGGGTAAGGGTGGATGAAGGGTGGTAGGAACAAATGCTCCGCCTAGAGCATGTGTGTGTGAGATGGAGTCTCAGTGTGTGTGTGTGGGGGGGGAGATGGAGTCTTAGTGTGTTTGTGTGTGCGTGTGTGTGTTTGTGGGTGGGTGGGTGCGTGTGTGTGTGTTTGTTTGTGTGTGTGTGTGTCACGGGGTCTTCGGTGGCGGATGTAATTTAAGTGTGCATGGCTTCATCATAGAGAGGTGATGTGTATGGCAGAGGCCACCAACGATGGGGTGCGAGAGAGAAAATGCCCGTAGAGAGGGAAGAGAAGGTGTGTGCGCGTGAGAGTAGTCGACATCGAGAGAACGTGTTTGTTCGAGAGACACCAAGGAAGACTACTATATATCGATGGTGCATGTAGGCGGGAATTAAACGAAGGGATGGTCTTATTGGTTTCGGGGATATAGCGGAAGAGTGAGAGGGGGGGTAGCTACAGGGAGATTTTTAAGTGTGAGTGTGTGTTTTACCCATCCAGGCGGAAGTTATGTGCACACAAGAAGAGAACGATTCGATGTGGCGTTAGGGTTGAGGGTAATTAACTACGTATGGAGACATAGAGACCTTCAACGTGCATGTGTGAGAGGTATACATGTATACGTGGGATGTGTGTGTGTGTGTGTCCGCGCGCGCATGATCGAGATAAAAGAAAGAAGACACAAGTCATAAGCTAAGATCAACGACATGGGAGAGACGGATCGGTATGGCAATATGCATGCATGCGAGAATGCAGGGAAGAAGGCCCGACAATTGAGCATGTGTTTTTGTCTTTAAGAGATAGTGGTGTGGGCTGGAGCATGCATCTATGGCGAGCAGAGGGAGTGAGGTACAACGATTGTGCAAAAGAGATCAACCTATAAATGAAAGAAGGTTGATGGAGAAACAGATAAATAGAAAGATAAAGATGCTAGCTAGTGTGCGTTAGAGATAGGAGTCAAGTGGATCAGAAGGCTGAGTTATGGGTGTGGGTGTGAGAGAGATGAAGAAAGGGTGCATGTGACTCACATACAAACAAATATCGGAGAGAAATGAGATCCCGAGAGACGGAGTTTTGTGTCTACGAGAGAGAAAGATATTTCAAAACGAGAGTGATAGCTAGAGAAACATATGAGGGAACGCAAGATATCTCTAGGGAGAGACAGTTGTGTGAGCGACATGCAAGAGAACAGTGGAGAAATATGAGACCCTGGGAGACAGAGTTTTTGTTTGTGTGTGAGAAAGAGATATTTAAGAGGAAGAGTCGTAGGTTCTCATACCTAAGGAGCGAAAGACATCTCTGTATTAGGGCTGTGCGAGTTGCACACAGGGGAATAGTAGAGAGAAATGAGACCCCGGAAGACAAAGTTTTGTGTTTGTGTGAGAGAAAGAGATTCCACATGGAGAATCATTGTTAGAGACACATAGCAGGGAGCGAGATATACTTAGAGAGAGATAGAGTGATGAAGGTCGAGGGAGAGAGTACCGTCAGTGTGTTACGAAGATAAAAGATCATTGTCGACATACAGGTAGCACGAGAGATACCCGAGAGACGATGAACGCGTATAGGTCTAGAGAGATAGTCCTATATAAGCATGAGTGATAGTTATATGAGACAAATATCTGGATTAAATGGGATTCAAATATTTAAACTAGAGATCACGACATCGATAATATCATAACGCAAATTGGTATATCAAACATGCATATTCATTTGAATTTCGGGACACGTGTAATGTTATATAGTTTATTAATGTTGGTGATCCATAGATTCTTTAATTAGAAACAATGCATGGTTTATATGCAATTAGTGTCTAAACGGGATGCACTATATGTTGCGTGTGTGAAACACATTATACATGTTTGAGAAGTAAAAAAAACCCGCATGAAACACACATTAATTGGAGACAGTTAGCGAGGAATGCATACATTGGATTTCAACATAAAGTGGTTTCAAATATTTGAAAATCCAAATTGATGGATACAACCTTATGAATCTGAGATCATGCCATTTGTAAACCATATTTATGTATAAAGGGTGTTGTGCTTTTGAAAGTATATATTAAAAAAATGATGTATATAGAATTTTATTCCAATCGAAAATGGATCCCGCCCGAAAAAAAATACAAAAGGGATTCGAATTGAGTTGGCACGGTAAACGTGCACTCTGCAAAATTTGAACGAAGCGGGGAAAGTCGCAGTAACCGCCCGAAACCAAAATCTGCGAGATGGAAATTACTACTGCCTATCCCTGCCACGCAAAGCCTATCTGCTCAATTTCTATAGGTTTTGTAGGGGTAGGTTTGTAATTTCACTCGAACATGACATAACCGCCTCTCACCCGGATTCATACACGATGGGCACCAAAACACAGTGTGTCCTCGGCCGAAACCGACTCCCTCCCCGATTCATACACGGTGGGCGCCAAAAACAAACTCTCGTCGGTAAATATTCGGTGTTTGCGAGATTACCGTCCTATCCCCAACCGACTAATATTGCTGTGATGTAGGAAATTTGAAACGGGGGCTAAGTTTGTAAATTTCCTCGCATTTGAGACAAGCGCGCCCTGAAGACATGGTTCCTCCTTCCTCTCCACCTCCATTTCCCCATTCGTACTCCGTGGGCGCCAAAACACCCTCTCAACCCCAGCCTCCTCCGTCCGCCACCCCATCCACCGCCGTCCTCCTCCACCATGCCGGAGCTGATACCTCGACGCCGCCGTCCATTACAAGAGATCGACCTCTCTCATCCATGGCTTCGGACCGGGATCCTTGCATCCCGTCCTCTCGCTTCATCCCCGCCGTCGTCCACCTTGCCGGCGCCGCTCCTACGACCGTCTCATCCACCTCGCCCCGCCGCCAGCGTCTACCCTCCTAGATCTGCTTCCACGCCACCGACAGCCATCGCTACCGGAGCACCGTCAAATTCTCAGCAGATGCATACACGGCGCCGCACCAGAGGCGGTACTCTTTCGTATCTGCTCAACTTATTTATCGCAGCAAGAAAATAGATCGCCACTGCTTTACTCTGATTTCTTGTCCATCACTTACTTGCTAGTTGAGAGCAAACATTGGTTGCGAAGTTTCCTTTGTCCGGTTTGCACCTTCAGATCCGCCATGGCATGCTCAACACTATACTCCAATGTTATGGTTTTCCCCTTTTATATTCCACACTAGTTAAATCACAGTAGACTAAATTTCAAAATTGGGTCAGTCGATTTTTCGGAGCTCACCGGAGTTCGCCGGTGCGAACAAATGGGCTCGGGTGGGGACTTTGGTTGTTGGGGGGGCGGTGGTGGGGCCTCGCCGAACGAAGAAAACTCGACGCGGGTGGGGCGGGGGTGGGGGTGGGGGTGGGGGTGGCGGAGGAACACAGGCGGTGGGGGCCGATGGTCCGGCCGGCGGCCCGTGCGGTGTTTTGTATGGGAAGAATCAGAGACGAGGAAGAAGAAGGGTTAGGAGACGTAGAATCTTCATCCAACCGCCTGAAATGGTCGACTGACCCAAATGCAGACATGCATTTATATTCAGTACCATCATCGTACCTGCTCAGCACTGCTCCTGAATCCATCAAGCTAAACAACATGCCACTCATAATTCCAAACTTGTTGCTCAAGTACGAATATGATATGATGCTGATATTACTAAAACAGATAACATTTAATTGGTCAGCTAATGTTCCTACTTTACTTTTGAAAAAGCATGTGCACCACATATAGAGAGACATCAGGGAGTTGCTTTCTTAATGCACTCTGGTTCATCATGTGTGGGCACTGCGCAACGAACATTTTATTATCCAAAATCTGCTTGCTCTTCTTTACCATGTTGCTCTTCTGTTCTTCTTTAATAAGTACTTTCTCCGTTCCTAAATACAAGTCTTTGTATAGATTCCACCATGGACTACATATGGAGCAAAATGAGTGAATCTACACTCTAAAATGTATCTGGATACATCTGTATGTGATCCATAGTGGAAATCTCTACCAAGACTTATATTTTGGAACGGAGGGAGTATGATAGTAGTACAATATGTTCCTTGTAGTGAAGATGAGTAGGGACATTTGCAGTGTAGAGGTCTATACGGTCGGTTGGTATGGACACTTTGAACTCGTCGGGCCTCTTTGATTCGTAGGATTTTGTAAACATGGGAATATGATTTGTAGTGGCCTGCCCACTTGAATCCTATAAGAATAGCAAGAAAATGCAGGGAGCTGTGTCGCCTTTGAGAGTTACACTGATATTAACAGTACCGCACCTTCAGTTGAAGAGAGCTGGTATCCGAAGCCTTTCTAGCCGTACTGGCAATACTAGCACATATATTCCAGCAAGTTCCACTTTGCTGAGTTTACTCTGATGCTTATGGTTTTCCCGTTATATCTACACTATGATCTGTGTAGCTGCTTTGTATCGCACTAGCAGCAGTCCACTCTTGAAGCTAAACACCGCAATGACTTACAAAATTGGCACCAAGGCATTGAGTGCCATTCTGGATGCAATGAAACTCATACGCTCCCCACCTGTTGACTCTTGTTCAGAATATGATCCTAATGACTCTTGTTCAAAATTGCCACATATAGAGAGACAACATGGAATTGCATTTCTTTGGGCGCTGTGATTCATCATGAGTGGGCAACCAACATTGTATGCAATTAAGCGGAACCTCAAGAATATGCTTCCTCTTCTGTTCTTTAACATGTTCCTCTTTTGTTATTCTGTATTTAGTACATACAGTATGTTCCTTGTCAGGAAGGGGAGCAGGGACATCTGCAGTCAACAACTGATAGAGCTGGCATGTACTTGATCGATAGGCTTTCAATTACTAGTGGCAATACAACACCATATTTTCAAGCCAGTTCCACTTTCCCGATTTATATATCGTGGTTATGGTGTACCCCTTTTATGTACACTATGATCTGCCTAGTTGCTGTGTGCTCTTGTTATCATGGTTTGGCAATAAACTCTCTATACAGTATATTTTGAACCTATCATCTGCCAACTATCCTTACTTCTGGAGCCTATTTTTTGTGTACTTGTGCCAGATTATATAAATGCACGCACCATATTACAGCACACATGAGCTCTCTCATCAGAATCCAGTGATAGCACACAAGTGTTTACAGGGGCGCCCCTATATTAGAATATCCTCTGCATTACAAACATAATCTCACAACTATTTATGTTTTCATGGTTCTCAGATATAATACGTAATTACAGTGAATATCAGAATCCGCGCATCAGAAGAATATTGTGGAACACTGCAATGACTTACAAAATTGGCACCAAGGCATTGAGTGCCATTCTGGATACAATGAAACTCATACGCTCCCCACCTGTAGATTCTTGTTCAGAATATGATCCTAATGACTATTCTAACCTCGAGGAGTCAAAGGTAGATGGCCTGTCATGTTCACCCATCAAGGTGTCTGCTCTAATTTGGCAAGGTTTTATTGATTGCGCGTATCTTGCATATGTTGTCTTGCATTTCTTCTACTTTGTTGCACCGCCATCTGCTTAGTTTACTCATCATATATGTCGAGATGCCATGCCCGTCCATTATCAATACATATTCCATCTGTCATCATACCATGTTTTTCCACTCAAATGTTGTTCTTGTGCACCAGACCTCAAAAAGGAAGAGGGTGATTGCCGAACCTGAAGGAGCACCAGCAAAGTCCTTGAAAAACGTGGTTGTGCCGGAGAAATCAGACAGCACCCCACTTATATTGGTTGTACAACCAGTGACACAAAACGTAGGACCGACTCCAGCAGACTGTACCCATACTTCACTGGCCACACCACTAGCCCCACCACACAGGACCTGCACTCCAGAAAAAGGTATGCCGATTTCAGTTGCCATAGCACCAGCCGTACCACAGAAAAATCCCACTCCAGCAAAAAGTACAGCAAGTCCACCGGCCGAAGACCTATCCCAGCTGCAGAGACGGCCAATTCCTGCAGATTGGAACCCCATTCCAGTTATTCCCAGTTTAAAAGACAATGCTTTCAATGTTGTTAGGGACTACGTGCATATATTCCCATCATTGGAAGATTATAGTGAAGACAAACACCATTT
The DNA here is from genome assembly GCF_018294505.1 of Triticum aestivum. NCBI lineage: Eukaryota > Viridiplantae > Streptophyta > Magnoliopsida > Poales > Poaceae > Triticum > Triticum aestivum. The sequence goes on from NC_057811.1 coordinate 297,490,419, forward strand.
TCACATCTTCCTGTCCCACTTACGTGTAAGTGCTATTATTCATGGTGATTATTTTCCTGTTTTCTGCTGATTGAACACATCAATGATTTACATTACATTGTTTTAAGTAGGCGAGGGTCAATCTGGATAATCAATGATTTACATTTACATTACATTGTTTTCCTGTTTTCTTGCGCTTTTCAAGGAAGCATTGCAACAGTATTGGTGTTACCTGAGGAAATCACACTTTGATGGCAAGTCTATAAACGAATTTCTGGTGAAGTCTCATGTGCTAAATTTAGAAGACATTGAATGGAAAAACCTTGTTATGCACTGGTCTCGTTCCGAGGATGAGGTACTGTCTATGATATCGCATGACAATTTGAACTTCTACTTTTACGCATGTGCCTTATGGATCTTTTTTGCAGGAAATCTGCTCGAAAAAGAATTCCGGTTTGAAAAGAACGATAGGATGTCGCAAATACACTGCCCGCTGCTTTCCTCTTGTTAGTACCTGTTGTCCTGTATCACTGTACTTGCATACATCCCTGGTTCATTATGTGACAGCAGTATGCATGATAGCTTGCTTATCAATTGTTCGCTCCAAATTATCTAATCTGTATGAATGGTTACATTAGTGTAGAATATATCCAATGCCAATGAATTTTTTAGCTCTGCATTGTTCTTGTAAGTACCTGCTGTCCTTTATCAGTGTACTTATATTGACAGGTTGTTGTTCATGTACCATCACTCTACAGCTTATTTTCCTTTGCCCTCCATTTTCTACACATAAGATCTATATTTACTCTTACCATAAGGTTGGATAACACCGATGGTACTTAAGAAGTTCAGCTCTGCATTGCTCTTGGCTGTACCTTTTGCCTGTATCGCTGTACTTACATTTATAGCTACTTGGTTATGTAGCATCACTCTTCATCTTATCTTAAATATTCTCCATTTTTTCTTATATTGTCACATCTATATTTACTCTTAACAAAATGTAGAATAAAGGCAATGCTTATGAAGAAGATTCTATGGTAAACTTCTTGAATTGCCCCCCATCAGCATGGACAAGGGCTTTATAGAGCCTGCCTTCACCAATAATGTAAGTTTGTCCTTCTCAAGCCTTCAAACTTTGTTGTGTATATTTGGTTAGGCATGACTGCAACAGCTTTTTATTTTTGGTGTTTGCATCAAATTGCATGTTTAAAGTATATTATGTACTCCAGTTCATAAACAAAAGTTTGTCCTTCTCAATTTGAGTTTTCAATTGTACAACCAAGTTCCTTCTTCATACCATGTAAATTAAACTATACAGAGCAAGTGATCTTATTTTGCCAATCTGAAATGGGATAAATTGACAACACACTAACCATTGATACTTATGAGTTCTTGATCTGCAATCCAGTGGTGTCGTGAAGCTGCCAACTCCTTCACAATGTCATTTCCTGCCATGTCTTGACCTGAACAATACCATATTGTGTTAATGCTATTTTAAACTGTGTCACTTTATTCGTCAGTAAGAAATATGATGAATTTTCAGCACTGATACTTGTATGTGCAAAACCTGTCATCTATCTGCTTGTTTATCTTTCAGAGTGAGGAGGATATAAGTTTCAAACAAGTCCAGTCTCACCAGCTTGCTCAGCTGCTTGCGCAGCAGCTCCCGAGCAGGGCTATCCTTTCTTGAACTCTATTGAAGGGCTGTCGATTTTGTATATTATTTTGTCGGTGTGTTTAGTTGCACTGGTGGCGATCTTTGATGCCCAGTGTATGTAATCTGCTGCCTGCTTGTGCTTTATTATCATAGTGGCGAACTTTGATGCCCAGTGGATGTAATATGCCGTAATTTCTCTATTATATAGTCTAGGTTTTTTTTCTTACTCACGATGCTGCAGTTATTTTACTGTATATATATCCTGTCTTCGCAGTAAACCGGCCGAACCGTAAAATTACGGTACATAATCGGGCCGTCATGCAAATCACCATGTATGATCCGAATCATGGGCCCCGTCATCTTGGTCCGTTAACAGGCCTAAATGTAAACTGGCCCACTAGTAGATTCGGGCCTTTAATAGGCCGAGTAAACCGCCGGCCCTATTTTCCCAAGAAAACTCAATGGGCCTTTAGGAGGCTGAAAAGTAGGTTGGGCCTGAAACATGCCGAATAGCTCACGGGCCGGCAGCAGGCCGAAATAGACCCCGACCCATGAATGTGCCAATCAAATCATGGGCTTATAACAGGCCAAAATTGTCTCGGTCCTTGTTTGGCCCAATCAGATTATCGGCTTCGAGCAGTCCGGATGCAAACCGTGCCGTAGTTAGGCCCAACTATATGACGGGCTTTTAACAGGCTGGATTAATATAGGGCCGAAATGTTAAACGGGCCCTTAACAGGCCGAAACAAATATCAGGCCGAATTACTAAATGGGCCTTTAGCAAATGGGCCCAAAAGCGTAGCGTCCAATTGACGGGCCGAATCTGATATGGGCCATAATTTAGGCCAAAGCCTCTTAAAGGGCCGGAACTGATCTGGGCCGTAATTTGGCCCAGAACGTGGTAGGCTTTTAACGGGCCGGATCTCATATGGGCCATTATTAGGCCCGGAACGTGGCAGGCCATTAATGGACCGGATCAAATATGGGCCGGCATTTGGCCCAAAACATGGCAACCAGTTAATGGGCCGGCCTACTAGGGTCCTCAAAATCTTGTGGGCCTACAGCTGGGCCGACCCATTAATGTCAGCGAAATCTCGTGGGCCTTTAGCTGGGCCGGCCCATTATGGTCCACAAAAATCTTGTGGGCCTTCACCTGGGCCGGCCCATTATGGCGCGCAAAAATCTTGTGGGCCTTTACCTGGGCCGGCCCATTATGGTCCACAAAATCTTGTGGGCCTTTAGCTGGGCCGTCCCATTATGGTCCGCAAAATCTTGTGGGCCTTTACTTGGGCTGGCCCATTTAAACTTTATGGGCCGTGCCACGTGTCGACGTATCATAGGCACTTTGGGTCCAATGAGTGGATGACATCTGTCCCAACGGTGAGCCGACACGTGTTTCCTCCAGCCAATGATGATTTTACACGTGGAAAATCGCCATTGGTCGGGGCTGTTAACGGGTTATCGGATCCAAAACCGGACCCGATAGCTTAACGGCGTTCCGTTACGGTGGATGCCACGTGTCGGTCACCCTTGACAAAAGCACTTCTGTGACGCGCGATTTATCGTCATGGAAGTGGACACTTCCGTGATGATAATTTTGGTAATGTCATGGAACACTTCTATGACAGCACAGGTATGACTATCTTGATTCTGTCATAAATTTGTCATGGATGTACATGCATGACAAAAAACGCGACCTACTGTGACAAACACGTATCATCACGGAAGTGTATTTTTTTGTAGTGCAGTGACCACAAGACACCAGGGTGTGCCTGAGGCCCCTGGCGCGTGGTGGTGGATTGTGCCCTCCTCGAATGTCGGTTGGAGCTCTACTTCGGGTGCAAGGAAGCTTATATCCGGAAAAAATTGTGTTAAAATCTCAGCGTAATCGGAGTTACGGATCTCCGGGAATATAAGAAACAGTTTTCGGCCAGATCTGGGGAACACGAAACAGAAGAGAACAGAGAGGGAGATCCAATATCGGAGGGGCTCCTGCCCCTCCGCCGCCATGGAGGCCATGGACTAGAGGGGGAACTCTCCTCCCATCTAGGGGGAGGCCAAGGAAGAAGAAGAAGAAGGAGGGGGGGCTCTCTCCCCCTCTCTCCCGGTGGCGCCGGAGTGCCGCGGGGGCAAGGATCGTGACGGCGATCTACATCAACAATCTTGCTACCATCAACACCAACTTTCTCCCCCTCTATGCAGCGGTGTAACACCCCTTCTCCTGCTGTAATCTCTACTTAAACATCATGCTCAAAACTATATATTATTTCCCAATGATACGTGGTTATCCTATGATGTTTGAGTAGATCCATTTTGTCCTATGGGTTAATCATGATCTTGGTTGGTATGATTGTATATTTTATTTAAGGCTCTGTGCTACGGTGCCCTCCGTGTCGCGCAAACGGAGAGGTCCCCGCTGTAGGGTGTTGCAATATGTTCATGATTCACTTATTGTCGGTTGCGGGAGTGACAGAAGCCTAAACACGGATAAGTGGATTGTTGCGTATGGGAGTAAAGAGGACTTGATACTTAATGCTATGGTTGGGTTTTACGGCCTTAATGATTTAGTAGTTGCGGATGCTTGCTAGGGGTCCAATCATAAGTGCATTTGATCCAAGTAGAGAAAGTATGTTAGCTCATGCCTCTCCCTCATATAAAATTGCAAGAATGATTATCGGTCTAGTTATCGATTGCCTAGGGACAAATGACTTTCTTGTTGACAAAAGCTATCCACTTTTATTACCTTGCAATTTATTCATAGTTTTATTCTCGCAAAGTACTCGTAGTTTTATTCTTGCAAAATAGTTTCATACTTGTTCTAGGTAAAGCAAACATCAAGTGTGCGTAGAGTTGTATCGGTGGTCGATAGAACTTGAGCGAATATGTGTTCTACCGTTAGCTCCTCATTGGGTTCGACACTCTTATTTATCGAAGAAGGATACAAACAATCTCCTATACTTGTGGGTTATCACCTATGTCTTGGCCTACAAGAAGGATCAATCAATCTTGTGACAGATGGGTTACAGAGAAAGAATCGGGAGAGGAGAAAGAGATACGTGCGTCTACGTTTACAGAGATTCAATACATCACGTTTTGTCTATCACCCTCCCTTAATCTAAACTATCCTAAGTTTAGATTATTCTGCTAGGGAGGCTCTGGGCGGCGCGAACCAAGGACGATGGCGCTCGAGTGGCAGCAGGGAAGATGGCATCGATCCCGTCAACTCAGAGCTCTTCTGCTCGTGTTCGTTCGCAGAGAGGTCAAGGGCGACGAGGGTGACATCCTGGACATGTTGGCTCGACGAGATAACGACGATGGCTGCAAAAGCTTGATCGGCAGCGACGGTTGCTCTCAGGTGACCATGGGTGTGAGTGCTAGGGAGAGAGGGAGGAACCAGAGAGCGAGGGAGAAATAGCAGAGGGGTCGAGGCGGTCTTGGGCGGCGGATCAGGACGAGGGGGAGCAATTGCGTGGCCGCGGCTGTGTGCGCACTCAACAGCGAGCTGTCTGCCTGCTCTGGCAAGAGGAGGAAGACGACAAGGGGAGAAGTGGGCTGTGCCTAGCAGGTCGGCCACTATAGAGGTAGGCCAGGTAAGTTCTCTCTATTTCTCTTTTCTTATTCTGTCAGTTTTCTATTTTGTTCTGTTTGTTTTGATTTAGTTCTAGCACTAAATCATTTTAGTTACCTCTGGAAGTTTTTGTGGCTGTAAGCTGAACTAATCCAAAGCCCCACATTATTTTTCAGAATCATTGGAGTTATAATTATATTTATAGGAATTTATAACCCCAATTCAAATACATTAGGAGTTAACTCCAACCACAAATGCCATGGAAAAAATGTGTAATATTTATGGAGGAGCTTTTCATCACTTCTCATAAATCATGAACATTTTTGAAGGGCACTTTGGATTCATTGAAAATTATTTTAGGTTGATCCTATTTGAATTAATTTGGTGTTAGGGTTTGGTCATCCCCATTTGAAGTTTCCTTTGGAATTAAACATGATGCTTACCAATGCAACTAATTGCTAGGGTTGTGACATTGAGGCTCAATAAAAATAGTGGAAAGGAAGAAAAGAGCAAAAAAAAGCTTTTAAGCAAGAAAGAGATCAAAGCTTATAACCAAAGAGTGGAGTATGAAAATAGATACTTGTGCATGAGGATACATGGAATAGGAAACCTATTGCTTTCATGAATAGGATTGGTGCCAAGTGGTGAATCGCGCCCAAACGTGCAATAAGTTAGCGTCTCTCCTTGTGTTTGTGCAACACGAGCTTAATCTTCGTTCGGCAATTTTGTATTGCTCATCTGTATAGTTGCACAAGCCCCATTATCGCACTCTGTGTGTTTCTTTATTGCCTTCCTCTATATTTGTGATCACTTGCTTTGCATTTTGAGTCCTTTGGATTGAATTCAACATTTGCATTGGACTTCAATTTGCGTAATATTTTATGCCACTAACCCCACCGAGCTCCACATATAGCTTTGTTGTGAGTTTGTAGGTGTGCATTGGGAACACTTATCAACATCGTATTTGCTTTATTGGTACACATTGGACATCTTCGATCCTTGTCATCCATGGAGCCGAGAAGGTAACTTGATATTGTTCTTTCCCTTTAGCCACTTACTGCATACACTAGTGCCATGATGTATAGGGACGACACATCTACTTCGGTCTATACCAACAACGACGACTTTGATGCCATGAAGAACCACTTGGACGCCAAGATGGATGCTCAAATGGAGGAGCTCAAAGCCCTCATAATCACCGACAAGAGGTTTTCCTCATCTTCGAGAAGACACTCCAGTGCACATGCTTCCGAGATACCATCTCCGGCAAGGTCACATCGGCATCGACACCATCACCGACAAGAACGTGAAGGTCAAGAGCTCAACACTAACCACTTCTCTAAGACTTCACCATCTACCTTGGCGTCTTCGCCAAGCGACTTGAAGGCATCTTTGTCTTTGGATATACGTCATCTTCGCCGACAAGCACCTCAAGAGAAGCTCCCCAAGCTCAAGTATGTGACTTCCATGAGCTACTACGACCTCGACACCAACCACGATATTCCTTTCTATGGGACTCAAGACCCCGATGAGTATCTCGAGTGGGAGCGCAAGATGAACGCCTACCTCAAGATACATCAAGTACCCTCTGAAGACCAAGTGAAGTGCACAACAAGTAACTTCCATGACTAAGCGTCGACATGGTGTCTTCACACACCTTCGAAGAGCTTCGACATAAGTTGGCCCAAGATGAAGTTAGCTATGCGGTGAGAGTTTGTGCCTTCCACCTACACGTAACATCGTCTATGCCAATTGAAGAACACCATCCAAGGATCCAAGTCCAGCACGGAGTACTTCATGGAGATGAACAAAGCCTTGCGACGAGCTGGTGTGGACAACCCCATTTGGATGAAGTTCCACTTCATGATGGGATTGAACAAAGACATCTTCAAGACTTCTCCACCCGAAGAACACTTCACAACGACCAAGCTCCACGACAACGAGCATGAGGATGGTACCACCACAATGTCCAGGCCCGACGAGCACCAAGATGACACTCCCAAGTTCGACTGCACCGCCATCCCTCTTTGTGGCATTCACGATGCCAAGTCTACCATGACTCTTTTTAAAGACGGCGCAGTGACGTCTACAACTATGGAGCCTCTCAAGGAACATGCTTTGGAGGTGAGCGACATGGTGACGAGAAAGGGTGTTGATTTCATCTTTGGAGGCGAGAGTGAGATGATCGAGCATGGGATTTTCCCTTCATTCATGGGGGCGAATGATGATGTGCCATCTTTGGCCTTCATCCACGACGACGGTGACGAGATGGTTGAGCATGGGATTTTCCCTTCGACCACGGCGACGTATGGTGACGATTTGAGCGACTTGTGCCACCATATTGAGAGTGAGAGCGAGTTCACCACTAGCCCCATATATGATGAGATGCCTAAATTCCCATGTGAGGAGAGCCACAACCCCCACCACTTCAGTGAGATGAGTGACTCCACCATATGTGACTTTGAGTGCATCTATCTTGAGGGAGTGAATGAGCCAACACAACATAGAGAGAGTGAGCTAGTTGATAGGGCATGTGATAGTCTCCAACGTATCTATAATTTTTATTGCTCCATGCTATTATAGTATCAATCTTGGATGTTTTATATGCAATTATAAGAAATTATATATCATTTTCGGGACTAACCTATTAACTTAGTGACAAGTGCTAGTTGCTGTTTTTTGCCTGTTTTTGGTTTTCCAGGATATCACTACCAAACAAAGTCCAATTGCCACGAATTTTTTTGGAGATTTTTTCTGGACAAAAGAGACCCTGGAAGCTTTAGGAGAGGGCCAGAAGATGGAGGAGTAGACCACAAGGCACCAGGGCGCGCCTGTTGGGGAACGTAGTAATTTCAAAAAAATTCCTACGCACACGCAAGATCATGGTGATGCATAGCAACGAGAGGGGAGAGTGTTGTCCACGTACCCTCGTAGACCATAAGCGGAAGCGTTATGACAACGTGGTTGATGTAGTCGTACGTATTCACGATCGACCGATCCTAGTACCGAACGTACGGCACCTCCGCAATCTGCACATGTTCAGCTCGGTGACGTCCCACGAACTCACGATCCAGTAGAGCTTCGAGGGAGAGTTCCGTCAGCACGACGGCGTGATGACGGTGATGATGAAGTTACCGACGTAGGGCTTCGCCTAAGCACCGCTACGATATGACCGAGGTGGAATATGGTGGAGGGGGGCACCGCACACGGCTTGGAACAATCAACTTGTGTGTCCTAGGGTGCCCCCTGCCCCCATATATAAAGGAGCAAGGGGGAAGGCCGACCGGCCCTTGTGGCGCGCCAGGAGAGGAGGATTCCTCCTCCTAGTAGGAGTAAGACTCCCTTTCCTACTCCTACTAGGAGGGGGAAAGGAAGGAGGAGAGGGAGAAGGAAAGGGGGGCGCCGCCCCCCTTCCCTAGTCCAATTCGGACCAGAGGGGGAGGGGGCGCGCGGCCTTCCCTGGCCGGCCCTCTCTCTCTCCACTAAGGCCCATGTGGCCCATTAGTTCTCCCGGGGGGTTCCGGTACCCCTCCGACACTCCGGTTTTCTCCGAAATCACCGGAACACTTCCGGTGTTCGAATATAGCCGTCCAATATATCAATCTTTATGTCTCAACCATTTCGAGACTCCTCGTCATGTCCGTGATCACATCCGGGACTCCGAACTATCTTCGGTACATCAAAACACATAAACTCATAATACTGATCGTCACCGAACGTTAAGCGTGCAAACCCTACGGGTTCGAGAACTATGTAGACATGACCGAGACTCATCTCCGGTCGATAACCAATAGCGGAACCTAGATGCTCATATTGGTTCCTACATATTCTACGAAGATCTTTATCGGTCAAACCGCATAGCAGCATAAGTTGTTCCCTTTGTCAACCGTATGTTATTTGCCTGAGATTCGATCGTCGGTATCTCAATACCTAGTTCAATCTCGTTACCGGCAAGTCTTTTTACTCATTCCGTAATGCATCATCCCGCAACTAACTCATTAGTTACATTGCTTGCAAGGCTTATAGTGATGTGCATTACCGAGAGGGCCGAGAGATACCTCTTCGACAATCGGAGTGACAAATCCTAATCTTGATCTATGCCAACTCAACAAGTACCATCTGAGACACCTGTAGAGCACCTTTATAATCACCCAGTTACGTTGTGACGTTTGGTAGCACACAAAGTGTTCCTCCGGTATTCGGGAGTTGCATAATCTCATAGTCATAGGAACATGTATAAGTCATGAAGAAAGCAATAGCAATATACTAAACGATCAAATGCTAAACTAACGGAATGGGTCAAGTCAATCACATCATTCTCTAATGATGTGATCCCGTTAATCAAATGACAACTCATGTCTATGGCTAGGAAACATAACCATCTTTGATTCAACGAGCTAGTCAAGTAGAGGCAAACTAGTGACACTCTGTTTGTCTATGTATTCACACATGTACTAAGTTTCCGGTTAATACCATTCTAGCATGAATAATAAACATTTATCATGATATAAGGAAATATAAATAACAACTTTATTATTGCCTCTAGGGCATATTTCCTTCAGTCTCCCACTTGCACTAGATTTAGTAATCTAGATTACACAGTAATGATTCTAACACCCATGGAGTCTTGTGTTGATCATGTTTTGCTCGTGAGAGAGGCTTAGTCAACGGGTCATTCTAACACCCAAGGCAATTGCACGAGTATTGTCACAAAAGATTTTTATTGGACCCGATGCACTAGGTATGACACCTAGATCGGATATGAACTCCTTCATCCAGACTCCTTCATTTGTTGTTTCCGAAGTAGCTTTTTACTCCGCTTCACACGTAGATCCCGCCACGACGCTTTGCTTAGAACTGCACCAACTGACAGCTCCACCGTTCAATATAAATACGTATCCGGTTTGTGACTTAGAGTCATCCGGATCAGTGTCAAAGCTTGCATCGACGTAAACATTTACGACGAGCTCTTTGTGACCTCCATAAACGAGAAACATATCCTTAGTCCTTTTCAGGTATTTCATGATGTTCTTGACCGCTGTCCAGTGATCCACTCCTTGATTACTTTGGTACCTCCCGGCTAAACTTATAGTAAGGCACACATCAGGTCTGGTACACAGCATTGCATACATGATAGAGCCTATGGCTGAAGCATAGGGAACACCTTTCATTTTCTCTCTATCTTCTGCAGTGTTCAGGCATTGAGTCTGACTCAACTTCACACCTTGTAACACAGGCAAGAACCCTTTCTTTGCTTGATCCATTTTGAACTTCTTCAAAACTTTGTCAAGGTATGTGCTTTGTGAAAGTCCAATTAAGCGTCTTGATCTATCTCTATAGATCTTAATGCCCAATATATAAGCAGCTTCACCGAGGTCTTTCATTGAAAAACTCTTATTCAAGTATCCTTTTATGCTATCCAGAAATTCTATATCATTTCCAATCAACAATATGTCATCCACATATAATATTAGAAATGCTACAGAGCTCCCACTCACTTTCTTGTAAATACAGGCTTCTCCAAAAGTCTGTATAAAACCATATGCTTTGATCACACTATCAAAACGTTTATTCCAACTCCGAGATGCTTGCACCAGTCCATAAATGGATTGCTAGAGCTTGCACACTTTGTTAGCACCCTTTGGATCGATAAAACCTTCAGGTTGCACCATATACAACTCTTCTTTCAGAAATCCATTCAGGAATGTAGTCTTTACATCCATTTGCCAAATTTCATAATCATAAAATGCAGCAATTGCTAACATGATTTGGACGGACTTAAGCATCGCTACGGGTGAGAGGGTTTCATCGTAGTCAACTCCTTGAACTTGTCGAAAACCTTTCGCAACAAGTCGATCTTTGTAGACAGTAACATTACCGTCAGCGTCAGTCTTCTTCTTGAAGATCCATTTATTCTTGATGGCTTGCTGATCATCAGGCAAGTCAACCAAAGTCCACACTTTGTTCTCGTACATGGATCCCATCTCAGATTTCATGGCCTTAAGGCATTTTGCGGAATCTGGGCTCATCATCGCTTCCTCATAGTTCGTAGGTTCGTCATGGTCAAGTAACATGACCTCCAGAACAGGATTACCGTACCACTCTGGTGCGTATCTTACTCTGGTTGACCTACGCGGTTCGGTAGTAACTTAATCTGAAGTTACATGATCATCATCATTAGCTTCCTCACTAATTGGTGTAGGAGTCACAGGAACAGATTTCTGTGATGAACTACTTTCCAATAAGGGAGCAGGTACAGTTACCTCATCAAGTTCTACTTTCCTCCCACTCAATTCTTTCGAGAGAAACTCCTTCTCTAGAAAGGATCCATTCTTAGCAACGAATGTCTTGCCTTCGGATCTGTGATAGAAGGTGTACCCAACAGTCTCCTTTGGGTATCCTATGAAGACACATTTCTCCTATTTGGGTTCGAGCTTATCAGGTTGAAGCTTTTTCACATAAGCATCGCAGCCCCAAACTTTAAGAAACGACAACTTTGGTTTCTTGCCAAACCACAGTTCATAAGGCGTCATCTCAACGGATTTATATGGTGCCCTATTTAACGTGAATGCAGCCGTCTCTAAAGCATAACCCCAAAACGATAGCGGTAAATCAGTAAGAGACATCATAGATCGCACCATATCTAGTAAAGTGCGATTACGATGTTCGGACACACAATTACGCTGTGGTGTTCCGGGTGGCGTGAGTTGCGAAACTATTCTGCATTGTTTCAAATGGAGACCAAACTCGTGACTCAAATATTCTCCTCCATGATCAGATAGTAGAAACTTTATTTTCTTGTTACAATGATTTTCCACTTCACTCTGAAATTCTTTGAACTTTTCAAATATTTCAGACGTATGCTTGATTAAGTAGATATACCCATATCTGCTCAAATCATCTGTGAAGGTGAGAAAATAACGATACCCGCCGCGAGCCTCAACATTCATCAGACCACCTACATCAGTATGTATGATTTCCAACAAATCTGTTGCTCGCTCCATTGTTCTGGAGAACGGAGTTTTGGTCATCTTGCCCATGAGGCATGGTTCGCAAGTACCAAGTGATTCATAATCAAGTGATTCCAAAAGTCCATCAGAATGGAGTTTCTTCATGCGCTTTACACCAATATGACTTAAATGGCGGTGCCACAAATAAGTTGCACTATCATTATCAACTCTGCATCTTTTGGCTTCAATATTATGAATATGTGTATCACTACTATCGAGATTCAATATAAATAGACCACTCTTCAAGGGTGCATGACCATAAAAGATATTACTCATATAAATAGAACAACCATTATTCTCTGATTTAAATGAATAACCGTCTCTCATCAAACAAGATCCAGATATAATGTTCATGCTCAACGCTGGCACCAAATAACAATTATTCAGGTCTAAAACTAATCCTGAAGGTAGATGTAGAGGTAGCGTGCCGACTACGATCACATCGACTTTGGAACCATTTCCCACGCGCATCGTCACCTCGTCCTTAGCCAATCTTCGCTTAATCCGTAGTCCCTATTTTGAGTTGCAAATATTAGCAACAGAACCAGTATCAAATACCCAGGTGCTACTGCGAGCATTAGTAAGGTACACATCAATAACATGTATATCACATATACCTTTGTTCACCTTGTCATCCTTCTTATCCGCCAAATACTTGGGGCAGTTCCTTTGCAGTAGAAGCACTCAGTCTCAGGCTTAGGTCCAGACTTGGGTTTCTTCACTTGAGAAGCAACTTGCTTGCCGTTCTTCTTGAAGTTCCCCTTCTTCCCTTTACCCTTTTTCTTGAAACTAGTGGTCTTGTTGACCATCAACACTTGATGCTCCTTCTTGATTTCTACCTCCGCAACCTTTAGCATCGCGAAGAGCTCGGGAATTGTCTTATCCATCCCTTGCATGTTATAGTTCATCACGAAGCTCTTGTAGCTTGGTGGCAGTGATTGAAGAATTCTATCAATGACACTATCATCCGGAAGATTAACTCCCAGTTGAATCAAGTGATTGTTATGCCTAGACATTTTGAGTATATGCTCACTGACAGAACTATTCTCCTCTAGCTTATTGGAGGCTTCATATCTCTCAATCCGGGCATTTGCTTGAAATATTAACTTCAACTCCTGGAACATCTCATATGCTACATGACGTTCAAAACGTCGTTGAAGTCCCAGTTCTAAGCCGTAAAGCATGGCACACTGAACTATCAAGTAGTCATCAGCTTTGCTCTGCCATACGTTCATAACATCTGGCGTTGCTCCTGCAGCGGGTTTGGCACCTAGCGGTGCTTCTAGGACGTAATTCTTCTGTGCAGCAATGAGGATAATCCTCAAGTTACAAACCCAGTCCGTGTAGTTGCTACCATCATTTTTCAACTTAGCTTTCTCAAGGAACGCATTAAAATTCAACGGAACAACAACACGGGCCATCTATCTACAACAACATAGACATGCAAAATATTATCAGGTACTAAGTTCATGATAAATTAAAGTTCAATTAATCAAATTACTTAAGAACTCCCACTTAGATAGACATCCCTCTAATCATCTAAGTGATCACGTGATCCATATCAACTAAACCATGTCCGATCATCACGTGAGATGGAGTAGTTTTCAATGGTGAACATCACTATGTTGATCATATCTACTATATGATTCACGCTCGACCTTTCGGTCTCATTGTTCCGAGGCCATATCTGCATATGCTAGGCTCGTCGAGTTTAACCCGAGTATTCTGCGTGTGCAAAACTGGCTTACACCCGTTGTATGTGAATGTAGAGCTTATCACACCTGATCATCATGTGGTGTGACGAACTTTCGCAATGGTGCATACTCAGGGAGAACACTTGTACCTTGAAATTTAGTGAGAGATCATCTTATAATGCTACCGCCGAACTAAGCAAAATAAGATGCATAAAAGATAAACATCACATGCAATCAATATAAGTGATATGATATGGCCATCATCATCTTGTGCTTTTGATCTCCATCTCCAAAGCACCGTCATGATCACCATCATCACCGGCGCGACACCTTGATCTCCATCGTAGCATCGTTGTCGTCTCGCCAACTATTGCTTCTACGACTATCGCTACCGCTTAGTGATAAAGTAAAGCAATTACATGACGATTGCATTTCATACAATAAAGCGACAACCATATGGTTCCTGCCAGTTGCCGATAACTTCGTTACAAAACATGATCATCTCATACAATAAAATTTAGCATCATGTCTTGACCATATCACATCACAACATGCCCTGCAAAAACAAGTTAGACGTCCTCTACTTTGTTGTTGCAAGTTTTACGTGGCTGCTACGGGCTGAGCAAGAACCATTCTTACCTACGCATCAAAACCACAACGAATTTTCGTCAAGTATGTGCTGTTTTAACCTTCAAAAAGGACCGGGCGTAGCCATACTCGATTCAACTAAAGTTGGAGAAACTGACACCCGCCAGCCACCTGTGTGCAAAGCACGTCGGTAGAACCAGTCTCGCGTAAGCGTACGCGTAATGTCGGTCCGGGCCGCTTCATCCAACAATACCGCCGAATCAAAGTATGACATGCTAGAAAGAAGTATGACTATTATCGCCCACAACTCACCTGTGTTCTACTCGTGCATATAACATCTACGCATAAACCTGGCTCGGATGCCACTGTTGGGGAACGTAGTAATTTCAAAAAAATTCCTACGCACACGCAAGATCATGGTGATGCATAGCAACGAGAGGGGAGAGTGTTGTCCACGTACCCTTGTAGACCGTAAGCGGAAGCGTTATGAGAACGCGGTTGATGTAGTCGTACGTCTTCACGATCGACCAATCCTAGTACCAAACCTACGGCACCTCCACGATCTGCACACATTCAGCTCGGTGACGTCCCACGAACTCACGATCCAGTAGAGCTTCGAGGGAGAGTTCTGTCAGCACGACAGCGTGATGATGGTGATGATGAAGCTACTGACGCAGGGCTTCGCCTAAGCACCGCTACAATATGACCGAGGTGGAATATGGTGGAGGGGGCACCGCACACGGCTTGGAACAATCAACTTGTGTGTCCTAGGGTGCCCCCTGCCCCCGTATATAAAGGAGCAAGGGGGGAGGGCGGTCGTCCCTTGTGGCGCGCTAGGAGAGGAGGAGTCCTCCTCCTAGTAGGAGTAGGACTCCCCTTTCCTACTCCTACTAGGAGGGGGAAAGGAAGGAGGAGAGGGAGAAGGAAAGGGGGGCGCCGCCCCCCTTCCCTAGTCCAATTCGGACCAGAGGGGGAGGGGGCGTGCGGCCTGCCCTGGCCGGCCCTCTTTCTCTCCACTAAGGCCCGTGTGGCCCATTAGTTCTCCGGGGGGGTTCCGGTAACCCTCCGGCACTCCGGTTTTCTCCGAAATCACCCGGAACACTTCCGGTGTCTGAATATAGCCATCCAATATATCAATCTTTATGTCTTGACCATTTTGAGATTCCTAGTCATGTCCGTGATCACATCCGGGACTCCGAACTATCTTCGGTACATCAAAACACATAAACTCATAATACCGATCGTCACTGAACGTTAAGCGTGCGGACCCTACGGGTTCGAGAACTATGTAGACATGACCGAGACTCATCTCCGGTCTATAACCAATAGCTGAACCTGGATGCTCATATTGGTTCCTACATATTCTACGAAGATCTTTATCGGTCAAACCACATAACAGCATACGTTGTTCCCTTTGTCAACGGTATGTTACTTGCCCGAGATTCGATCGTCGGTATCTCAATACCTAGTTCAATCTCGTTACCGGCAAGTCTCTTTACTCATTCTGTAATGCATCATCCCACAACTAACTCATTAGTTACATTGCTTGCAAGGCTTATAGTGATGTGCATTATCGAGAGGTCCCAGAAATACCTCTCCGACAATCGGAGTGACAAATCCTAATCTTGATCTATGCCAACTCAACAAGTACCATCAGAGACACCTGTAGAGCACCTTTATAATCACCCAGTTATGTTGTGACGTTTGGTAGCACACAAAGTGTTCCTCTGGTATTCGGGAGTTGCATAATCTCATAGTCATAGGAACATGTATAAGTCATGAAGAAAGCAATAGCAATATACTAAACGATCAAATGCTAAGCTAACGGAATGGGTCAAGTCAATCACATCATTCTCTAATGATGTGATCCCATTAATCAAATGACAACTCATGTCTATGGCTAGGAAACATAACCATCTTTGATTCAACGAGCTAGTCAAGTAGAGGCAAACTAGTGACACTCTGTTTGTCTATGTATTCACACATGTACTAAGTTTCCGGTTAATACAATTCTAGCATGAATAATAAACATTTATCATGATATAAGGAAATATAAATAACAACTTTATTATTGCCTCTAGGGCATATTTCCTTCAGCGCCCAGGGGGTAGGTGCACCCTGGTGGCTTGTGGGGCCCACATTCACTCGTTTGACCTGATTCCGCCTCTATAAATTCTCTAAACTCGGGAAGCCAACAAAGAGCTACCAGAAACACTTTTTCCTCCACCGCAAGTTCCTGTTCTCGAGAGATCCCATCTAGGGCCCTTTTTGGCACTCAGCTGGAGGGGGAAATCAACCACTGAGGGGCTCTACATCAACCTTGCTGCCCTTCCGATGATGTGTGAGTAGTTTACCACAGACCTACGGTCCATAGCTAGTAGCTAGATGGCTTCCTCGCTCTCTTTGATTTTCAATACAATGTTCTCCTTGATGTTCTTGGATATCTATTCGATGTAATCACTTTTTGCGGTGTCTTTGTTGGGATCCGATGAATTGTGAGTTTATGACCAGATTATCTATGAATATTATTTGAGTCTTCTATGAACTCTTTTATGCATGATTATTATAGCTTTGTATTTCTCTCTGATCTATTGATTTGGTTTGGCCAACTAGATTGATTTTTCTTGCAATGGGAGAGGTGTTTTGTGATGGGTTCGATCTTGCGGTGCTCAATTCCAGTGACAGAAAGGGATATGACACATATTTGTATTGTTGCCATTAAGGATAAAAGGATGGGGTTTATTCATATTAATTGAGTTTAGTTTGTCTACATCATGTCATCTTGCTTAAGGCGTTACTCCGTTCTTTATGAACTTAATACTCTAGATGCATGCTAGATAGCGGTCGATGTGTGGAGTAATAGTAGTAGATGCGGGCAGGAGTCGGTCTACTTGTCTCAGACGTGATGCCTATATACATGATCATTGCCTTAGATATCATCATGATTATTCGCTTTTCTATGAATTGCACAATAGTAATTTGTTTGCCCACCATATGCTATCTTCAAGAGAGAAGCCTCTAATGATAACTATGGCCACCGAGTCTATCTAATTTATGTATTAACATCCAAAAATATATTGCTGCACTTTTATTTAGTTTATTTTATTTTGTGTTTTTATTTATCTATCTATCAGTACGAGATTTGATCCATGCAATTAACATGTAAACAACTTAAGAAAATGCGTCATTGCAAATATTGATATGAAACTAATGGAGACTTGTTTCATCTGAGGCCATCATTTCTTCACTGGCAATAGTAGAAGGGCCTCGAGTTGTAAGCATGAAACCGAGTGTGTAAAATAAGGCACTATAATACATTAATTAAGTCAATTCTGCATACAAATTTCTGCACAATAAAATTGAGCGGGTCATCTTCATCTTAGATTTCTATTTTGTGTTAAGAACGAAACAAAATTGCATGAAGTCATCAAATAATTGATTTGACGATACATAGGAACAAGTAAAAAAGTTATTCGAGCGTCAAGCAGATGATATAGTATCCTCAACAAAAAAAGCAGATGATATAGAGTAAAAATTACCTGTCTAGCTAGTTTGGTAGAGGGAGGTTGGGAGTAAAACAGGAGGCGACCAAGCCAATCGTCATGGCACAGGAGGCAGCCCTTCGGTGAGATTATTCAAGAATCGAGTTGCCTCCATTTTGTTTCTGCTGATGTTAAGCAGAAGAAGCGAGCGCAGATGCGAGTGATACGTCTCCAACGTATCTATAATTTTTTATTGTTCCATGCTATTATATTATCTTTTTGGATGTTTTATATGCATTAATATGCTATTTTATATTATTTTTGGGACTAACATATTAACCTAGAGCCCAGTGCCAGTTTCTGTTTTTTTTCGTGTTTTTGAGTTTCGCAGAAAAGGAATACCAAACGGAGTCCAAACGGAATTAAACCTTCGCGATGATTTTTCTTGGACCAAAAGACACCCAGGAGACTTGGAGAGCAAGTCAGAAGAGCCACGAGGCGGCCACAAGGGGGGAGGGCGCGCCACCTGCCTTGTGGGCCCTCGTGACTCCCCTGACCTAATTCTTCGTCCTATATATTCACATATATGCCCAAACCACGAGAAGTATCCACGAAAACACTTTTCCACCGCCAGAACCTTCTGTTCCCGTGAGATCCCATCTAGGGCCTTTTCCGGCATCCTGCCGGAGGGGGATTCGATCACAGAGGGCTTCTACATCAACACTATTGCCCTTCTGATGAAGCGTGATTAGTTTACCTCGGACCTGCGGGTCCATAGCTAGTAGCTAGATGGCTTCTTTTCTCTCTTTGATTCTCAATACCATGTTCTCCTCGATGTTCTTGGAGATCTATCCGATGTAATCTTCTTTTGCGGTGTGTTTGTCAAGATCCGATGAATTGTGGATTTATGATTAGCTTATCTATGAATATTATTTGAATCTTCTCTGAATTCTTATATGCATGATTTGATATCTTTGTAATTCTCTTCGAACTATCGGTTTGGTTTGGCCAACTAGATTGGTTTTTCTTGCAATGGGAGAAGTGCTTAGCTTTGGGTTCAATCTTGCGGTGTCCTTTCCCAGTGACAATAGGGACAACAAGGCACGTATTGTATTGTTGCCATCGAGGCTAAAAAGATGGGGTGTACATCATATTGCTTGAGTTTATTCCTCTACAGCATGTCATCTTACTTAATGCATTACTATGTAATTCATGAACTTAATACTCTAGATGCAGGCAGGAGTCGATCGATGTGTGGAGTAATAGTAGTAGATGCAGAATCGTTTCGGTCTACTTGACATGGACGTGATGCCTATATTTCATAATCATTGCCTTAGATATTGTCATAACTTTGCGCTTTTCTATCAATTGCTCGATAGTAATTTGTTCACCCACCGTATTATTTGCTATCTTGAGAGAAGCCTCTAGTGAAACTTATGGCCCCCGGGTCAATTTTCCATCATATAAGTTTCAAATCTACTATTTTGCAATCTTTTACTTTCCGATCTATAAACCCAAAAACCCCCAAAAAATACTTTATCTTTTGTTGAGTTTTATCTATCTCTATCAGATCTCACTTTTGCAAGTGACCGTGAAGGGATTGACAACCCCTTTATAGTGTTGGGTGCAAGTTGATTGATTGTCTATGCAGGTATTGGTGATTTGTGCGTTCTCTCCTACTGGATTGATACCTTGGTTCTCTAACTGAGGGAAATACTTATCTCTACTTTGCTGCATCACCCTTTCCTCTTCAAGGGAAAAACCAACGCAAGCTCAAGAAGTAGCAGGAAGAATTTCTGGCGCCGTTGCCGGGGAGATCTAATCAAGTCAAGAAATACCAAGTACCCATCATAAAACTCTCATATCTTGCATTACATTATTCGCCATTTTCCTTTCATTTTCCTCTCCCTCACTTCTAAAACGATTTTCGAAAAGATTTGCCTTTTTATTCGCCCTTCTTTCCGTTCGCCTTTTCGTTTGCCCTTATGTCTTACTCGGTTTGTTTGCTTGGTATAATTGTGTGTTTATTGAAAATCAACTTTATGATGTTTATGGATCCTCATCCACTTGCTAATGTTTTTAAAAGATCCAACTAGGATGAACCAATTGTTAGTAAGTTGAGTGCACTAGATTATCTTTATGATGTTTTGCTTGAAATCCGTGAATCTGATAATTGTGATGAATGATGTCTACTACACAACCTTCTTCTTGTAGATGTTGTTGGGCCTCCAAGTGCAGAGGTTTTTAGGACAGTAACAAATTTCCCTCAAGTGGATGACCTAAGGTTTATCAATCCGTGGGAGGCGTAGGATGAAGATGGTCTCTCTCAAACAACCCTGCAACCAAATAACAAAGAGTCTCTTGTGTCCCCAACACACCCAATACAATGGTAAATTGTATAGGTGCACTAGTTCGGCGAAGAGATGGTGATACAAGTGCAATATGGATGGTAGATATAGGTTTTTGTAATCTGAAGTTATAAAAACAGCAAGGTAACTAATGATAAAAGTGAGCACAAATGGTATTGCAATGCTTCGAAACAAGGCCTAGGGTTCATACTTTCACTAGTGCAAGTTCTCTCAACAATTATAACATAATTTGATCATATAACAATCCCTCAAAATGCAACAAAGAGTCACTTCAAAGTCACTAATAGCGGAAAACAAACGAAGAGATTATTGTAGGGTACAAAACAACCTCAAAGTTATCCTTTCTGATCGATCTATTCAAGAGTCCGTAGTAAAATAACACGAAGCTATTCTTTCCGTTCGATCTATCCTAGAGTTCGTACTAGAATAACACCTTAAGACACACATCAACCAAAACCCTAATGTCACCTAGGTACTCCAATGTCACCACAAGTATCCGTGGGTATGATTATACGATATGCATCACACAATCTCAGATTCATCTATTCAAACCAACACAAAGTACTTCAAAGAGTGCCCCAAAGTTTCTACCGGAGAGTCAAGACGAAAACGTGTGCCAACCCCTATGCATAAGTTCACAAGGTCACTGAACCCGCAAGTTGATCACCAAAGCATACATCAAGTAGATCACGTGAATATCCCATTGTCACCACACATAAGCACATGCAAGACATACATCAAGTGTTCTCAAATCCTTAAAGACTCAATCCGATAAGATAACTTCAAAGGGAAAAATCAATCCATTACAAGAGAGTAGAGGGGGAGAAACATCATAAGATCCAACTATAATAGCAAAGCTCGCGATAAATCAAGATCGTGCCAGATCAAGAACACGAGAGAGAGAGAGAGATCAAACACATAGCTACTGGTACATACCCTCAGCCCCGAGGGTGAACTACTCCCTCCTCATCATGGAGAGCGCCGAGATGATGAAGATGGCCACCGGTGATGGATCCCCCTCCGGCAGGGTGCCGGAACAGGGCCCCGACTGGTTTTTGGTGGCTATAGAGGCTTGCGGTGGCGGAACTCCCGATCTAGGTTTCTTTTCGGGGGTTTCTGTATTTATAGGAATTTTTGGCGTCGGTATCACGTCAGGGGGGTCTCCGAGTCGTCCACGAGGCAGGGGGGCGCGCCCTCCACCCTCGTGGATGGCTTGGTACTCTTCTAGCCCAACTCTTTTACTCCGAGGGCTTCTTTTGGTCCATAAAAAATCATCAAAAATTGGCACGTCAATTGGACTCCGTTTGGTATTCCTTTTCTGTAAAACTCAAAAACAAGGAAAAAACATAAACTGGCACTGGGCTCTAGGTTAATAGTTTAGTCCCAAAAATCATATAAAACTGCATACAAATGCATATAAAACACCCAAGATGGATATATAATAGCATGGAACAATAAAAAATTATAGATACGTTGGAGACATATCAATGAAGTGCTTTATGAAGTGATTCACGATAGATCTTTGAATGAAAAGCATGGTTGCAATGATGTTATTATAAATTCTATTAATGTCAATTATGTTAATGATATGCAAAACCCTAAGCTTGGGGATGCTAATTTTTCTATGTCTACTACTTGTTGCAATGATCATGATTGGGGTGATTCTTCTTATGACCTTGAAAATTTATTTAAGCCCCATGATGAATATGAGATTGATAATAATGTTTGCAATAATATTGAAAGTGGATTTGGAAGAGTCTCAACGTTAGATCCCACATATTTGGAGAATATTCAATCTTATGAAATTTTTGATAAAAGTGGGTTTGGAAAGGTCATGACTTTACTTTATAATAATCCCACTATTTCAGAAGAGTGTCAACTTTGCATGCATGTGGATCATGTAGAGAATAGGTTATGTGATAGCTATATTATTGAATTTGATTATGATCCTACATGTAATTATTATGAGAGAGGGAAATATGGTTGTAGAATTTTTCATGTTACTAAATTACCTCTCGTTATGTTGAGATTGCTTTTGTTTATTTTTTCCTTGCATATGCTAGTTTTTGCTTGCCTTGATAATTTGTTTGCTTATAAAATGCCTATGCATAGGAAGTATGTTAGACTTAGATGTGTTTGTCACGTGTTTCATGATGCTCTCTTTGTGCTTCAATTCTTCTCTATTATGTGAGCATCATTGAAATTATCAATGCGTAGCAAAAGGCTTTAAAGAAAAGCGCTTGTTGGGAGACAACCCAATATTTTTCTTTTCTGTTTTTGAATAAATAATCCATATAGCCTCTGGTTAAATGTGTTTTTGTGTTTTAATTAGTGTTTGTTCCAAGTAAGACCTTTGGGATGGTTTACGGTGATAGTTGATTTGATCTTGCTGAAAAATAGAAACTTTTGCGCTCAGGAAAACAATTCTCGTTTTTAACAAAAGTGTGATAAAATACTGATTCTTTTTGCAGAGGATTAATAAAAAATTCCCAAGTTGTCCTAATTTTTTACAACTTTTGGAGTTAAAGAAGTATTCGAGAGTTACAGATTACTACACACTGCTCTGTTTTTGACAGATTCTGTTTTCTATGTGTTGTTTGCTTATTTTGATGAATCTATGGGTAGTATCGGGGGGTATGAACCATGGAAAAGTTGGAATACAGTAGATACCAATATAAATAAAGAATGAGTTCACAACAGTTCCAAAAGTGGTGATTTATTTTCTTATACTAACAGAGCTTATGAGATTTTCTGTTGAGTTTTGTGTTGTGAAGTTTTCAAGTTTTGGGTAAGGATTTCATGGACTATGGAATAAGGAGTGGCAAGAGCCTAAGATCGGGGATGCCCAAGGAACCCCAAGGTAATATCCAAGGACAACCAAGAGCTTAAGCTTGGGGATGCCCCGGAAGGCATCCCCTCTCTCGTCTTCGTCTATCGATAACTTTACTTGAGGCTATATTTTTATTCACCACATGATATGTGTTTTGCTTGGAGTGTCTTGTATGATTTGAGTCTTTAATTTTTAGTTTGCCACAATCAACCTTGTTTTACACACCTTTTGAGAGGCACACGCATGAATCATGATTTATTAGAATACTCTATGTGCTTCACTTATATCTTTTGAGCTAGGCAATTTTGCTCTAGTGCTTCACTTATATCTTTTTAGAGCACGGCAGTGGATTTATTTTGTAGAAATTATTGAACTCTCATGCTTCACTTATATTATTTTGAGAGTCACTAAACAGCATGGTAATTTTCTTTGGTTATAAATTTAGTCCTATTATGATAGACATCCAAGAGGGATATAATAAAAACTTTCGTATAAAGTGCATTGAATACTATGAGAAGTTTGATTCCTTATGATTGTTTTGAGATATAGAGATGGTGATATTAGAGTCATGCTAGTGAGTAATTGTGGATTGTAGAAATACTTGTGTTAAAGTTTGTGATTCCAGTAGCATGCACGTATGGTGAACCGTTATGTGATGAAGTCAGAGCATGATTTATTTATTGATTTTCTTCCTTATGAGTGGCGGCCGGGGACGAGCGATGGTCTTTTCCTACCAATCTATCCCCCTAGGAGCATGCGCGTAGTACTTTGTTTTGATAACTAATATTTTTTTGCAATAAGTATATGAGTTCTTTAAGACTAATGTTGAGTCCATGGATTATACGCACTCTCACCCTTCCACCATTGCTAGCCTCTAGTACCGGCAACTTTCACCGGTACCATACACCCACCATATACCTTCCTCAAAACAGCCACCATACCTACCTACGATGGCATTTCCATAGCCATTCCGAGATACATTGCCATGCAACTTTCCACTGTTCCGTTTATTATGACACGTTCCATCATTGTCATATTGCTTTGCATGATCATGTAGTTGACATCGTATTTGTGGCAAAGGCACCTTTCATAATTCTTTCATACATGTCACTCTTGATTCATTGCACATCCCGGTACACCGTCGGAGGCATTCATATAGAGTCATATTTTGTTCTAAGAATCGAGTTGTAATTCTTAAGTTGTAAGTAAATAAAAGTGTGATGAACTTCATTATTAGAGCATTGTCCCATGTGAGGAAAGGATGATGGAGACTATGATTCCCCCACAAGTCGGAATGAGACTCCGGACAAAAAAAATAAAAAAAAGAGGCAAAAAAAGAGAGAGCCCAACAATAAAAAAATATGAGAGAAAAGAGAGAAGGGGCAATGTTACTATCCTTTTACCACACTTGTGCTTCAAAGTAGAACCACGATCTCATGATAGAGAGTCTCCTATGTTGTGACTTTCATATACTAGTGGGAATTTTTCATTATAGAACTTGGCTTGTATATTCCAATGATGGGCTTCCTCTAATTGCCCTAGGTCTTCGTGAGCAAGCGAGTTGGATGCACACCCACTTAGTTTCTTTTTGAGCTTTCATAAACTTATAGCTCTAGTGCATTCGTTGCATGGAAATCCCTACTCACTCACATTGATATCTATTGAGGGCGTCTCCATAGCCCGTTGATACGCCTAGTTGATGTGAGGCTATCTCCCTCTTTTTGTCTTCTCCACAACCACCACCTTCTATTCCACCTATAGTGCTATATCCATGGCTCACGCTCATGTATTGCGTGAAAGTTGAAAAAGTTTGAGAACATCAAAAGTATGAAACAATTTCTTGGCTTGTCATTAGGGTTGTGCATGATTTGATTATTTTGTGTGATGAAGCTGGAGCATAGCCAGACTATATGATTTTGTAGGGATAAGCTTTCTTTGGATGTTATTTTGAGACGACATAATTGCCTTGTTAGTATGCTTGAAGTATTATTGTTTTTATGTCAATATTAAACTTTTGTTTTGAATCTTATGGATCTGAACATTCATGCCACAATAAAGAAAATTACATGGATAGATATGTTAGGTAGCATTCCACATCAAAAATTCTGTCTTTTTTTTCATTTACCTACTCGAGGACGAGCGGGAATTAAGCTTGGGGATGCTTGATACGTCTCCAATGTATCTATAACTTTTGGTTATTCCATGCTCTTGTATTATCTGTTTTGGATGTTTTATATGCATTAATATGCTATTTATATTATTTTTGGGAGTAACCTATTAACCTAGAGCCCAGTGTCAGTTTCTGTTTTTCCTTGTTTTTGAGTTTCACAGAAAACGAATACCAAACAGAGTCCAAACGGAATAAAACCTTCGCGATGATTTTTCTTGGACCAGAAGAGTCGCCAATTAAAAGGAGATATTTTCGCAATTTTTGTTATAGCCCTTGCGGCTGCTGAAGCCGCTATTGGACTATCCATTCTTTCTTCCATCCATCGTAATAGGAAATCCCAGGAGACTTGGAGATCAAGTCGGAAGAGCCACGTGGTGGCCACAAGGGGGGAGGGCACGCCGCCTGCCTTGTGGCCCCCCCTGACATAATTCTTCCTCCTATATATTCACATATATTCCCAAACCACCAGAGGCATCCACGAAAACACTTTTCCACCGCCGCAACCTTCTGTTCCCGTGAGATCCCATCTAGGGACCTTTTCCGGCACCCTGCCGAAGGGGGATTCGATCACGGAGGGCTTCTACATCAACTCTATTGCCCTTCCGATGAAGCGTGAGTAGTTTACCTCAGACCTACGGGTCCATAGCTAGTAGCTAGATGGCTTCTTCTCTCTCCTTGATTCTCAATACCATGTTCTCCTCGTTGTTCTTGGAGATCCATCCGATGTAATCTTCTTTAGCGGTGTGTTTGTCGAGATCCGATGAATTTTGGATTTATGATCAACTTATCTATGAATATTATTTGAATCTTCTCTGAATTCTTATATGCATGATTTGATATCTTTGTAATTCTCTTCGAACTATTGGTTTAGTTTGGCCAACTAGATTGGTTTTTCTTGCAATGGGAGAAGTGCTTAGCTTTGGGTTCAATCTTGCGGTGTCCTTTCCTAGTGACAGTAGGGGCAGTAAGGCACGTAGTGTATTGTTGCCATCGAGGATAAAAAGATGGGGTTTACATCATATTGCTTGAGTTTATTCCTCTACATCATGTCATCTTACTTAATGCGTTACTCTGTTCTTCATGAACTTAATACTCTAGATGCAGGCAGGAGTCGGTCGATGTGTGGAGTAATAGTAGTAGATGCAGAATTGTTTCGGTCTACTTGACACGGACATGATGCCTATATTTCATAATCATTGCCTTAGATATCATCATAACTTTGCGCTTTTCTATCAATTGCTCGAAAGTAATTTGTTCACCCACCGTATTATTTGCTATCTTGTGAGAAGCCTCTAGTGAAACCTATGGCCCCCGGGTCTATTTTCCATCATATAAGTTTCCCATCTACTATTTTGCAATCTTTTACTTTCTGATCTATAAACCCAAAAATATTTACTTTATATTTTGTTTAGTTTTATCTATCTCTATCAAATCTAACTTTTGCAAGTGACCGTGAAGGGATTGACAACCCCTTTATCGCGGTTGGTGCCAGTTGCACTGGTACAATGAGGTGCTATACAAACGGTTTTTAACCCCTTCCGCGTCAGCGCTCTAAACCGTCACCTAGTGAGTGACTGCGATAGGGGAGTCCTTCCCACACGACCCAGAAACCATCGGGGATATGCCCTCCTGGCATACACACTCGGCAAAATGAGGTCGTGTGCAACCGATGAGCGATCAAATACGGCTATACATACAGTAGTGCTAAAAATACAATTATACAGGCGAAATCATTTCCAGTCGTAAGTACATCCCACATAGTCAGTCCCCGCTAAACGTTTCCGTTCGTATATACATTCCACACAGTCGCTTCAAGGAAAACGTTTACCCAAGGTGGCCTAACGCAAAAAGTTTTCAAGAGAATGTTGTGTGTGATTGTTCATTGATCCAACACGGTTTATTCCTAGAAACTGTGTGCGTTGCCTGAGGTCATCGCCCACAGTGTTTTCTCAATAATCGTTTGCAATAGAAAAACCCAATTAGCAGGCTAATTGGCCATAGCAGGCTAATTTCCTTATTATTAATAATCCATTTATTAATCTAATTGACATTCATATTAAGCACATAATATATTTCATTTCCAGATTAAGGAAGCATGATTTCATAATTGAAATACATCAGAGTACAACATCATATAGCTCCAGCACTCAGCTACCCCATTACACAACTGCACCAGCACCAAGTTTCACATGCAACATCTAGAACCTTTCGAAATTAGCATCATAGACGGTACATAGACAGATGCATCTCATGTGGATAAATGTTGAAGCGGAAGGCGAATATTGAGCCTTCATTCTTGTTGAAGGTCTTTGCAACTTTAGGCCAGTGCCTGTGGATGATTGACCGGTCATCCTTCGTCCTCTTCGAGAACATCAATATTGAACTATGGTTTTTGTATGAAAACCTTCCTCACCTCCTGACCATAGAGGTGGTTTGAGGTAATCATGAGTGGACTGCTTTGGAAAGGCTTGAAAACAAGGATGTGCATAAATATCTTCTCTATATTGGAAATGGGGCAAAGGAATAAAAAGGCAAGGTATAATAGTTAGTACCGTCTTGTAGTGAACTGATGTCTTCTTCATTGTGCAGACAAAGATCTTGTTGTTTTTTGTCGCTAATTTCTTTATCCTAACAATCTTTCTGAGTTTCTTGACTTGATTGATAGTCATGGACAACTCATTTCCCCATATGCAAAAAGGGTCGAACAGTGGGTCAAAACCTCTGACAACAGGACCTACATGTGCAAGACCAAATTGTTAAAAACCTAAATATTAGAATGGTTCCTGCAATTGCACAATAATGTGCTATTTGACAACGGACCATGCACGTGCTATCAGTAAAATATGTTGATGAAAAATAAGCACATTGCAGATTCATCGGATTAATTCAAGCCACGTGGAAAACCCATTTATCCAAACCAAGCATGATTAAGGACTAGGAAATATAGCACTTGTATACGTTTCTCATGTATTAAGTGCAGCCAAATTCGATTTATTCTTCACATGCACAACAATACAAAATTCTACCCACGACAATTGGACATTGCATTGAAGAATTGAACCAAGCAATTACTAAACACCACAACAAATGAACCAAACATTAACTGAGCACCACACTGCACAATATAACATACTCCTAATAGAAGATCAGATAGTTAACCAAACCAAGCATGCTTAAAAACTTGGAAATATAGCAATTGTATTTGTTTCTCATGTATTTAGTACAACCAAATTCAATTTATTCCTCACATGGTATACAATAACAGAATGCACCCACAACAACTGAACATTGCATTGCAGAATTGAACCAAGCAGTTAACTAAACAGCACAACAAATGAACCAAACATTAACTGAGCACCACATTGCACAATATAACATACTCCTAATAGAAGATCAGAGAGTTAACCAAACCAAGCATGCCTAACAACTTGGAAATATAGCAATTGTATTTGTTTCTCATGTATTTAGTATAGCCAAATTCAATTTATTCCTCACATGGTATACAATAATAGAATGCACCCGCAACAATTGAACATCGCATTGCAGAATTGAACCAAACAGTTAACTAAACACCACAACAAATGAACCAAACGTTAATTGAGCACCACATTACACAATATAACATACTCCTAATAGAAGATCAGATAGTTAACCAAACCAAGCATTCTTACCAACTTGGAAATATAGCAATTGTATTTGTTTCTCATGTATTTTCTAAAAAAAATTGATTTATTTCTCACATGGAAGACAATACAAAATTGCACCCTGAAGAATTGAACATCACATTTGCAGAATTGAACCAAAGAGTTAACTGAACACAACAACTAATTAACCAAACAGTTAATAAGTGAGAACCACATTGCACGACATATAGAACATATACACTAGAGCAACAGATTGCATGGTAAAAGTAGATAGCACAATTCACTAGAATTTGTTAAGGAAAAGCAATAGCTAGAAAACTGAACATGGGTCATTATAGTGAGCTAATAAGATAAGCTACTCCTCATTGTCGGAGATATCGATGACGATTGGCTCCTTGGATATGGAAGAGGGAAAGGCCTCCGCATCGTGGGTGCCCTCGTCGTAGTGGTGAGTTGCCTAAGCCGCTCCAGGCACCAACCTGTTGGCTCTCGAGTTGAGGTAAGCATGTGCACGCTGAGAAAACACCTCGTAGTCTTCGTCGAAGGCACCTAGGGTGGCCTCGAGAAAACACCACAAACTATCATTTAAAGTAGCCAACCGCGTCGCGGCGTCGGCACGTGAAGCATCGACGGTGGCCTCGACGGCGAGGTGCTCCTCCAAGATCTAGGGGTCGGCACGAATGGCAGCCATCGCGACCTCCTTCGCGCATGCGACCGCGATTTGCTTCTCCGTTGCCAAATGCTCCTTGAGCTCCTGGCTATACTACGTGCACCATGGCTTAGGGCGATGCTTATTTGGTGGAGGGGTCAGTGATTTGGGTGGAAGGTGTCGCGCTGGTGGTCGGGGCATGTGGATGTGGAAGGAGCAGGAGGATGGGGGTCGGGTGTGGATTACCTGCCTGGATAGACGAGGCCGAGCAGCGTGAAGGGGGGTCGCCGGTGAGGTGGCGGCGCTGCAAGCAAAGAGTGAAGGTTTCAACTTGGAAAGGAAGGCAGAAACAGGGGAAATGTGGCTTTTGGTAAGGGGGAGGGGGCGGGGAGGTAGATATTTCCATGGAAGCCGAAAATTTTGAATCGCTTCAGCAAAAAAACTGGCGTGCAAAGTGTCATCAGACAGTGCTCCAGGATATTTTGTACTGCATCTCACACGGTTGGTGATAATAAACTGTGTGGGATCTACTTGATTTTTCATCTTGATTTGAATTACATAATGGGGTCACAGCGGCAATGGACGATGTTTGAATTGCTAGAACTTTTATCTGCAGTGAACATGCAACTATATGTGTGTCGTAAAAGAATTGGAATTATTCAGGGTTCGTTTGGACATTTTATACATTAAATTGGTTTTCTAGCCATTTCAGGTGCACAATTCAATTAAACTACATGCACATGCTCCGGTGCACCAACATGGGTTGTAAAATCGTATATGTGTCCATGGGTTGTAAAAAATTGTCCCATTTGGGGCAGGTTTGGGTATAAGCTTCTCACAAACCAGTGCTTCTCACAACAAGCCTGATGATTTCGGTAGGGAACGTTTCACCTTTGGGGACGAAACGACATCCGTTGCCTCTTCTTGATTTCAATTTTTTTCTCTAGTGTCAACATAGAACAACGGGGGTGTTGTGTTAAATTTTGGAATTTTTTGGGGTTTGTTTGGACATTTTTATACATCAATTGAGTTTTCATTGCTTTTATGTGCATAATTCGAATTTGAACGATAGGCACATGCTCTAATGCATATAAATTGGTTGAAAATTCGAATCTATGTCCTTGGGTCCCATGCAAGAAATGAGAATGAATGTCAAACTCCTTGCCACCATCGCTCGGCCGCTAACATTGAGATACATGGTTTTTAAATTCTAGTAAATCGAAAACGCATCCAAAATTTATGAAACTTGACATGCTAGCATGGAACGGCATCAACATGTAGTGGTAAAAATATTGTCCCGTTTGGGGCAGGTTGGGGTATATAAGCTTCTCACAAACCAGAGCTTCTCACAACAAGCCTCATGGTTACGGTAGGGAACCTTTCACCTTTCTGGACGAAATGATATCCGTTGCCTCTTCTTGATTTCAATTTTTTTCTAGTGTCAACATAGAACAACATGAGTGTTGTGTTAATTTTAGAAATTTTTCGGCGCTCGTTTGGACATTTTTATACATTAACTGAGTTTTCTATGCATTTATGTGCATAATTCAAATTTGAACTACAGGCACATGCTCTAATTCATATAAATTGGTTGAAAATTCAAATATGTGTCCTTGGTTACATGCTTAGGTCCCATGCAAGAAATGGGAATGAATGTCAAACACCCTGCCACCGTCACTTGGCCGCAAACATTGAGATACCTGATTTTTAAATTCTAGTAAATCCAAAACTCGTCCAAAATTCATGAAACCTGGCATGCAATCATGGAGGGGCATCAACATGTCGTGGTAAAAAATTGTCCCATTTGGGGCAGGTTTGGGTATAAGCTTCTCACAAAACCAGAGCTTCTCACAACAAGCCTGATGATTTCGGTAGGCAACGTTTCACCTTTGGGGATGAAACAACATCCGTTGCCTCTTCTTGATTTCAATTTTTCTCTCTAGTGTCAACATAGAACAACGGGAGTGTTGTGTTAAAATTTGGAAATTTTTGGGGTTCGTTTGGACATTTCTATACATCAATTGAGTTGTCAATGCTTTTATGTGCATAATTCAAATTTGAAATACAGGCACATGCTCTAATGCATATAAATAGGTTGAAAATTCAAATATGTGTCCTTGGTTGCATGCTTAGGTCCCATGCAAGAAATGAGAATGAATGTCAAACACCTAGCCACCGTCGCTCGGTCGCTAACATTGAGATACATGGTTTTTAAATTCTAGTAAATCGAAAACGCGTCCGAAATTTATGAAACTTGACATGCTAGCATGGAACAGCATCAACATGCAGTGGTAAAAATATTGTCCCATTTGGGGCAGGTTGGGGTATATAAGCTTCTCACAAACCAGAGCTTCTCACAACAAGCCTCATGGTTACGATAGGGAACGTTTCACCTTTCTGGACGAAACGATATCTATTGCCTCTTCTTGATTTCAATTTTTTTTCTAGTGTCAACATAGAACAACATGAGTGTTGTGTTAATTTTAGGAATTTTTCGGTGCTCGTTTGGACATTTTTATACATTAACTGAGTTTTCTATGCATTTATGTGCATAATTCAAATTTGAACTACAGACACATGCTCTAACGCATATAAATTGGTTGAAAATTCAAATCCGTGTCCTTGGTTGCGTGCTTATGTCCCATGCAAGAAATGGGAATGAATGTCAAACACCCTGCCACCGTCACTCGGCCGCAAACATTGAGATACCTAGTTTTTAAATTCTAGTAAATCCAATACTCGTCCGAAATTAATGAAACCTGGCATGCTATCATGGAGCGGCATCAACATGCCATGGTAAAAAATTGTCCCATTTGGGGAAGGTTTGGGTATAAGCTTCTCACAAACCAGAGCTTCTCACAAGAAGCCTGATGATTTCGGTAGGGAACGTTTCACCTTTGGGGACGAAACGACATCTGTTGCGTCTTCTTGATTTCATTTTTTTTTCTCTAGTGTCAACATAGAACAATGGGAGTGTTGTGTTAAATTTTGGAATTTTTCGGGGTTCGTTTGGACATTTTTATACATCAATTGAGTTTTCAATGCTTTTATGTGCATAATTCAAATTTCAACTACAGGCACATGCTCTAATGCATATAAATTGGATGAAAATTCAAATCTGTGTGCTTGGTTGCATGCTTAGGTCCCATGCATGAAATGGGAATGAATGTCAAACACCTTGTCACTGTCACTGTCACTCGACCGCAAACATTGAGATACCTGGTTTATAAATTCTAGTATATCCAAAACTCGTCTGAAATTCAGGAAACTTGGCATGTTATCATGGAGCAGCATCAACATGCCATGGTACAAAAATTGTCCCATTTGGGGCAGGTTTGGGTATAAGCTTCTCGTAAATGAGAGCTTCTCACAACAAGCCTGATGGTTTTGGTAGGGAACGTTTCACCTTTGGGGACGAAACGATATCCGTTGCCTCTTCTTGATTTCATTTTTTTTCTCTAGTGTCAACATAGGACAACAGGAGTGTTGTGTAATTTTGGAATTTTTTGGGGTTCGTTTGGACATTTTTATACATTAGTTGAGTTTTCAACGCTTTTATGTGCATAATTCAATTTTGAACTACATGCACATGCTCCAGTGCATATAAATTGGTTGAAAAATCAAATATGTGTCCTTGGGTGCATGCTTAGGTCCCATCCAAGAAATGGGAATGAATTTCAAACACCAGGGCACTGTTGATTGCCGGCAAAACATTGAGATACTTTGTTTTTAAATTTTAGTAAATCCAAAACTCGTCTGAAATTCATGAAACTTGGCATGCTATCATGGAATGGCACCCGACATGCTGTGGTATTTTTTGTGTCCATTTTGAGAGAAGGCGCACTCGAATAATAACCAACAAAGGCATTTTGAATAAATAGCTGCCACTTTAATATCTCAAATGTTTGTATGATTCAAATCGTGTGCGTTCTGTTAACCATTCACGTGACGCCACGTGTCTTGGTTTTAATGGCTATAGGAGGTGCCGTGCGGACAACTGCTGGACTGAATGGGAGGCGTGCGAGCACAGTCCAGTGCGCAGGCTGACCGAGAGGCGTGCAAGCTGTCCTCCAATGCGCAAGCTCACCAAGAAGCGTGCGAGATGTTCAATGCAGGATTTGGGCATCTCTTGAACACAAATGTTCAGATTGAATATGGTATCTATTCAATGCAGCTAAATATCACTAGCACTATCTAATTTTTGCAACTAAAATTCAGTAATTAAGCATAGATTTTCATTCATAGATTAAGCAGTCGTTCTCACCGGGAAGCGAGACAGCCTTTGACCCCCGCCCACCTCGCTCCCGCTGGTCTGTATTAATGGCGCGCCCGAGCGGCCGCACCCCCCATCGTCGCCACACACACAATCCTCTCTCTCCGCCCGCATCCTAGATCTAGTAGTAGCGCTGGTTTTAGAGCTAGTAGTAGCGCTTGTGCAAGCGCTACCAGTTAGGCGCTACATCTAACTGCTAGCAGTAGCGCCGGTTAACCAGCGCTACTGCTACACCTAGTTAGCAGTAGCGCTCTTTTTGGAAAAGCGCTACTGACAGAGGTAAGTAGCAGTAGCGTTTCTTCTGAAAAGCTGTACTGCTTAGTTTTCCTGTTTTTTTAATTGCAGCTTATTTTTGCTGTATTTGTATATGTTTTATATACAGTACTTTCATCATATGATTTGATTACAGTGTGTGAATGATGGTGGACTAGGTTCAAGTGGAGGCAACATGTGGTGCACCACATGTTGCCTCCACTTGAACCTAGTCCACCATCATTCACACACTGTTGTATCTACTAAGGTGGATTAGGTTCAAGTGAGGCAACATGTGGTGCACCACATGTTGCCTCCAGTTGAATCTAATCGCGCCTACACAAGCTATTTAATCATCATCATAGTCATTATGACCAACACTAGCTATTTAATCATCATAGTCATAGTGTAGCACATCATCTTCAAACTCATTCTAGCTAGCTAATCACCACCAACACTAGCTACGGTAGCTATCTAATCACCACCAACACTAGCTAATAATAATCATTGTCATTACCACCAACACTAGCTATTTAATCATCACAGTCATAGTGTAGCACATCATCATCTTCAAACTCATTCTAGCTAGCTAATCACTCATGCTGCTCTCTCTAAGGTAAAATTGCATAGAACATGTGTAGCTCTCTTGATTCATCATATTGGAGCATGCAGATGAACCTGTCTCCTAATTGTGGGCTGCACTTCTGATTGCTTCCCCCTAGTACTTCTCTATGATCCTTCACAATTTCGCTCCAGTATTTGACTATTAAGCATTGCTCGGTTTTAGAAATCCTGAATGCACTCATTTGCGATGTAGGATGTCTTGGTCGTAAGCTAACCATTGCCATGCGACCTTTAGACTCGATTCAATGAGGCACAACATTCATCGGGAGTCCGTGTTGAAGAACATCGTAGTAACATACTTAGCAATGGAGTTTAGCTTAAAAATAATGTATGCAAAAGATGCACTGAGGACAAATAGTAAAAATCTTACCATCTTTCCTAAATAGATGTGACCACAGTTCAATACGAACACTATTGGTCGCACGTTTTGAGTACTAAGATTTTCAAGTCCAGGAAAATAATTTGTCTTGACAGCATCAAGATCCTCAAGCCATGAAACATAATGACTTATCTCCTCGCACTTTAGTTCAGCCCCGGGACAGTGGTAGGTCATGTCTACCAAGTGCCAGACATGTTTGCTTGAATGGAAATAAGCTGTCAATAGAAATTAGTTGTCAACTATTTTTGAATAAACAATATCGAAGACATAAATATGGTTGAGAAACTCACATAATGGTAGAACTGGAGGCGTCTACACATCGACCCAGATGTCGATATTACCTTCAATATCATCTTCCGGACAAATATCAAAGGTGATAAGCATATCAGGCTCAAATGCATAAGCCTTGCATAGTGCTCTCCAATTTTGCATTCAAAATAGGTGTAGGTGTCTGCATTGTATAATTTTGCATTGAAAGTATAACCATGCTCGGTCCTCAAGTGAACTCTCTTTACCTCCATAGTTTCTATAGGACTGAAACCAATCTTATCCAAGACAAAAGTTCTTGCATGGCAGGGGATACGCTAGTAGAATAGTAAAAAATTAAAATTATAAGTTGAAGCAAATGAAGCAGAAGTCATGCTTAATTAGGAAAAAAAGACTTGTCGTTGTGACTTACTGTACCCACTTCGAAGGTCTCATCTAGCTTGATGCTGAAGCGCCTATCATCAACTAGGAAATTGATGTCGCACAGGCCGCGCTCGTCTTCGCAGTATTCGCACATACCGAAATCCTTTTCGTCGTCAGACATTTCCTATGTTCACAGTTGAAACATTAATTGAAAATTGATCGAAGGCAGCTACGAGATAGCTCAACACACAGATCACTATTACTCAATATGCAACAGGTTGACTTTAGGTCTGTCGAGTCCTCCTTCCTAAACTCTCATCTCACGTATATGGTGTGCACTCCCTCTTTGATATTGCGACCATCAGTGATGGTCACTTCTCCTCCTTTCCCTAGTGCATTACAAATATCTAGCACAAGGAAAAGAAAGAGAAGCGACCCCCACAACAACAGTCGGCGTTCTTCTTCTCTCACCGATTTTTCGACCATCGATGATGGTCGCTACTCCTTCTTCCCCTAGTGCATAACAAAGGTCTAGCAAAAGAGAAGAAGGAGAAGCGACCCCCATGACAACAGTCGGAATTCTTCCTCTCTCACACACATATATATATATATATGGTGGACACTCTCCCTCACTGAAAGACATACAAGGAGCCGAAACAGAGCTAAAGTCAACCCGTTCCATATATCGAACAATGACATAGAAAAAATGCCCTATGTTTTGCCGAAACATCATTGAATTCCCGTTCTGGCAAATCACAAGCACTCGATATGCCCTACATTGTAGCACAAGTCATGCTAAAATTCATGAAAAATTTCGGCATGACCTTTGCTAAAGACAGGACATATCGAGCGCCTGAAATTTGCCAGGACGGAAACGAATCAACATTCTGGCAAAACATAGGCTACTCGGAGGCACATTGCAAACAAGAACACCAAGACATCGTCTATATTCAGAATGCATCATCATCGACATCAATGACATGGCAACTATTTAGCACTAGCATTTTCATCATCGACATTTACAACACATTATCATTTGACTATTCTCACCTAGAGGTCTTAAGGGGTCGACGATGGGGACGACTGCGGGGATGAGGCAGGGGCAAACTTGATTTCTGCATAAACAAAATATAAACAAAATTTATTAACCACTTACTACAAAAAAACTAATTCTATTAAGCACTTACTATAAATAAACTAATTCTATTAAGCATTTACTATAAATAGACTAGTTCTATTTAGCACTTGCTATAAATAAACTAGTTCTATTAAGCACTTATTATAAATAACCTAGTTCTATTAAGTACTTACTATAAATAAACTAGTTATATTAAGCACTTAGTATAAATAAACTAGTTATATCAAGCACCTACATTCTACCTATCTATACCGTAGTTCTAGCCCTAACATCTATCCATCCATCCATCTATCTATATATCCATCAATATAACCATCCATCCATCTATCTATATATCCATCAATATAACCATCCATCCATTTCAAATTCTACCAACTAAAAATTTCCATTACTAAAATTTCTAATCAAAAGA
>NC_057811.1:297528136-297534993 GCF_018294505.1 Triticum aestivum
AGAAGGGAGGAGGATGGGGCTGCTGGAGGGAGGAGGAAGAGGGAGGAGGATGGGGCCGCCGGAGGGAGGAGGAGGGCGGAGAGGGAGGGAGCGAGTTACCTAGGGGGCGCTGGTGGGCGACGGTGCGCGGCAGTTTGCGCGAGTGAGAATGCGAGTGGAGAGGCAGGGACGCGCGCGGGTGGATAAGGTACACGTAGTAGTAGCGCTAGAAGGAAAAGAGCGCTACTGCTAAGGTACATAGCAGTAGCGCTTCTGTGAAGAGAACGCTACTGTTATAATCATTAGCAGTAGCATTTC
This sequence comes from Triticum aestivum, assembly GCF_018294505.1. Lineage (NCBI taxonomy): Eukaryota > Viridiplantae > Streptophyta > Magnoliopsida > Poales > Poaceae > Triticum > Triticum aestivum. The sequence continues at coordinate 297,528,434 of NC_057811.1, forward strand.
TAGTAGTAGGGCCTTTTAGTGGAAAGCGCTACTGCTAAGGTAATTAGCAGTAGCGCTTTTTAGGAATAAGCGCTACCAGTATACCTAGCCTGCCTGCAACGGTCTGGCAATTATAATAGTAGCGTGTTTTGCGTCCACAGCGCTGCTGCTAATTGATTAGTAGCAGCGCAGGTTGTTAAAAAGTGTTGCTGCTATTTATCAGCAGCGCTTGCTTCTAAAAAGCGCTACTGGTGAGCTCCTGTGTATAAGCATTTCCCTAGTAGTGTTGTCCCATTTGGGGCAGGTTGGGGTATATAAGCTTCTCACAAACCAGAGCTTCTCACAACAAGCCTCATGGTTACGGTAGGGAATGTTTCACCTTTCTGGACGAAATGATATCCGTTGCCTCTTATTGATTTCAATTTTTTTTCTAGTGTCAACACAGAACAACATGAGTGTTGTGTTAATTTTAGGAATTTTTCGGGGCTCGTTTGGACATTTTATACATTAACTGTGTTTTCTATGCATTTATGTGCATAATTCAAATTTGAACTACAGGCACATGCTCTAATGCATATAAATTGGTTAAAAATTCAAATCTGTGTCCTTGGTTGCATGCTCAGGTCCCATGCAAGAAATGGGAATGAATGTCAAACACCCTGCCATCGTCACTCGGCCGCAAACATTGAGATACCTGATTTTTAAATTCTAGTAAATCCAAAACTCGTCTGAAATTCATGAAACTTGGCATGCTATCATGGATCAGCATCAACATGTCGTGGTAAAAAAGTTGTCCCATTTGGGCAGGTTTGAGTATAAGCTTCTCACAACAAGCCTGATGATTTCGGTAGGGAACATTTCACCTTTGGGGACGAAACGGCATCCGTTACCTCTTCTTGATTTCAATTTTTTCTCTAGTGTCAACATAGAACAACGGGAGTGTTGTGTTAAATTTTGGAATTTTTCGGGGTTCGTTTGGACATTTTTATACATCAATTGAGTTTTCAATGCTTTTATGTGCATAATTCAAATTTGAACTACAACCACATGCTCTAATGCATATAAATTGGTTGAAAATTCAAATATGTGTGCTTGGTTGCATGCTTAGGTCCCATGCAAGAAATGGGAATGAATGTCAAACACCCTGCCACCGTCACTCGGCCGCAAACATTGAGATACCTGGTTTTTTAAATTCTAGTAAATCCAAAACTCGTCTGAAATTCATGAAACTTGGCATGCTATCATGGAGCGGCATCAACATGCCATGGTAAAAAAATGTCCCATTTGGGGCAGGTTTGGGTATAAGCTTCTCACAAACCAGAGCTTCTCACAAACCAGAGCTTCTCACAACAAGCCTGATGGTCCTGATGGTTTCGGTAGGGAACGTTTCACCTTTGGGGACGAAACGATATCCGTTGCCTCTTCTTGATTTCAATTTTTTCTCTAGTGTCAACATAGGACAACAGGAGTGTTGTGTTAAATTTTGGAATTTTTTGGGGTTCGTTTGGACATTTTTATACATTATTGAGTTTTCAATGCTGTTATGTGCGTAATTCAATTTTGAACTACACGCACATGCTCCAGTGCATATAAATTGGTTGAAAAATCAAATATGTGTCCTTGGGTGCATGCTTATGTCCCATCCAAGAAATGGGAATGAATTTCAAACACCAGGGCACTGTTGATTGCCGGCAAAACATTGAGATACTTTGTTTTTAAATTCTAGTAAATCCAAAACTCGTCTGAAATTCATGAAACTTGGCATGCTATCATGGAATGGCACCCAACATGCTGTGGTATTTTTCGTGTCCATTTTGAGAGAAGGCGCACTCGAATAACAGCCAACAAAGGCATTTTGAAAAAATAGCTGCCACTTTAATATCTCAAACGTTTGTATAATTCAAATCGTGTGCGTTCTGTTAACCATTCACGTGACGCCACGTGTCTTGGTTTTAATGGCTATAGGAGGTGCCGTGCGGACAACTACTTGACTAAACGGGAGGCGTGCAAGTGCAGTCCAGTGCGCAGGCTGACCGTGAGGCGTGCAAGCTTTCCTCCAATGCGCAAGCTCACCGGGAAGCGTGCGAGATGTTCAATGCAGGATTTGTGCATCTCTTCAACGCAAACGGTTCAGATTGAATACAGTATCTCACTGGTGCGCGTAGGTCCTAAACAAACGGTTTAAGACCCCTTTCCGCGATGGCATTTGGAATCATCGCCAAGTGAGTGTGGGCGATAGGGGGGTCCTTCCCACACGACCCAGAAACCATCGGGGATAGGGCCCCTACAGTACTCCTACTTGTTTCTGCTCGCATTGCCATCGCGGTCGGTATTCTATGGTGCTACGTTTATGATGTGCGGCCCATCACAAACGGTTCACTATTATAGAACGTGTATGATGCGCGGCCCATCACAAACGGTTCACTGTTAAGAAGATTAGCTAATCATCGTACGAGTGTCGGACATGATTACGAAACGTCAGACCGTCGTAACATCGTCGTACACGACAACTATCGCACACGCTATTCTGTGGTGCAACGTTTACGATGCATACTTCATCAGAAACAGCTCATGGTTGCGAATCAAGTATGATAAGGCAACTAACATAAACGTTTAGTTTGCTCGCACCGTTTGTGATATTGTCTGACATCGCACACGCATTGCAAACGGCAACTGTGTGCATGCTTGCACATGTTTCCTCTCTGTGAACCACCTCGGATTATGGTGCATATCGCAAACGTTTGTGTTTTACCAACCGTGTGTGCCGTAACAACCTGGAGAGCGTAAATTCACCATAATTTAATTGCTGCTTTTCCAAATTGTACCGGATTTGGATTTGAATTTGAATGTATGCTACAGCTTTATTCATATCCATCAGGTTCAAACAACCAATGCATTATTCGATTCATAGGTACATATGTTCAAGAATTACATAAGAACCAAATAAAGAATGATGAACCGCAGTTGTATACTTGTACTATTAAAGACGGTAAAGAAAGAGGCGAAATATATTCTGGTTGCTGAACAAGGTGAAGCGGAATGCCCATATTGTGCCCTCCTCCATGCAGAAGGCACACGCGACTCTAGTCCAACCCCTTGTGATGGCCGACCGCCCATCCTTCACGGTCTTCATGAAAACATCTAGATAATCATCGTGTTCTGGTAGAAATACTTTAACCTTTGCATGCCCACCAATCATGTAGTTTCAGAGGTAATCTTGAGTAAACTTCTTTGGCAACCACTGCAAAGGAATAAGATTTCAGACATTGTCATCTAACACAACTCATTATGGGCAGTAAAAAGAAGGCTGCAGAGTTCTTACTTACCATCCTGCAGTTTGCTGTTGTCTTGGATAAAGTGTAAACACATAGTTTAATTGCCATCTTTGGACCCATTTTACTAATAATCTTTATCAGCTTCCTCACTTGATGCTGGTTCATCGATATCTCATTGCCCCATACGTAGAAAGGGTAGAAACATGGATCTTTACCAGTGACATATGTACCTAAAAGCACCAAGTTAATATTAGAAGCTAAACAACAATTGCACAATGATGTAGTACAACACTCTTTTATAATATGTCTATATACATCCGTATGTGGTAGTCCATTTGAAATCTCTAAAAAGACAAATATTTAGGAACAGAGGGAGTATCTTATAACATCCAATATACTCACATATTAGATGAATTAACATCTTATATTATGGGCCGGAAGGAGTTTAGTTCATTCTTACAAATTATCTGCTGCTGTATCCACGGGTTACAGTTAGTTTGAGCTACTTCAGGCTCAAATAGCCCTAAAGTATATCTAAACATGAGGTCTAGTTTGAGCTAGTTGCATCTATAACCCACCCAAAAAACCTAGTATCCAACCCAAGAGGTGCTAATTGGAGCTAGTTCTCCTAGTGCATTTATTGTCAATCTAACCCTGCCATCCAAACAACTCTTTGGATGGAGTTAGTTCAGGGTTAGTAATGAGCTAGAAACTAACTCTAACCTCTAGCTAAGTTGAGTATCCAAACAGGGCTATGTTGTTGCTGTTGCTGTTGCTGCTGCTCTTCTACGTATATCTAGACATCATTAGAACATTAATGCAACACTCTTCCTTGTTGCTATGTAGCCTAGGATTGCATATTTAGACATTAAGTACAGTGCATGTTGCTATGTAGCCTCAGATATATTACATATGGCCCTAGTTAACCTAAGGAAAAATGGGTTGCAGATATATTCAGTTAAAAGTCTGATTCACCGATTAGTCCCTTATCAGCCGCCGACCTATATGGTACCAGCTACCGATATCCTGAACAGTGAGCAGATATAAGCCATGGGATGAAACTAACCTCGATGGAAAATAGCAGTCATTCCCAAAATTGTCCTGTGTAGGTACATCAAGAAGCATGTTTAGCACAACAGGCTAAACATCAACCAAAATTACACATGGCAGACAAAATAATCTCCAAAAGATAGCTTCAGTGTGCAGGTTTAAGCACGCCAGTAAAGCAAAACAAGTGGAAAGGTGTGCTAACTGCAACAGGCCTAACATTTAACAACAAGCAAACATGGTCATTCAAACTGGTATTGTGCCGGTCTAAGTACACTGGTTATGGTTAAATAAAAATGGAAAGGCGTGTTAACTACAAGATGCAGCAACCAAATGTAGTCATTCATAGTGGTATTGTTGAAACTGGTACTGATGAAATTGAACTGCACAGTTCATACTTGCACATATAGAACATCACGTTGTGAATAACTGGAATAAACAAGGCATACTACGAACAACCAAAGATAGCATTTGAAACTGAACATATGCTAACTACAAACAACCGAACAATCAAAAAACTTTAAAAGAGGCATATGCTAGCTATAACAGGCTTAACAACAAGCAAATATATGCATTCCTATCGGTATGTTTAAAACTGGATTGATGAAATGTCATGCACAGTAAATAATTGCACATATAGAGCATCACATTGTGAACAACTGAAATAAAAAAATCATGGGTTTCCTCACTTGTCACAGATGGGCTCGTTCCCGTGGGAAGAGCACGGACCCTAGATGCGCTCCATGTTGTCGCAGATGGGCTCCTTCCCCTTGGAAGAGCACGGTTGTAGGGTGCCCTCCCTGATGTCGCAGATGGGCGATTTCCCCTTGGAAGAGCAGATGGGCTCTTTCCCCTTGGAAGAGCCGGAGAGGGTGCCCTCCTCGTGGTCGCCGTCAATGAGGTCTGGCTTGGAAGCTGTGGATCCCAAGTCAGTGTCGCAGAACGTGTCCTTCAAAAATGACAAAAGGGGCTCGATGGCGATGTAGAATGGCAAATTGTTGACAGCGAGCCAAAGGAGATCAGCGGCGGGGCCATGGATGAGATCGACGGCGGTTGAACCCGAGGGGTTGGGGGTGGACCACTTAACCTGTGACACAGCCCGCCTCAGGGCGTCGCTGTCGATAACCTCGATGTCGTAGCCGGCGGACGAGACATGCCTGCATACTCTAGCCCACTGCTTGAGTGACTGCCGCCAGTAATGGTCGCCAGCTTCCTCGGCGACGTCGGGCGAAGAGATCGCTATACACCTCTTTTGGGCCAGTCGCTCCTCGAGCTCCACGGGAAGCGTAGCCGGGCTTAGGCTGCGATGCTCTGGAGTGGGGGATGGGGATCTGTGGGAAAGGGGGCGTTTGGCAGGCGTCATCTAAGAAACTCAGGGCGGCCTGGGTATGGAGATCGGTGGGTAAGCTGCATGGGCAAACCGGCAGATGTTGACAATGGAGGCCTTGCGGTGGCGGTGGCGGCAGCGGCGGCGGGGACTTTGCTAGGGTTTCGAGCGAGGGAGGGTGTGTGTGTGTGTGCGCGCGCGCACGCCCGAGGAGGTTTTGGTGTGTGTGTGTGTGTGTGTGTGTGTGGAGGGGGGGTGTTTGAGGAAATGCTGCGGGTACTGAAAATTTTACTACGCGGGAGTCAAATGCGGGAGTGAAATGCCGGGCTATTGAAAATTTTGATGATAGTGCATCGCACACGGTCCGGAGATAACAACTGTGTGTTATGAAAAAGAAAAACCCTCGAGGCGGGCAGATATTTTCGATGCAGGCGGGATTGGGAACAAGAAACATCGCACACAGTCCGGAGATAACAATCGTGTGCTATGAAACAGAAAAACCCTCGAGGCAGGCAGATATTTTTGAGAGGGGGAGCCTCGTGGAGCCCAATGTACTATGCGGATGTGTGCGTGACAGGTGCACCAGCGTGGCACACGGTTAGTTTGAGTGAACCGTGTCTGTTGCGTCATCCGACTTTTGTCTAATGTTCATAAATTTGGCAAAAAAATGACATGGGAGAGGGTCAGAACACGAACACACTTGCATGTGGACCAAATTTATGTATCAAAAGGGTGGTTTGATTTTCAAATACCAAATGCAACTTCGATGTGGCACCTCTCTCGCAAAGCGCACGGTATTGCTTGCCCCCACCCCCCTCGTGTCGGCACAAAGGGAATCCTAAGCTATGAATGCATGCCCCCTCCCCCTCAACCGAGGTTCACCTAGCAAAGTGCGAAGTAGCTAGCAACCCCCCTCCTCCCTCGTGTCGGCA